>NC_071126.1:15984500-16325500 GCF_024256425.1 Clarias gariepinus | reverse complement strand
GGTTTTGTTAAAAAACTGTTTGTGAAATTGCATTATGTCTTTTTTCTTGTATTTTTTATTTTTTTGTAATGCCTACGTTTTTGTAGTTACCACTATTATTGAGATCACTTGGATAAATGATGACTACTTTTCCTCTTTTGCAACATGCTCATACTCAGCTTAGAAAAGTTTGCACGTGATCGCTGGCACAATCTGTGCTTACTTTACACTGTAATATCACACCTTTTTAAATTTGAGGAACAAAATATTCCTTCATTACCCACTAGCTTTAACAACATGATGAGCATGTGAACATTGTTTTTAAATATTTGTCAATACGATACGCTTTACCCATAAGATAATTATAATCACACACTTTTTACACAGTTTAAAAGTTCACACAATATCACAAGTGCAGTTTAACCAAATATGCCAATATGTTCATGCCATATTGATTTTATACAAGAATTCAATACTCCAGAAATTAATACTGAGTGAGTAAAATTTCAGACAAAGCTTATTTTTCAGCTTATTTTTGCTCCTCTAGTGGTAATCGATCCTGAAACTGATCTCTCACTTTACAGCATGTTGGCTAGCTGGCTTTGAAAGGTGCTTCTATTGCAATTGGAATATTTTTTTTTCCAAAAGAAAACTAATATAGGTTACTATAGTACACTTCTTATTAAACTAGAAAGTGGAATTTTTGTTTTGTTGAACCCCAATGGGCAAAGTGATGTGAACAGTAAACCATCCCAGTAATAATTAAATAATTAAAGACAATGATCAGTTGATTTCTTGTCCATATCAAGAGCTAAGTTGGCAACCGATTTTAATTGTTAAAAAATACCTACAGTAGCATGTTGCTGTACTGTATCTCAAGGTGACCTTTTGTACTACTATCCTGGAAAAAAGGCCGTTCCCGGATATGGGCTTACTCCGGTTTTGGGAAAAATGACACAAGTAAACCATCACCAACAAAGAATAATCTTTACATGAAGCACATGATATGCAAAATCTCTCACAAAGACTATGTGTACAATAGGGAATACTAGTTAGCCTACAATAACAACGTACTTCTGCTCTGACAGCTGTGTCATGTTTGTAGCGTTAATATATTCAGTAGCAGATGCTGATGCGAGTTGAAATACTTGTGTGTGCAACGTATTTTGGATGTAGTAATAGTTGTAATAGTATTGATAGGATTAATTTTTAGGACACAAAACAAGAAGCACTATGCTCTGCAGTTAAAGTAATTAATCAATCATCGATTAGCTTAATCACAGCTTACTCCCATCACTAGTACCAATACATAAGCTCTAACTGTCATCTGATACTTTTCAAGCAACACTGACAACATCAACTGAGTCAACATGAGGACAATGTTTGTATCATGTTTAAAATGTGTAATGTCCTAAAATGTGTGACAACGTCTATTACAAGAGTGTTAGATATACCATATGTTATGCATTTATCAAATATTGCAACTGATCCTGTAAGTATTCAATACATCTATTTACTGTATTTATTTATTTGCTTTTTTCAGTTGCGTATTGTCTTGTCTGATATATATCAGTATTGTCTATACTGTAGAAATCTCTCAGAATTTTGTTTTAAAAGTTCACTACATTATTGACATTGTTTTTAGATTACATCTATAACTTAAATGCCCTTTAATGTAAATGGTACATTTTATGATTATTTCTACACTATAATAATTCTCACGTGAAAGTGACATCTATAAGTACAAAACTATTAGCTAATCTTTTAAATGTCAACTAACATGCTTATAACTCAAAGAATGCATGATACTGTCACTTCAGAGAAATATGATTTGAAATGTAGTAAGAAGAAAGCAGAGATTTTTCTTCTGAAATATATTATGTACAATGTCAAAAACATCTAGAATAAACTTCTGTTTATACATATTTATGTAAAAAAAATTAGATGGCCTCTGCACAGAAATAAAACAAAAACCCTTCAAGTCTCTTACATACTGTACCATTTAAAATATGAGTTTGACCTAAAATAGGGAAAGCTACGCTTAGCATGAGATAATGGCAGCCTCAGCGGTAATGTTGCACAGCCATATGCATTAGCTCAGCGATTTCATTTCTATAGCTGCTCTAACTGAAACAACGGTAACTAACTTTTCATTAAACTCAATCAATAAGGTGGAAAGTTCATCCACTGCTTTATATTTCAGCTCGGTGAGCCTGTGAGCCGCTAATGCACTGCAGGGAATACAGTACTTCAGTGCATTTTTTTTTTTTTTGGCTTTTAACTAGACATAACAACGCTGAGGCAAAGCACATTTGAGAAAGTCAAAGTCCAACATGTGTGCAAACACGATAATACCAAAACACAAACCGAAATGAAAGCATGAGCTGTTGCCAAGGTACACAAAACTGTGGATAAAATCACACAGTGACTGAAATACATGATAAAGGTACTGCAAGATTCAATGAAGAGTTGTCCGAAACAAGATGATGACGTAATGCATAAGAAGAAAAAACTAAAGTAAATACTGTTTTTGAACATTAGTGTAATAAAATTACTATAGCAAATACTCTAGGTTATTACAGCATGGCATTCATTACTATACTAAATACTACAGCATGTAATCAATTAGTATGCTTAATACTACAGTTTATTACAGCATGTAGTCCATTACTATAATAAATACTACTGTTTATTACTGTGTGTAGTCCATTACTATATGAAAAAAAATAAAACCTCTTCCCAATTGTGATGGCACTTAAGTAGTAACACAGTAACCCAGTGTAAGTATTTATTCATTGACGGAAACTTTAAAGCACTTTTTGTAAGTCGCTCTGGATAAGAGCATCTGCCGAATGCCTAAATAAAATACTACAGTTTACTACAGCATGTAGACCTTTACTATAATAACTACTACCATTCATTACAAAGTGTAGTCCATTACTATATGAAATACTACAGTTTATTACAATGTATAGTCCATTACTATACTAAATACTAGTTGTTTACTGCGTGTAGTCCATTATAATACTACATACTTTAGTTTCCTACAGTGTGTTGTCCATTACTATACCAAATACTACCGTTACCATCACTATACAAAATACTACAGTTTACTACAGTGTGTAGTCTATTACTATACCAAATACTACTGTTACCATTACTATATGAAATACTACAGTTTACAATGTGTAGTACAGTTTACAATACTACAATGTGTAGTCCATTACTATACCAAATACTACTGTACCATTACCATTACTATATGAAATACAAGTTTATTACAGCATGTAGTCCATTACTATGCTAAATACTACAGTTTGCTACAGCGTATAGTCTGATTTTTTAAAAGCTTTTTTTTTTTTTTCATAATAGAAATGAAGTGATTGATTGGTCGTTAGAAACCCTACTGTACATACCCGCATTAGAAGCCACATAAGCCCGCATGCTCACAGTCATTCAACTTGTGCTCTCGTTGTTTTCAATTTTTGAGACTTTGCAGGCATTTGTGGCAGTAAAACGTCACCATTTCTTTATAATCCTACAGGTAGTGCACTCTGAACTATTTACACATTTTCACTGTGTGTGGTAGGAGTGAATCATTTGCTCTATTTGTTTAGAAATAATGATTATGGTGGATAACATAACAGAGATACGTGGTTCTCATCTTTTTTTTGTTGCTTAAAGTAATTTTAGTAAAATGTTAAACTCTTGTATTTAAAGTTACTTTGTATTTTTTAAGTGATTTTTAAGTGAGCAAATTAATATTATAAGGACTGAGCTACACTAAACTACTACTCAGTGTACTGACATTTAAAATTGTAACAAAATCAGGGAACAGTGTAATATCTATTTGGGATATTATCTTGATAAAATCTTGATACTTAATCAGTCAGCACCTAGATATAGTGATGATATCGTATCTGGTGGTGACTGATTATTCCTATCCCTAATGCTTTGTGTTTCCTGGGATAAGCTCCAGGCCACCGTTGACCTTATATGGGATAAGCAGTATAGACAATGAATGGATAATAAAGATTGACAAGCATCCGTTCTTATCTATCCCAGTTTCCTCTGCTGAAACTACACAGACCTATTCCACTCATTTACTTGATAAAGAAATGCTTTATACTGGTCAGGGTGGCAGTGAATCCAGAGCCTATCCCAGTACACTGGTTGTGAGGTGGGAATACTGTACACACTGTATGGGAAACCAGTCGAATGTAGGGCACCATTTACACACAAATTCACAGCTAAGGACGATTTAACTTCGACAAGATTGGCATGTTCTGGGAAAAATCTGCCAAACTGTGCATAGCAACAGAGAGACTACAGTCAGTAGATACAGAGTGATAGACAGCATATTAGTTTTACCTGTGTGCAACTGTAACACAAGTAACACATACAGTTCAGTAAATAAAGTTCAACAGTGTTCTCTTATGGGAGTGCGCACATTCCTCATTAACGGATGAAAGACATTTTAATTTGAAATGGCTATAGATTTTAGATTGGACATGGGAAACATGCTATAATGTCAAATTGTTGCAAAGTATTGCTTCATCCAACAGAAATCCAATACAAATATGCCGTGTGCTCCTCTGCAAGACATTTACGGATGCAGCTATGCTTAGAATGAATGTTCTGAAAGAACATGAGTGGCTGAATGCAGACCCTGAAGAGATCCGGAAAGGTCAGTGTGTGTGTGTGTGTGTGTGTGTGTGTGTGTGTGTGTGTGTGTGTGCGCAAAAAGAGACCAAGAAAGTGAGAACAAATATTACATGTGTGAACAATACAAACGGTTTTCCAGTCAAACTGGGACTTTAGTGCAGAATAACAGAACATAGTTATAAGAGTCCAAACTCCCTATATATTTCTCTATATAATCCCCTTTTACACTAACGCACTGAATCCAGTGTTTCACTAGTGCTTTCACTAGTGTTTTACCAAAGCAATGATCACACTGACTGCTTCGTGTCTAAAACGCTGGCCTCCCAGTCTGAAACGCTGGCCTTCCAGTCTGAAACGCTGGCCCAACTCCTTAAATGGCCCAAACATGTGGAAATGGCTTGGAGCGAGGTCAGGACTGTACGGAGGATGTAACAATAGGTCTTAGATTAGGTCCTGTAAAGTGCAAGTGGTGTTGGTGAATGCAAAAGGCAGATGCATCTTTTCCAACTCCAAAAATGTGAACTCCAAGTCACCTCAGTGGGCATCGCCATTCACGACGTATGGCATTATTCAAAATGTTTGCGCTATTCAAATATCAATCGGTTTTACTCCTTCATTCAGGAGAAACTTCATCATTTGCCCCAAATTCATATAAACGCCACTTAAATAAATTATTACCCAAAAAACACAACAGAACTTTGTTAAAATATGAAATTGGCCAGGTCGGTTCTGTGATCCGCATGAACTCAAACATTTCCAGTAAGGCAGACCGCAGTGCTTGATTCACTTTCATCACTGCACCAAGCAAAGATGACTACTGCTAATTTCTTGGCAACTCTGATGTCATGCAGCTCACAGCCAAGGAGCAGAAAAAGCTCTGTAAGCTTTACTGAACCCCATCTAGGTGATGAGATCACCTAGCAAAATCTGAATAAATTAAAGGGCAAAATAGCCAGCTCATTAGTTTAAATGAGCTTTGTTTATTGTCAAATGACCCATCACATAGACCTGAATAAGCATGCCAGCTGGGCACGATGAGACTACCAGTGCCCACTATGGTGAGTCAGTATACAGGAAGCCAGATCCTTTTTTTTTTCTCATAAAGAACAAAACAGGGCGTGCTGTTACAGGAATATAGTCTACGGCAGTGTCTCCCGGCACAAAGTTGATATTAAACAACAAGCAGCAAAAAAAGTATGCATCATACAGTACTTGTGATCTGTTTATAATTACATTTTATGGAATGTACAACAGATATAATCTGACAATTCTCTCTCTCTTTATATATATATTGAAGTTAATTGGATAACAAAAAAAACTGAAATGTCCAAAGGACTCTTATGAAGAGCTGACACTGGAGACTCCTTCCTTAAGTTAATGTAATAGTTTTTGACCGATCAGAATAAAGAATTTTGCATCGCTCTGGTACAGTGTGGTTGCTAAACATTTAGGCATTTGGCAGACGATTTGGCTAAACATTATGGCCAAGTTATACTAGCTTTAGAATTTCATGAACTGAGTGCAATTAATTCACAGACAATCAACGTAATCCAATTCTACCAAGTATGTTTCGTTGATGTAAACATTTTTTTACCATATTAGTTAAAATAACCAGTCTGTAATTTGGCTAGGACAATTCTGATGATCTACTGTATATTGGATCCTAAGCTTGGGTCTTAAATATATAGAATCAAATCACATCACAAACCAAAGAAATAAAAACACAACAACAACAAAAAGAACTAAAATGAAGCATGAGCTGGTTTGCACAGCAGGTTGCTACCCAAAAACAGTCATGTAAATGTCTTCTTAATCAGAGTTTAAAGTTTCCTCTCACACACTAATATCAGATCCATTGTTAGGCTCGTCAATTACTGATGCACCACTAATGTGCAGTACTGATTATAATTTGGCAGAGCTTATTATCTGAAGAAATGACACAACATGCAGAACAGACAGTTTCCACTGATTCAAAGTACACAATTGGTATTGCAATAAGAATATATGGCGTATACACACTATACAGTAGATACACACTGCTTGGGCAAAAAAAGGGGAAAAAAGACACCTTTATTAGGGCCCTTCAATTGAATAATTACTGCAGTGATTAATACGGTTTATCTGTTCACAACAGGTTATTAACAGATTCGATAAGAAACAATCATGTCAGAAGACACATCCTGGTGACAGAGGGGTCAAATTATTGTCCTGCATCAAGAAAAGAAAACTTAAAAGATTAAAATCAGGTTAAAAACTGAAAAACACATTACTGAAACCTGTAAAGATATAAATGAGCCATCATCTTTATACAAAATAAATAAATAATAATATAAAAGGTTAGGTAAAACATCCTGAATGAGCGTGATGTGAAATCAACAAACATCAGTAGATCTCACAGTCGTGTTTAATAGTTAAAGTAAGAGCAGTTCAACATGCACAATTCAGAGAGAACTCAAGGGATTGGGACTAAACAGGTGTGTAGCCTTAAGAAAATCACTTATCAGTGAGGATTATCAAGAACGGCTTCAGTTTACTAGGAAGCATTGAAAAAAAAGTCATGCGGTCTGATGAACCCAGATTTACCCTGACCGATTGGTGCATCAGGGTAAAAAAAAAGGCGAATGAAGTGATGCACCCATCGTCTAGTATAGGCACGCATATACAGTATATAGTACTGTATAAAGTATACAAAAAATGTATACACACTACAGGTAAAGAAAAATAGGTATGACGCATATTTCATATAAATATGTATTTCATATATTTATATATATGTATTTCAGATACTGTATATATATATATATATATATATATATATATATATAATATTTTATCTGTTTTATATTACAACAGACATGAATAATTTATTTATTAAATGGACACACATAGACAGAAGTGCTAACAGCGGTATAATGCAACGTACTATTATGTGGACATATTTAAACCCCTAACACTAAAGGCTGATACACAAGTCCCAGTAGTTGATGGTCGAGAATAACAAATTTTAAATCAGAATGACACAGCAAAATAAATATATGATATAAAAAAAGATTAAAAAAATAAAATATTACAATGCTCACAAAACTATTATGTTAACATAATATAAACAGCTGCAGGTGGTCTAAATATGCAATCAGGCATAAAGTCATCCGTCTTTACTTTTTACATCTGCATCACTACTATAATAAATATCTTACAGTGGATTAGTTTGGCTTTTTGTGGAACCAAGTGCAAGAGCACCTCTAATGGCCGTGAGAAAAATATATAGGAGGGTAGATATGTGTGTGTGTGTGTGTGTTCAATTAAAGCATGTACCCTAATTCATGTATTGCCACACAAATCAATTGTTTCATTTGTATGCATTTGCATTTGAGGTGGTGAAATGCCACAGTTGCTTTATACACCTACAGAGGGGGCGCACTCTTAACTATTGAAATAATGTCAGGCAACACAGCAGGACTGAGGTTTGATTAGATATATCAAGGGATATGTGCTGCTTGGTAAAAATCTAGCTTTTTTTTATTTTAACTTGATTTTCGGTTGTATTTCATGCTTATTTTTATTGTTTAAACACATAAAGCTTATAGGTATTAGATTTTAAAATTGTAATAAATTCTTACAAAAAATAATATTTAATCAGGTTATGTATAAAATTGTGAGGATATCAAAACAAATCGAATAACCACACACATATATATATATATATATATATATATATATATATATATATATATATATAGATAGATATAATGATAATATCGTATTGGGTGTTTTACTTGGTGATTCACATGATGGTATGAAGAAGTGAAGCTAGGGCTGATTCCTTACTAGTGCAGACTGTAGATTTATGCAGCCTATCAGTGAGAATTGTGTCAGGTGTTTACACAGAGAGTGCACTGCCCCCTGAAGTCGGGCTGATATGCTGCAGCGTGCTTGGCTGACACACCCGTGACACTTCGTCATGACTGACTCACAGCTGCATGCGAAACATAGCCACAGGTCGAATAAACACGAATGCGTAGATTATTTTTTTTTATCATTTAGATGCCATGACCAAGACCATATTATATCATGCACTGCTCAAAACAAACAATTCCATTGCCAAGCTATTGACAGATTTCCCTTTTCCCCCTCTCTAATCTAATATCAAGTCCAACCCTCAATGGATATCAATATCATATCATATCATATCATATCATGTCATATCATATCATCGCTCTACTGATTTTGTAGCACAAGAGACCACCAGTATTTTTCTTCAATCATGAGTGACTGATGGGGAAAAAAAGGCACAGGCAGGAATTACCTTGTGCATTCAAATAAGGCAAACCAAATGAGTCGGCTAAACAAGTAATCAGGTACAGCTTAATGTACTGACTACTGCAGCTCATAAACGAACCTGCAGTAGGCTGCGAGCGGAAACAAGATCATGGTGGGGAAAAAAACAAAACACGTGTGTTTCAGTATAAGTGCTGTAATAATCACTGCTTAAACTTTATTTTCTTTCCACGATGTTACGAACAAAAATTATAATGAAACTGCATAACCAGTTACATAATAAAAACAATGTATGAAACAATGAAAATACAAATCGCTTTCTTAGTGCAGACAGCTTAATATGCCGTAACCAGACTATCGACGGTGCGTGTCGTCACCGCAGGAGCTTTCTTAACCCCTTTTCAGCAGTCATACCGCTAATTGCCTGTTGGAAAGCCAATCAAGACGAATATAAATAATAGTCACCTCAGGCTAACGACTTAACCCGCACAGCTTTTGCATGAGCACCAAGCTCCAAACTATGAGACAGAACAAGACCTCCTAGTGTTACACAGGATTTAGCTAAGATCGCTCTCTTGTTGCCTGTTGTACTTCTCCTTGGCCTTGCATGACCCGCGTTTTACACCTGCAGCAGTGAATAAACCTGTATAGTTGGAATAAACTCATACTCAGTACGTTTGGGTTCGTTTCTAAGTGCTGGAAAAGTCTTACACTTTTACAATGATTGTTGAGTGATGTTTGCTTTTTTTTTTTACTGTACTGGATCAGATTAACACTTACAGTATTCAATTAGCTTTTCTTTCTTTTTTTGCTTTACTAGTATGTATACAGACTTGATCATCATTTCAGTTTGTCTTCAAAATGTGTAATTATATTTAATATGTATGTAAATGTATAAATTAAAGAATTAACCACATTGCTGCACATTGCATTGCTTGTATGATTTTTAATACAGATGCTAAAATTTTGCATGAAATGTAAATGTTTTGCGACACAACATTAAAATTATGTAAAATGTCTAGACATACAGGGCTGTAGACATTGTAGATTTCAAAATGACCAAGAAAGTGTACTGTATAGTGCATATAGAGAATTTGTACATAATAAAGATAAGATTACAAATGCATTGTATTTGGAAAGACATCCTGTAAGACAGGAGGTGGACACTTTAAAGAGAAATATCTATACATTCCTCATTATGTATAACTTATTATTTTTTGTTTCTAGTTTTGCTCCCAGATGATTGCATTCCTAACTTTCATGTTTGTGAAATATTTCATATATAAGTATTCATTGATATTTTTTATAGAAATATTAAGATTTCAATACAATGATGGGTCACGCTAAAATATATTCTTGTGATGTCAGTTTATTTATATTCATAGCTGTCCATATACTAAAGCTCAATGTCCAACACTGCAGATAAACTCTAATTTATCATCCTGAGATATTTAAGATGTCTGGCACACATTCTACACTTAAATCTACCTTTTCACTGGTAAGAAAGTCAAAGGTGCATGTACAGTCTCTGAAATATTAACATGCCTGCATTATTTGTAGCTTTACCTCTTATGTATTCTAACTGATTGTCAACCCTACGTTTTTATTTTTTAAAAGGTTTCATTTATAATGCAGCTTTACAGTGATCCGGGTAACACTGAATAGTGAGCATTATTCTTTTATGCATTATTCTTTAGTACTGTTTAAGGTAAAGAAGATGGAAAAGAATGTCCTCTTGATAGGATCGCCAGAGCAACAAAGACAAGGTGCAGTTTGGTTTCTGGTTCAACTGGTTCCATAAACCCGGCTTGGGTGCAAAAATGGGGCAAACTTTCTAAAACTTTTTAAACTAAATTTACGTCTTATACAGTATCTTCTGCCCAGTTGTAAACCTTGATTTATTAATTTATTTATTCTTAAAGGTTTAAGGTCTTTACTGCTATAACGATAGCTTTACAGCTGTTTGGGTGACACTGAATAGCGAGATTATAAAGGATTATTCTTTTATGCATTATTCTTTAGGGAGGAAAATATGTCCTTTTGATGGGATGACCAGAGCGATAAAGATGAGGTGCAAGGAAAAGGTTCCAACCAGGCTTGGGTGCTAACTTTCTGAAATAAGTTAATAAGAAACGTTGATTGCAAAAGCAATGCTGGTGTTAATTAACTGTCTAACTGATTAATTGATTGCTTGATTGATTAAGTAATTGAAGGCGATAAGGCGTTAACAGTTATTGCTGTCGATTGCATCCTTATGCAAGGTCTCACTCTAATGTCGAAGAGACTTTACTCACCAGCTGCATGCCGCAGATGAAGGCCAGTGTGCACCGACCACTGCAGCAGCCCATGATGCTCGGGAACTCCGGGCTGCCCTGCTACACGTGTGCCAACCCAAACTCCTGGCAAAATCCCTCCAAATTCACCAGGATTTAATCTCACAGTCGTCCTGATGGCATGCCTTGATATCCCTCAGCACATCTGTCTCTCTCTCTCTCCCTTTCTCTTTTAGCTCCCAACAACAATAATAATAATAAGTATTATTATATCCAGCTGTTGGAGATGAACAGCTCGCACCACTTTTTTTTTTTCACACCTTTACAAAGTCTTTAGGAGCTCCTATGATGAAATGTCAGGGTTATTTTCCTCCAGGTCAGATATGAAAAGAATGTGTTTGCTCCAATTGCTTTGTGCAGAAAATGATAGTAATGTTAATTCTCACAGCACCGTACAGTAGACAAAGCGTCCCAGTGGTGGTGATAGTGGTGGTGGGTCACGGAGACCGAACAGCGCTCACCGATCCTCCTCCCAGAGAATACACAGCCAGCACGCATGCAGGCATTGCTTTTAATTCCCCTCTTCACAAAATCTTAAGCGAGAACGAAGTCCTTAACTTGCCAGGTTATATATATGTATATATCCTTCATATATAAATATTTCATTTAAATCCGTGCGCAAGATGAGGAGCAGGAGCGGGAGCTGGAGGAGTGCGCGTCTCTAACACTAACACGCTGTGCATCCTCTGGAATCAGAGATCAGTCCCGGAGTGTCCGCGCGATCTAAAGGGGATTTACATCAAAAGAAAAAGAAAAACAAAAAAACAAAAAAGAAAGATCAAAGAAGGGAAAGGAAGGAAAAGTCGCGCGCTTTCGAACCGGTTCGAAAAAAATACGCAGGGATGAAAAGATGCCGCGCTGCCATCTGACGCTCCAGACTGAAGGAACCTGGGCGTTCGGCGGGAGTCTCGCGCTCTCTCTCTCTCTCTCTCTCTGTCTCTCTCTCTCTCTCTCTCTCTCGGTGGTGCTGATGCGCTCCGGGGCGCAGTGGACGATCAGGGCAGAAGCGCGCGCTGGGTTGGGTTACCGCTTGATCTCTTTCAAGGTTGCCAGATTGGATACAATGTTCACGAAACTCTCTCCATAATCAGGGTTAAACTGTTTTTTTTCCCAATTTAAATATGGGATTAAAATATACTACACTGTCTGTAGAAAAATAAATAAATAAATACATAAATAAATAAATAACTATTATTCATTTTATTTATTTATTTATTTATTTATGTATTTATTTATTTGCATATTTATTTATTTTCTCATCCTGTACCCTTATTCGCATTGAGCTGCACTACCTCAGTCTCACTTTTGCACTGCTGTCACTTTTCTTCACAATTTTCTCTAATGTCTGTCCACTAATATTAATCCTCATTCTCTTTATATCACTCACTGACTCATCTTCCATATCGCTTTATCCTGTCTACAGGGTCACGGGGGACCTGGAGCTTATCCCAGGAGACTTAAGGCACGAGATGGGGTACACCATGGACAGGGGGCCACACATGCTCATTCACAAACTACAGGGTATTTGGAAATGCTAAATAGACTAATCTTCATGTATTTGGACTGTGGGAGGAAACCGGAGCACCCAGAGCAAACCGACCGAGCACGTGGAGAACATGCAAAACCCATGCACAGAGACCCTGGTGCAATGTTAACCACTAAGCCACTGTGCTATTTTCTCTTTATATATATATTCTTTAAATATTTTATATATATTATACTTCTTTTGTCTTAGTAATTTTTGTTATAGTATGGGCGTTTTTCTTTTTCTGACTACTCTACAAATGATTGACAATTTGTAATTGTTACTACATGTTTATTTTCTATTATGTTACTTTCCTTGCCAGTGGATGTTGGAAATGTTCTTCAGGATTAATAAAATATCTGTCTATTCATCCATCCATCTACTGTATGCATCTATCTATATATAATATTTATATGATTGCCCCTCGCTTTATTTCTAGCACATAATATGGTTCATTTGTTAAAATGATTCCTCATGCTCTTATAAGAGCTCTTGTATGTCCTGTGAGTCCTGCAATATGCCTGTGCTATGAGGTAAGCAAAACTCTGTCCATGGCTGTGACAACCTGGTCGTTCAGTACAGTCAGGTAATCAACCGACTTCATTTTTTGCCACACATTGCCTACAGCAATGGCCAAAAGTATTGAGAATGACAATAAAGCAGCAAACTTTGTTAAAATGAATATTTGTGTCATTCTCTAAACTTTTGGCCATGGCTGTAGACCTGACCAACTAAAACAACCCCAGGTCTAGTGAATTGTGAGCACTACAGTATGCATGAAGGATGTACAGTTTGTGCTTCCCTTTTTATCCTGAAACACAAATTACTCTGAATCCTTTTCTATTGCTCTAAAGTCCTATCTTTATGCTCCCTAGCGAACCAGACTGGATGTTGTTTCCAGTACAATTTCATCTAGATTTTAAGATGATCTCTATTCATGATCCACATTGACAGTTTAGCACCATCCTTACAGGTATTAATTATGTGTTGGAAAACTCTTAACCCAATTTGAGTAATTTCAGTAATGGCCCTTCTAAAATGGCAACTCTTTTTTTAAATCTTTTTTTTTTTTTTTTGCCAGGCAGTGTAATTATCCGTTTCTGTCTGAATAGTTTATTAATCAGAGAATGCATTTTTCTTAAGTATTCCTTATTTGGGAGTTTTTGCCATCAATATAGCAATAAACATAACATCAGCTCTGAACAGCAATGTAAGACAATGTAGGCACCTTCCCATCACATCCATATGCGGTTCTTCTTGAAAATGTTGCTACAATTCAATTCAATTCAATTCAATTTTATTTGTATAGCGCTTTTAACGATTTACATCATCACAAAGCAGATTTACACAATCAAAAGAACTAAGTTTGTATGAAATGTGAATGTGTATGAATCAAAATGATATGATTGTCCCTGATGAGCAAGCCTAGGACGACGGCGACAGTGGCAAGGAAAAACTCCCTGAGATGGTAATAGGAAGAAACCTTGAGAGGAACCAGACTCAACAGGGAACCCATCCTCATCTGGGTGAAAACAGATAGCAGGGATTGATGTGCATAATAATTGATGTGCTACAAAGTTGGAAGCACACAATCGTGGGGGTCGGGGGTAGCTCAGTGGTTAAGGCATTGGACTATGGTTCTGGAGGTCCCAGGTTTAAACCCCACAACCACCAAGTTGTCACTGTTGGGCCCTTGAGCAAGGCCCTTAACCCTCAACTGCTCAGATGTATAATGAGATGTATAAAAAAAAAGTGTAAGTCGCTCTGGATAAGAGCGCCTGCCAAATGTACAGTAAATGTAAAATGCCTTTGTATGCTGTAGTATTACAGTTTTTCCTGCCTGGAACTAACAGGCCCAAACCTGTTCCAACATTAAAATACCCCTGGGCACAAAGCGATCACTGTGAAGACACAGTTTGGAAGAACACTGACCTGAACAGAACCTCAAGCACATTGAACACTTTCAGGCTGAAACGTTATGCTGACTGTGCACCAAACCCCCTCATCGACCAATGAATTAAGTTGAATGAGGTTTAATTTGTTTAAAACTTCTTCTACTTCTTCATCATCATAACAATATTTATTCATATACTTGCACTCCATATTTTTTTCTTTTTATATCTCAGTACTAAATTATACATACTGTATGGTTCCTGGATCAAACCAGACTCATTGCACAGCGTCCATCTGACACACATTGCGGAATAAATAAAACAGTGCACGTTTGTGTATGATGTTAGTACCCCTCAGATGTGTTTAAAATAGTTCTCATTCAATTACAACAGGCTAATTCTCTAATTTGCATAATAATTACACACTTCATTATCCAGGGAAATCAGTTAATTAGCAAAATTGTTAATTTCCACACGACACAGACGTGATAATAGTGTACCTCTTGTGTACATTAAAAAAAACAAAAAACTGCAGGTTCTTTACTTTTATAACCGAGAACATGCAAATAAAGAAAACAATGAGAACTTTGTGGAACTTTCGTGGAGTTCAGCTAAAATGATCGAATGTGATATTTAATCCACTGTTGCATTTTGAAATTAACTGAGACATATTTCCCTCTTTCTCACAGTTCATTACATTACTCAGAAAGCATCTGTGAACAGTACAACAATGCATTCCTACTCAGTGTTTTTATACCATGTAAACATTAGAATGCAATTATTTGAGCACAATGAAAGATGTATTTTTTTTTCCCCCTACTGTATGTCATAGGATACAGTGACCCTGAGAAAGAGGGCTTTGATCAAGACCTTAACAGCGGCAACTTGGCAGTGTTGGAGCTCGAACCCCAACTGTCTGATCAGTAATAACTCTAACCATTAGAGCCACCACTTCCCCTGTAATGATAGCTATGAACTGATACACACGGCAGAGTTTCACCTCACAGACCTTGATTTAACAGGTAAACTGAGCTTCAGTGCAGGAAAACACAGGGATAACAAATCAGTCATTATATTTACGATCATTCTGGAAAATGTGGACATTAGAAAACAATCAGAGCTGAGCAACAAGCCAGGCACCTGTTCCTCTTAAGGATGATAAAGGACCAGTATAAAGTCCAGATGTCTCATGTCTGACATTGTTTAAAAAAAAAAAATCCTTTTAGCAGGATGACTTTAAGCTACACTGGAGTGGTTCAAACCCAATATCCTGAATGTGTTCACGTCCTCAATCGAATGATGGGTCTGTGGCAAAATTAGGTCTTTTTTTGCCAAAAGTCTCTGTTCAATCTGAGCAAATTTTCTAAACTGATAGCAGCTGTTGAAGACATCCTCCGGAAGAGCTGCAGCTGCAACAGCACTCCAAGCTGGTTCTACCGAGTATCGAATTGGGGGTGAATACTTATGCAACCAACAAATGTTTGCTTTTTAAAAAAATATAAATACCCTATGTATTAGACTTAATATCATACACATGGTGTAAATTTAATGGGTTAACAGTGATGAGTACACAAAGTAAAAACAATAATTGTCCTGTAATGTGTATGTGACAAGTAACGTCTTCTTTCAAATGGACCTGAAAGATTTTACTGTAGGAAATAAATCATTGTGTGTGTGTGTGTGTGTGTATAAAGCATAGAGGAGTTCTGCACCACATTAGTTTTTTCAGGCTCATGCTGCATTTGTTTGAGTAGCCTGGTCCAAGAGCATGGCATATGGGCCCTGGGGGTGACTTCATACAACACACACACACACACACACACACACACACACACACACACACACACACACACAGGACAGGTAAATAAAGAAAGAGCGTCTGATTACCTCAGTAATGAGGGCTGGCCTGTCACACGTGACAGCCGTGAGTCCAGCATGAGCCCTTATCTTCACTGCTTTTGTCCACATGTAGCTCAAAGACGTGCACAATGAAGAGCAACGCTACATGTAGCAGAAACTTGCCTTTGTCCTCAATCATTAGGTCAGACTGACGTAAGCATCAAAGTTACCCATTTATTACTTAAATATCAGTTAACCTGTTGCCACTTGAAGTTGGTTATTACCACAGTATGTTTAAAGGCTTGATTCCAAGAACATGTTGTTGTTAATGTGGTCAATCTAGTACATTATTGTTTCTATGGTAACAGCTCATACACCGGGACGGCAGACACTCCACGATCTACAGTAAGACTAAATAATAAAAATGTTGTTTGTTGACAAGTAAAAACCCATAACCATTAATTATTCTCATTTTGATCATTTGGCATTTATTTCACATTTATGGAAGAAACCTTTGTAGTAAGAACTTTATAACAGTCAAGGTTCCTTGTGAGGTTTTTCAGCTCAGGAACGTCTTCAGCACAGAAAAGTTTAAGCTTCATGAAAAAATGAAGCATTGTGTGTTTTGTGTGTGTGTGTGTGTGTGTGTGTGTGTGTGTGTGTACAGTATGTGTGTGTGAGAGAGAGAAAGAGTTTTAAACAGGACCTAACTTGTCTTCCAGACATTCCAAAACATTAGGTCTGTAAACAGTTGAAATTTGCAATGTTTTGTTTCTGTAGATAAATAATTGAAGAATTGCAATTGTTGAAAAATCCCTATGGTACAAATGGAATAAAATGCTTCAGACTGTGTCGATACATATACAGTATATGGCATCAGTTTGGGTGTACTGTATAATGGCACTCCTCTTCATCACTGTGCTGAACCCCACCACCTGGGTTCTACTTTTTCCCCCATTCTAGACATAACGTTTTTGCAACATTTGCAAACCAAGTTAGATTCTTTCAAAAGAAAAAATATAAAAACATTTTTTGAATATAAACGTCAGTGATGTATATTATTAGAACAAGTGCATTAATATACAATACTGTGCAAACATCTCGATCCCTCTCATAGGAAATTCTATGAAATGATGTAGTTTAAATAAGAAGAAATGGTAACAAATGTTTCACTGTAAAAGGCTGTGAACAGTATACTAATCTTCGGCCTGATCATCTGTCATCATCTGCACCTGATTCTCACCGGCTCATGCCTTAAGTTAGATAGTTTTATATTGCTTGAACGATTTAAAGGTCACTGTGTGGCTTAATAAACAAAACACTTTCCTCTGAAACTGCTCAGGTACAGGTACTGGACTGAAAATTAAAGGCCTTCACAGAGCCAGGAGAACTATTCCTCAAGTCTACAATAAATTGCAAGGAAGTCTGGCTCGTTGTAAATAAAATATGAAGAAATAATGGGGGCTCAAGACTTTTGCACAGTGTTGTAAACTTGTGAGTTGAAACGTAGCTGTCAAAGCTGCCGAATCAGATTGTGTCTTTGATAAGGTTCGCATACAGTATAACCTATGTTACAGAAGTGCATTACAAGAAATGCAGAACAATAACAGAACTTCAGCAAAACATATTTGTTGTAGTAATAATAACAACAACAACAATAATAATAATAATAATAGATTTACTTTGATAATTGGGGTTATGATTTTTCCCCTTCTTCTTATTATTATTATGAATGAAAGTAATTACCATCAAGTAAATCGACTAAATTGCAAAGGTCTTAATTAAAGGATAAAAGTCTAGCAAAACCAAGTTCAATAAAGTTCCTGCAAAGCCGTGATTCCAGTCTCTTGTGCCTAACATTATTGTGTATTTTGCATTTAAAGTACAAAATGTTCCTCCATTTGTCATCCACAGATGCACTGCAACTTTCTCGTGTGCTCAAAGCGTTGAATCCCGGCCTAAATGGCCTCGCTGAGACTCTGACGTTATCGATCAAACATTTTGACTTTGTCTTGCATCGAGATAAAGGGTGAGATAAAGCTATCTGACTTGTGGTGTATGATTTTCTCTCTTGGAGATAGCTCGGTCCACAGGCAGCATTGATTGTCACTCAAAAACTTAATGGCCTGGCTGACAGGCAGATGTGATGAAATGCTCGTCGAGGGAGAATCAGACAGTCTGGGGTGCATGTAGTGTGAAAGTATTGGAATTTACGGTGTTTATGCCAAAATGGACTTAAATGCTAAGATTCAGTTTTTTAAAAAGCAAGACTGTTACAGTGTGGTACAAGGTAACAGAATGTAAAGGCATAATAAACATGGTTGTATCCTTTGTAATATTCTTTGTTCAAAAGTCAAATTATACCATAAGGGACTGTTTTATGACACTTACTGTCTTTTATATTCACTCACTGGGGTTTAATGTACCTTTTGTCGTGCTCTAGTTATCTAATCTACATTAAAAACCTACGACGAACACAAGGAGATGCCAAAGTTTAGCCAGAAGAACTTGATATTGAAGGTTATTGCAGTATTCTGTTGTGTGTCTGTTGTCATTTTTATGTTGAAAATAAAGGTCAGTAAAGTTACCATACACAGATTGTATCTCTATTTTATTTTAGAGTAATAATTATATATATATATACCTGTGTGTGTGTGTGAATATATATATATATATATATATATATATATATATATATATATATATATATATATATATATATATATATATACACACACACACACGGTATATATATATATATATATATATATATATATATATATATATATATACACACACACAGGTATATATATATATATATATATATATATAAAATTAAATGAAGTTTTAAACAATAAAAATGTGCAACAATGCAAAAATACCTATTTTCAAAAATACGTGTATTTTTCCTTGAGATACTGATACTGACCCTTGTATCTTACTAAATGTGGCTCCTCTCCCGACTAAAGGTTAAGTAAATTTTGCAAGGATCCAGTCCGTGAATTCATGTTGACACAATCAATAGGTCATCTCACAACCTTCACTTTACCTAATAAAGTTTTTTGAGTGACAACAGTCAGCATTCAATGATGATGGAGGAGACAAGACACTTCTATAAAAAAAACAGCCGTACATAACTGAAGTTGTATCATGAATAGGAGTCTAGGAGCTCCTGCTTGATCACTTCACCGCACTGTATTGGTTACAGATCTTATTTGCCTGGAGTCTTTTCTAGCTCACTTCAGATTGTAACACTGAATATACTATTAGATTCAGATCATTGACTGGAAATTTTATTCAATTATAAATCCTGATACCTTCTATGTGTATTAAGGTAGGCGTGTCACCCCTTATATATACTGTATATATATATATATATATATATATATATATATATATATATATATATATATATATATATATCTTAACATTTCAGCTTCAGTAAATTAGCATAAACCATTTAAATCTAAGAAATTATCAAGGAGCAGGTTTCTGTAGCTGCTCCACCGAGAAATATCGATCCTTTAAAGATTCATGAGCTGCTACGAAGTTCTTGACTTCCATCACTTTAAATTGGACTCTAGATGAATGCACTTCCCTTTTTAATGCTTTAGTGAGGTTGAACTTTCGGCTCTCCTGGATGTTCCATTTCATTTTCTTCCCCCTTTTTCTTTTTTTTTTTTTTTTGTCTGCCGTCGACTGTGGCTTTAAAAAAAAAAAAAAGCATGGTTTTATCAAATAGATGGAGTAGGTGAAGGTGAAGAGTGTTGTTCTTTGTTCATAGATATTTTTTATTCCCTAAAAATGCTGTACTTGAACTATAGTGCTTGTAATGCAAGGTGCTTACTCCAGCGTTACATAATAATGAACAGTGGTCAAAGGCATTAAATTAGGAGATTACTTTCAGTTTAATGAGTGCTAATTTAAGTGCTTAGCGTTTTGTCTATATTGTATAGTATATTCTCCCTGAGAGGGATGTGACTACAGTACATGTTAATAGCTAATTAGTCTGAGGAGATTTTTAACAATTGTACAGCATTTTTTTAATTTTTACATTAACAGATGCTGGTGCTTTAACAGTATTCATCAATGTGAGTGCGCTGGAAGCTCAGCGTCTCACAATTACAGAAGAACGATTCAGAAGATGATATGATGGTCATGGGACAAGAACAGCCATGCAAGCAAAATTCCAAAAGATTTTTCAAGTCATGTCGTACATTACTAGATTACCAACCTTTTTAAATTACTCTGTGCTATTTATAAATATAAAACAAAGGTTTTGTCTGTACATTGATCAGAACTTGCTCTTTCAATTATATCTTTGTTATACAGTACATTGGATGACATGAAACCAGTCTCAAAAAATTTCCCGTCTGTCTGTCTGTCTTTATGTCTGTCCAGCCAGATTTGTCACAGCATCACGCAAAAATGACTGGACAAAATTTAATGAAACTTTGCCAATCCTTCTGTATTTGCCGGAAGTTAAACCTGCACCATAAATTAAATCAAAATGTTGAGTAGAAGGGAAGCAAGTTTAAACTGTAAGTTTTGACAGCGTACCGCGCATGCACCTTAAATCAACCACTGGACAGAATTATCAATGTGGCGATTTTAATAAATCTACTTTAAAAAAGGCTACTAATAAGCTACTTGGTCAATGTAAACAAACACCTGCACCAATAGATATTAATTAGAAAAGCAAAAATTAGAATTTTTAGGTGTTATAAGTGAATTTTAACACACTGAAGTGGTTTTAAGACAAAACTTCATCTTCATCCGATCTACTTTTTCAATTTCTCATCTGTGATTCTCTCTCCGATTACCGAACAGAAACTGTATTTGGCTGACGATGAAATAAGTACAGCTTCCCATAAACAAGACGTAAGATACTCAACCTTACAAAATTTTATTTCTTAGTGTTAATAAGTTAGACAAAGAGTTCTGCTGTACAGGAAGGCAGGCAGACATGTACAGTACATGGGCTTCAACCTGAAATAATAATATCACTGAGCTGATCAGATTATCTTAAACTTTAACTTAAAACTCTTTTTTTTTATGTTAACGATGGGTATTTCCACTAGTTTCCACTACTTAAATAAACCTCACTGAATATGGTGATTAAAAGGGAAGCTATGCTTGTTATCCAGTATTTCTTTCTTCAGTTAAACAGCACAGTAACTGCACTAGCAGTGTCCCCCGGTGACACCAGCACAGCACCGAACCTTCTTCAGTGTGACCCATGGAATGTTCCAGTCTTCAACACTGCGCTGTTATGTAACTCTATAAACAGTCATTGCTGCTGTACTGTACTGTATACAGAAGCCACTTCTTGGATAGTTTTAATGCCGCAATGCAATTATGCACCGGCCTACAATCCAGTAATTTGTGCTTGGAGACGGCGCTCACTCACAGCATCGTCTGTTTACATCCTACCTGTGTGAGAGTCACTAATGTCTGTACGAGGGCTAGTTATATAAGCACATTTAATTGGGCAATTAAATTTAATAACGATACCCAGGAGGTTGTTGTTAATGCCGAATGTTTTTTATAAGGGACTCTGAGACAGTCGGATGCCTCAGTGCCCTCTTGTGGTTTTGCATGTAAATTAAGGCCATCTTAAAAATCTTGAAAATTCTCAACAGTGGTGTTGAAGATCTGCATTTAGCATGTCTAGCCTGATAGTTTTGAGTGAGATCAGCACTGTATGACGTATACAGACAGATAATTCTGATGGGATGTTGATTTTTTTCAAGTACATATGGCTGGGAGTCTATCCATGGTGCATGTAACCCATTTTAAGGGGCCGCTTCTCCCTGAAAAAAACATTGAATACACTTATAATGGAATAGTTTAGAGATTCTGGTGCTAACTTGTTGGTCGGTGCTGTAATTTTATTTTTGATATAATAATAAGTCATAATGAGAAGTTGTAATTTTCAGAGGTGTTGGTGCCAACATTGGACTCAAGTTAAATCTTTTACAATCCAAGTTCATTGGAGGTGTTTTTTCTTTTTTTAAAGCCTGTTTAAAGAAATCGTAATAAAAAAATAAATTAAAAAAACAGTACAGCTGCTTCTGAAGGTATTAGAACAGCAAGAAAATTTTAGGATACAATTATTGCAAGCAACTGAATACATTACCTATTATTTCCTTTAATTTTATATTACTGTAGGTCTGTGTGTTCCTAAGACAAAAGTGCCATGCTTTAAGTTGTTTAACACATCCAGGTACGTACTGTACAGTATATAAGGAAATGTAGGCTTGAAATACCATCCATCATCAAGCATATTATTTCAAAAAACATATTTAAGGAATAAATGTATTTAGTTTATGAACAATTAATTGGAATTGGCCTTTCTGTTCTAGTACTTTTAAATGGAGCTATATGTCAATCTTTTATCATACTGTACCTAACAGTCTTTTAACAGATGTGATTATTAAACTGCACTGCAGTATTGCCTAAAATAATAGTTATTTAAATCCTCGAAATGTTTAAAAAGTTCATTAAAAAACAAAACAAACAAACAAATAAACATTAATACAGGGCTCAGTGGTAGTTTTTTTTTTTTTTTTTTTTTTTTGCATGCCATGCAGAAGGCCCGGGTTCAATTAACACCCAATGCCCAAACCCCAGCCACTGGATGTAGTGTCAGTTCCAAGTGAGAGAAAATGAGAAGCCATGAGAGAAAAAGCACCAGAACTCCCAGTGCATCACAACCAGCTGTGGATGGGAGCCAACTGATAAAAAGCCCAAGACTGCAGCCACGGCCTCCAAATTCCCCAGATCCCAGTCTGATCAGCCGTCCATGGGATGCACTGAACAGAGCCACGCCTTAAAGGGCCAGAACTGCTCTAATGGCATGAGAAAAACTAAAAATGTTAATTTTTATGTTATGGCTGATCAGTATATATTTACATTATGTAATCATCTCTACTGTATGCCAGAGCATATACTATACAGCCATGGAATCATATCTTTAAACAGACTAAATGTGAAGCATTAGTAATACACAGGCAATTTTTAATTAAAAAAATTTATGCAGAACACGGGTTTACTTTTACTAAGCAAGTTATTCTTCATTTTTATTTTATTTTAGTTGTGTCCTTGCTGACCCTGGCTTTCACTCATTCACAAGGATTGGGCTATAATGCAGAGATTTTTTTTTTCTTCTGTTTTGTATTGAGGAATTCTGTGTGATAGAGTACTTGTCATTTAGCCAGCAGGGCCCTGAGACTTTTTGGTTGAAATCCCAGTTGGACCTTTATTGATGTTGCTGTGGTTTTTGAGAGAGGGATTTTAGGAGCAGATCTGAGCTACAGTACAGATCCAGACTACAGCTGTGACGGGATGTGGAGAAAACAAAATGTAAAAGCACACTAGGCTGTAAGTATCCTAACACAACCAGCAACATTCTTTTAATAAAAAAAACTGACCTTGCCACTATCATATCACGGTAAATAAAGAAAAAAAAAAGAGAATGAGGAAACTCACTTTGTCTTCTTTCTTGGATCTTCAGGAAATTTGGATGATGCAAGTTCCTGTTGAACATGTAACGTTTAAAAATATTCAGGGTTGAGAAAAAGCTGGGGATTTTTTTCTCATGGCCTATAATGAATGACTTATGAAGTCTTTCAGGAATTTTGTTAAGTACATTTACACCTTAATAACAAAAAATGTAAATAAAAATTTAGATTTTTTTAAGTAATTATTTTAATGCTTATAGTTTAGGAGTAAAGTCTCATGATCATGTTTTTTAAGTGGGTTTTTGCAATCATAATCTGAACATACAGTACAGGCAAAAATCTAAATTAGAAAACATGGATGATGCGGAAAGCAGAAACTAGGGCACGGAAGCACATCAAACTTAGGAAAATCGTAAACTTGAGTTTGAAATGCCATGGTAGGTAACACACGCAAGAGTTTGCAAGGTGGTGATGGCAGCAATGATGTGTGTATATTTACACTGACAGGGGTGACAACAACAAGCTACGGTATCAACACTGATCATGAGCATGGACAAGAAACCAGGAAATGAATTGGAAACAAAAATGTTCTGTATATGAACTCAACAATGAACTAATAACAAATCATCATTATTGCATTGCAAAATTGTTCCACTGGGAATATTAATAGAACCGTTCCACACACAGAACATAAAGATTTCATAAAGATAAATAAAACACACACACACACACACACACACACACACACACAAAAATCAGGGTCTAAGCATACAGTAGGCTGCATAAAAACATTGGACAAACCGTTGATGATATCACTAATAGGTTTTCTGAGGAATGGTTTTGAAGCTCGACTGTGGGATCACTAATCCTAGCCTGGATCTTAGTCAGAGCATACCTACAGTACTCACCTTAGTCATCCTTATCGGCAATCTCCATCTAGACATTGAATTATATAAATCTCGATATGTACAAATAAATAGATAAATGCTCATGTACATTTTGGGTGGAAGCCAGACAACAGTAATTGTATTAGTAATTAGCAGAATTTGTCCCTAATTATTTGACTGATTAACATTAATAGGCCTATAGCATATAAAATGTTTTTTTTTTCAATTCCAATGAAAATTATTTTAGTTCATAAAACCAGATTCCAGTACCTCCAGGACTTCATTACTTGTCACTTTAATATCCTTTTATTTATTCTTCTGCATCAATTCAATTCAATTCATTTATTTTATTTGTATAGAACTTTTATTGACATTGTTGCAAAACAGCTTTACACAATTAAAAGAATTATTGAAATGTGAATGTGTATGAATCAAAATGATAAGACCGCCTCTGATGAGCAAGCCGGGATGACGGCGACAGTGGCAAGGAAAAACTCCCTGAGATGGCAGTAGGAAGAAACCTTGAGAGAAACCAGACTTAACAGGGAACCCATCCTGGTCTGGGTGATAACGGAACCTACATGGAGCCTATGCTATAGACCATGCATGTGGCTTTTTGCATTATGAGTGTTCGTGCTTGTGCGCCGGCATGTCTGTTTGACTCTGCATTTACACTGCCAAACCACTAGCTGGCAGTGCGGTTTCTATGCCACTGTGTTAAATCTCTTTACCAGTTTCAGTGGCAAATGAAACTGAGTTGATCTTGATATTGGAGCCACTAAAAGTTCCACAGCAGTTACTGACTGTTGAAAAAATGACTGCCATCTAGAAATGAGAGAAAATGTAGGAGGAGATGGTCAATACGATGTTCAACTCAATTATAAAATAGAAGCATAGAAGAAGATGTCAGAAAGGTGATGCTACAGTACTACAGTAGGTGGACCAATCAGCGTTGTTGCAGTCTGTGTCGCCATGACGTGTAGGTACATTTCTGGGGAGGTGCACATCAGGCTACGTCACAGGCTACGGAGTCCACAGCTACATGACATACTGTATACAGTATATACTTGATACAGAATGATCAATTAGCCCTTAAGTTCAGAGAGGGTCAATAGTAGCTGGAAGATCATGATTAATATGATTTGCAATTATAGTGGTTGGTAACCAAGATAATGTGATTAAACAAACTAAGAGATTTTAAGTTAATTCATCTTAACTAAAAGATAAAAGTTTTCTATCCTTGTGTGTAATATCTTATTAATTTTGACCATTTTTTCATTTACGTTTAGGCCTTTGGCAGATGCTTTTATCCGCAGCGACTTACAAAAAATGCTTTGTAGTTTCTGTTATTGGATAAATACTTACACTGGGTTACTAGGTTACTGACTAAGTGCTGTCAATCAAACACAGTTGGGAAGTTTTTTTTTTTTTTTGAGTGGGGGATTAGTCCAAGTATTGAAGAAACAGATAGTCTTCAGTCGTCGTTTAAAGATTGTCAAGGACTTCTTGATTTGGAGGAAGTTTCTATATTCACCACCTAGATGCCAGAACAGAAAAGAGTCTGGATAAATGTCTTCCTCAATCTTTGAGAGATGGTGAGTCAGTCTACGTTCTGTCTTAAAGTTATTTAAGGAGAAAAAAAGTGTGAAAGAGTATGCATGAATTTAAAATATGGGCTAAAAAGAAATCCGCCAAAGTCCTCACTTTTTTATTTCATCCTGTGCATTTTTCTTATGACCACTGGTGGTGCTGTAGTGCTAACTTTTATAAAAATCTTTTTTACAGTTTAAAACTTTTTTATAAAAAACATTGCGCTTTAGGATATTTATTACCAGCGAATAATCCAACACGCATGCTAAAAAGGAAAGTATTGATGTGTTTTTATATTTGAAAGATGAACCACTTAGTCGTGAACTACTTGCAAGTCATCGATAGGATATGTGGTCTATTTTAGAACTTAATGCATATAAAACAGACATTGATCGTAGGACGGGGGATTTCTGGGAAAAAATTAGAAACTGAAACTGGCCAATGAAGAGCATAGGAGGTCATGTGACGACTCTGAGAGGAGATAATGCATGACTTGAGTCACTGGATGCCATGTTGTAGAAACGTCCATTTGTGAAATGTGTGGTTCATTAGGTTTATTTGTGCAGTGCTGTCTCATCATACTTTTCATAAAACTTTGTTTGATATTTTCCCTTTTACCTTGCATTCTCAGATTTATCCCCAACCACCACCCGCATGCATATCCATGTTGTTGCTAAGCACAGCGGACGTCCAGATGGCTGTTTAGAGCCGAGAGGAAATAAATTCTGATCAAGTGTGACGCAGCATAACTCAGGCCCGGTGCATTTGGAGGGAGACAGTAGCTCGGCCTGGACTCGTGTATGGCAGCATCATTAAACTTTATTCCCAGCGTCGTGCACTCTAAAAGCTCCTCGGATCAGGTCTTGACTCTTCTGCCCATTATGGTCATTTAGAATTGGTGCTTATTGCGCTGCAGACAGGCTGTCTTTAAGTATTAATGGATACATCAGCAGTTCTTTGAAATTAGCCGTGCAGACGCTGTGCAGTTTTGCCCCAACCCATTCTGTCCACATCTTCCCTCCACTCTGCCTCGACCGTCCACTGCTGAACTCAAGTGTGGAGTGGACGAGAGGACAAGAACACCAGCACAAGAACTCTTTGATTCAAATACTGTTAATTTAAACTACACACGATGACTCACTGCTGACGGATTTATTACTGACGAACCATGTGCCATGCCAGGTTAGTGCTCATGAGTTTTAAAACTTTTTTTTTTTTTTTTTATTCAACATCGACTGTACATCAGTAAACCCTGCAGGAGTTTTTGATATGGTTATTTTTCATATTTAGCGTTCATATTTTTGCAGGCACTTGTGCACTCCACAACAGTGAATGATCCACGTCATTGTTTATTACTGCCACTGCTTCAGATAAATGATGATTCATGACCAACTCATTTGTTGTTTTTGAAACATCGACAAGCCAAGACAAACAGGGCGGCTTTCTTATTTTGCTTTAAAAATGATGTGATAAATCAGCAACTTAGAATTTTTTCAATGCTTGCGAGATGGGTCAGATGAGCACCAAGAGATAAACGTTACAAGATGATTGCAAAGCCTCTGTGATTGATGAGTGAATTATCACTGTGATTTGATTAAAAACATTTTTGGTACAGAAGAGCGAATAGGAAAATTTGAATTTTTTTATTTTTTTATTTTTTTATTAATACAACGTCATAATTGTTAATCAAATATAATACCTTTTCCGTACTCAGTATTTAAATGGGCGGCATGGTAGCTTAATGGGAATTGCTGCCTTATAGATCCAGGATCCCAGGTTTAATTCTAAACCTCAGGTCTTGGTTAAGTTTCTGTGCATGATTTATATATATATTATATATTCTATTTAGAGATTTTTCACTTTTCTATAAGTCTTTATTTAGTTTAAATCACTGTTGCATGTTATGAATGTATTGTTCTGCACACTGACTCTACTTTTGACTGTACATTTCCTATGCATTATTTTTAATCCTGGTCATGGCGCATGCCTTGCTCTGCACATTTTAGTGTTTTCCCAGTTCCCAGCCCACCTGATTGAACTAATCAGCTAATTAACAGCTTTTTCTCAATTGACCTGAGTGTGATGGAGCAGGAAAACACTATAACGTGCAGGTCAGGGGTTCCTCCACACTATTGATTCTAGCCTTGTGTGACTTTTATATAGCCTATAGATATATTTCTATTTCTCTAAAGAAATAAGTTTGTAATATACATTAGTTAACTGTATTTAATTAGCATAAGTTAACGTGACATATTGTGGAAAATCCACCCTTAATTTAAATATACTACTGTAATACATAAATCATCATTTGCAGGAACACTGTTGAAAATCAATGTATTACATGTTTTTTATTGTTGTTGTTGTTGTTGTTAAAACTAACTGCTAAATCTATACTTAAAATACAAAGCAAACTATGCTCCTAGGTCTTAAACCGCTAGCATAAAAAAAAAACACTCAGGTTTGGTCAGCTCAGGCATGGCTAATAATGTAAGGCCTATTTAAGTTTTTTTGACTCACTTAAAACAATAAAGAATAAGACGTCCAATCTATTTGTGGCAATCTCTCTCCAAGAATTTGCTGCCGTCTGGAGAGCTTTGCAGTGTAGCAAAGATGAATCGTACAGTAAAAATGGTGCTATCCACTGATCCTTTGTAGAAGGTTGTGGAGGCATGGAGCCTATCCCAGGAAACTTAGGCACGAGGCAGGGTATACCCTGGACAGGACCCAATCCATCACACACAAAACAAGCAATTTAGGAACGCCAATTAACCTAATCTGCATGTCTTTGGACTGTGGAGGGAAACTGGAGTATCTGGAAAAAATCCACCAAGCGCTGGGAGAACATGCAAACTCCACACACATAGACCCGAGGGCTGGACTTACTGTAAACCGCCAACTCTAGAGGTGCAAGGCCACAGTGCTAACCACTACGCCACTGTGTCACCCAATTTGGTTCACGTTCATTCCGTTTTCACCTCAGTTTAAAAAATGGAAGCGTAGAAGAAGTAGCTGGAATGCGATGGTCTTGGATGGACCAATAGTTGGTCTTGGATGGACCATAGTTATAGTGCATCACTGTCATGTGTAGTTACATTTCTGGGGAGGTGATACACAGTACCTGTGTGAGACCTATGTCATAAACTTGATGCAGAATCATAAATCAGGTTTATGTAGATAGGAAACCAGGATCTCCAACACTACAGTTTTTAGGCTGCTTTTAATACTTACACTTATATAATAATACTACATACTCTACTCACACTCTTACAGAGTAGGGCTGAAAATGTTGAAAATGCAATTTTCTTTAATCGGGTGTAAACCCAAATATACAGCACATGGCCTTAACATAGTGGCATTGCTTTTGATCAGTTAGCCATTTTTGGTTTGGTTGCCCTGTCTGATCTTTTAGATTTTTTTTTCATTCCGGACTCTGATACATTCCACATTCCACAGTCCATGATCTCTTCTGGGGCAGCTTCTCTGTGTACCAGCGACTCATCATGCATCAACCCTTGGCAACTCCAATGAGAGAATATATTGATTAATGGAAAAGTCCTGCCAGGCCCAGCCCACCTTCCGCTGGTCATCAATCAGGTGGGCCGCAGGTGAATCTGTATGTGGGCACTGATTCAATTGAACTTACAGGAATTTTTCAGATTTTTCCAGCTGTTTCTTGCCCTGCTCATTATGCCACAACTTGTTGAAAGCCTTCTTCTTGAACTTTTACCAGTTTTTGTAGAACTGCCATCTGCACTCATCACTGATGGGCTCAGCAATGACATATCCCACAATTCCTACAACAGTCATTGGAGAAGTCTTGATGATGGTGACAGGCTTGACAGCCTCCTTTTTTGTTCACTTTAAAGTCTGGCCTGTCGACCTCAGGGATGATGTGAGTCATGCCAGCTTTGTAGCCCAGGAGGGCGGTGCGGTGATGTGTGCTGAAGCTCTTGTTTATGACCACTATGCCCCATTATTTCCCCTGAAACACAACCAGGTAAAAATGGCAGCACTGTCATTTTGGTCTGAGGATTTCAACTTTGACCACTCCTCAAGATCAGCTACATCACTCCAGTGCACACTTGATCTCAACCAGGGATGTATGCAGGAACGGATATTTTTGTGTGTCTACTTAGAATATAAATTTTAAAATTAATTCATTGGTTAAATTAACAAAAATATAACCAGCTTAATTAAAAGTACCATTACCATGACCATGTCCTTACTAAGAATGCAGTAAATCCATTCCAGAGCACTGGATGTTTATCTAATACACTTCATATAACTAGTCTGAAAATAATCTCAACCAGATGCACTATAAACCTTTCTGTAATGTTAAAAAAAACAACAACAAATAAGTCAAACTCTGTACTTGTATGTCTTTAGACCAGGCCTTACTCACTGGCAGACCGTGGTCCTGATCCGGTCCGAATGAGTTCTATCCAGAACCTAATGCTTTTCTGATAAATAAAAATAATAAATATGTCATTAATCTAGAGCCTTTTCCCTTAAGGTGGGTGTGGCTACAATTGTCACTCAACAGAGCCTATCGTTTTCCGCTTATAGACAACGTGAAGAAATCCGGAAAAAGGAACGTCAACTATGAAAAACCAAACCTGCCGAGATGAATGGACAGATCAATGTATGTTTATTCTTCCTGCGGTAAGAGTAATACGAGTTTGTCTCCGTGGCAATAATAAAAAGCAGTAATGTGAAGCACCACAAGCAGATTATTTGCAGCAGTCCGGGGTAAGGGCGTGTAAAATACCGGAACTGAGAACGCAGCGTGGCAGAGCAACCAGCGTCCTTTCACATTCATTTACAGCCCAGCAGTGTGCAAATGAAGATTCACTAAAGATTTCATATAAATACAAGAAAATATACACAGCCATAAAAGTTTAAACTGTCCACCTGTTTAACATAGAAACTGAAAACTGACAATAAATATAATAAAAATGCTAAATTATGCAAATTTTAAATTGCTTATTTTTTTTATAGACTTGCAGCGACTGCATATATAGAGATCTAAATCCTAACCCAAACGTGATTTTTTTTTTTTTGGACTGGATTTTAATTTCAATACCCCTAACATAGACCATATAAACTTCTTACCCAGAATAATGCATTCATATTTACACGCTAATACACACACACACACACACACACACACACATGCCTGGTGGAGGGCAATCATTATCTCCTGAACTCCTCTGATTGCGCGTGGTTTCATCAGCCCCATGTCTTTTCAACATATGAAAGGGTCTGCCTGACTTGTCATTAAAATGACATGAAAAAAAAATATATACATACAGCATGTGCAGGTGATGGGAATTATACTTTCCATCCAGAAAATTTAGCAAATATTCAATGAACTCCCCAAATGCTAATGCAAATCATTGTGCACTTCAATCCACTCGGTAAAGTTGATTATTCCACAAGACAACATAATCAAAATTCATCTTTAAAACAGGTGGATAAAAAAAAAAAACCCTGGAGACTTTCTCTCTCTCTCTCTCTTAAACACATACACACACTTCAGAGGACACGAACATTAAAAATGCAAGATTAGCTCGGCGATGCTTACAAGCACAGTTGCAGTTCCACTCAATAAAAGACACGGAGTACACGGGTTCTGCGGGACACACTGTGCTCAGTGATAAATACCTTTCTATCTGTTCTTTTATCGATCCTCAGGTAAATTCCTCATCCACCTACTTCCCTTTTTTACAACTTAAGCCTTAGGTAGCTCTTTTTGTCAGTAATGACAAACTCCTGCAGAGTAAGCGGCGCTGTAGGGATGAAATGCGATTTGCTCTTTAAAGGTCAAGTGCATTAAATGTTCTATTTGTGTAATTTAGTAGAGAAAGGTTTCGCTTGGTTTTGCCTGAATATTTAATAAGCCACGGTAAACCCCTTCGCCTGAACTCATCTGAGGAATGAGTAGGTAATAAAATATAAATCCGTATAATTGTTTCGTGAAGCCGTCAGACGACAACTGCATTGCAGGAATGATGATTTTTCCACTAAGATGCTATTACAACACATATGTTTTTTTTATGTGAGTTAATATACTGTCACAAAAAAACATTCATGCATTTAATTAATTAAATTTTTTATTTTTTTTACCTTGCATGCACACCCTTACAAGCATTCATACACTTACTCACTTCTAGGGGGCGGTTTAGAGTGGCCCACCCATCTAGAACGAGGAAACAGAAGAACATTAATGAAACCCTCATGAACATTAAAAATCTAAACCAACAAGATTAAATTTGTGACCACTGACTACTTATAAAGCAGCTTTACAGAAATAAAAATGATGGATAAAAACGTAAAAAAAAAAAATGCAACACAGGGCCTCCAAGTGGCGCAGTGGTGAAGTGCTCGCCCTATTATCTGGAGATCTTGCAACTGGAGGTCTAGAGAGAACTGATTGGCCAAGCTCTCTCAGAGAGGAGGGATGAGAGGTACTTAGTGCTCCCACATTAATCACGGCTCTACAGCCAATCAGGGGCGTCTGTGAGCTCACGCAAGCAGAAGAAGCGGATAGCGCTGTCCTCTGAGTGTGTTACGCCACCCCAACAGTGCGTGAGCGAGCAGTTCGAAAAGATGCGGGCCGCTGGCGTCATGTAGTTTGGAGGATATACAGTATAGATATATAAACAAATATGTGGAGGCTGAAGGAAGCAAATTTGACGAAACAGACAAACGGGGAAATGAGGCTGCTGCTGAGGTTGTTACATAAACATCCAAATAAAGTTTACCTTAAGACACTTTGCAGCCTTTCACAGTCAAAAATGTATCATATATAATTATTATATTAATATTATTATATGAATATTCTATCCATCCATCCATCTATCCATCCATCCATCCATCCATCCATTTAGGAACCATGGAGGCCAATTGTGAAAATGGTCACAAATATTGTTGTATGATTATTATTGTACAATAAATATTTTAATGCTGATAATTTATTTCATTTGCATAATTTATTTGTTTGTATGTATGCTACAGTGAATGGATTAGTGACTAGAACAACATTTATATTACTAATGATACCAAGGCAGGAAAATATGTAGAGCAGAATAGCCAGTAATCAATTTTGGGGAAAGGTTTAGTGAATGTTCAAAATAAAATGTAATTGTTGCTTGACACGTTCATGCATTTCAGATGGATAATCCTAGTAACAGTGGTTATTACTATAGATGTATGATTATCTGTCAACCGATCGGGTTCAATATGGAGGGATTATAAGGATGAGTATATGGTATTTTAACGAACATTATTTTACCACAATCACTGAGCAAAACATTTGTATTTTACACACACTATATAATTACTGTATATGTCATGAAAAAGTCTTTGAAATTGTCATTTAATATTTTTAAATAGTTTAACACAAATTCCGCTCAACTATTTCTTCTGCACTGATAAACTTTTACATTTTAGTTCATATATTTGGCTTACGTGAAGGAGGCTTGAAGATGACATAGAATTATAGATTTTAGCAGCAGAAGGAGTTAGATTTAGAATTTCACCATCACATGAAGTCATTGCTAAGCTGTTAAGCATAGTGTGTCTTGAACAGAAGCCAGGCATTGGTTATAGTGTGGGAGGAATTCTGTATGAAGCTGGATCTGGGATTTAACTGGCCAATTAAGACCACATGAGTTTTTGTAGAGATCCCTAGAGAAGCTGATACATAAATGCATGTCATGCGCTTGGAACTCTCACAAAAACAAAAAGCCTACAATTTTTTTTGTTTTTTATTTTTGTACCACCCTTTAGCTTGATGCTATTTTCCAATCCTGAGCCATTCAGAGTACAGTTCCACAATTCTACTGCCATGTTGTTTTGAGTGATGGTGGGGGAAAACATGTGGAGAACATGAATGGAAGCACAAGTATCAAATTAAAAAAAGCAAAACATGAATGTGTATGTTTGGGAGGGTGGTGTTATCTCTATCTCTATAGTGACCTTTGTGGGACTGTGTATAGGACAGTATATAGAATCTTTTAAACCACCAATCTTATTATAAGGAACTCTTTAAACAGAGGCTATGACTCTGGAACAGTAAAACCTTGTGTTTGTTGGTGCTGACCCCTTTGCCAGTGTTTCTGCTAATAGCTGGGAGATGCGGTTTACAGGTCACGCCTCTGACCTAAAAAGGCGAAGCAGAATACTCCTCGTGCTGTGGGATCTAAGAATAAACTCTTCAAACTGCTTCATGGATAAGGTTGCATTTCGGCCCTCCCTCTGTGGCCTATGCTTCCTGAACAGCACCCAAGACCAATGTTAGGTGCAACCTAGGGTTTGGATTAGCTCATTTAGTGGCTTCCATCCATTTTTTTTTTTTTTTTACCGCTTTGGTCTATTCACAAGCTGTTCTGGAAGGTCTGGGCCCAAAGAAGGCTTTTTTTTTTTCTTCCATTAATTAATTGGATCACTTGAAATGACCGGCTTTATCGCCTGAGGCTTTACAAGAGGTCCGGTCCTTGGCAGGAACACCACTATCTTATTGGGACACTTATAGAAGAGACAGTCTTTACTTTCCATTGGAAAACTACTTCTGATTAAACCTCTTAAGATTGGGATTTCACCATACAACTTCAGAGATGGAAGGTACAGTCAATTGTCATGTTTCTCTTGTGCATTAAAGGTATGAGATCATGTTTATCAGCATTATGGAGAGAGCTAGGACAAGTGCTGCCATTTCAACGACTGCTTTTGTGAAGGAATTTCATGATTGAGGGCTGCTAAAAATACTCCATATCACATATCAGATCAGCTGTCTGTTATGCACTTTTGCAACATGCAGCTCATAAAGGATTGTTTCAGATATAGCTAACAATTGAATTACTCTATGGCACAATCTGTCTGAGAGGAAATAAACCTACTTAATTCGGTTTAACCAAATTGTATTTTTCTGTGGATAGGTGATATAGGACAGTAAATGTAATGTGCTTTAAAAATAAATTAATTCATTTTAAGAGACTGCAAAAGGTTTTTTAAGTTCTATGAAAAAAAAAATCCTCTCCGCTTAGGGACAGCTTTGTCAAAATAAGTTTTTTTTTTTTCTTTAAACTTCCCAAAAGCTATTTTCCCTGACTGGTGATGAAGTTATTTTCAAAAGCAATTATTATTATGATGAAAGACTACTAAATGGATTTCAGCCTTGCGTGAAATAGCTTATTGTTGTGGAGACTTAAAACTGAATTTGATATTCTGATTTAACAGTGGAAGCTGTCAGTCAGACGGTTGTAAATAAGCCCTATTTAAAATGTTAGTATTTCAGGGAATAATAATGGTATTATTTCTTTCTTTATGGTGACTTTTTTCCTACAACCGTTCAAGATTAATGTTAGGTAGCACAAGTCTCAACACAAGGACAAGAACTTTGGTTATTTCCTGAACTTAGCGAATCTCAGTACTGGACTTAGTAAGTAGTAAATTCATCACATTTTGGATTAAAATTCAGAAATTTTGACTGAGATAAGCATGTCGTCATTTCAACTAGATATTAGAAATTAGTCGACCTTACAGCTACATTTTCTTGAATTAAATGGTTGATCCTTGTTCATCAGTTAATCACGCAAGAGCGAGTACTGAATATACAGCTGTAGCCATGAGGGTACAAAGGCATCATGACCGTGCTGATATTCAGTACAACAGCACAGCTTCGAGTGTGATATCGCATCAACATCAACAGATTATGATTTCTTTGTTTTTTTAAACCGTTATTTTGCTTCGCCAACAGATATCCTTACGCGACTGGTGGAACTAATGTGGAGCAGGTGAACGACAGCTAGTGTACTAAAAAGGGGTGAACCTATTTTTTTATTTTTACCGGTACTATGTAGCCAAAAAGGTGTACAAAATAAACTATAGAGGTGGTGGACACGCCTGAGAAATGCACAATATTTACTTTATTTCCACTTATTCATCTTTAGAATGTCTGCAGGGGTTAAGTCCCAAATAGCATAAAATGGAAAGCTAGTGCACTATGTAGGATGTACAAAGTACCCTTGATTAAGGGTTAGAGAGGGATTTTATGTTTCAGCAGTATTAGAAGCTACTGTAGCTACCTTTGTAGCTCTGAACAGAACAACACAGATGGTTCAGAGGCAGTGCAGAACAATTTAGAAGCAATTACTAAGGAGATAAAGTGTTAAGATGAAATCACGTTATTAGATATGTTTTCTTGCTGAACGTTTTTGTGACTGGTTATGTATGTGGGTTTTGGCAGGCAGCTGCTTTCCCCTCTTTCCACAACTCACTCACCATACAGCTCTATTTCAGCTTACTGTATGCTACAAACAATAATTTCTGGTAAAGCATGACATTCTAAAATGAAATTCTTTTGAATAGAACATTAAAGAGTTCTCTAGTACCTCATTTTAAGAAACATTTAAACATTGTAGATCCCAATACCACTGAGAGTTTTCCTGTTTGAGCAACTACCCTGCAAAGAACACTTTCATAAACCCCTTTATCAAAATTGTGTTTTATTTGCCAACGTTCTCCCAATCTGTCCAATCATCCTGATACACAAAATATTTCTTCAAGGGTTGTTTGGATATGTATGAGTTCCGCTTGGATTACAGAAGGAGAACATCTTGCACTAGAATCTGGTTTTCATAGCTGGAACGCATTTGTTGTAGCCTCTAAAACTCAGAGCATTTTAGCCATTTTTTGTTTTGCTGATTATTATTTTTTTAATAAACATATATAGGGTTTAGGATTGTGCAGTATAGCGTGACTTTTTTTTAGCAGAACCTGGGAAATATGATGACCTGAATTTTACTATACAAACATGACTGAGCAAAAGCTCATTTTAGGCCAGGGGTAGCTCAGTGGTTAAGGCATTGGACTACGGTACGGAAGATCCCAGGTTCAAACCCCACAACCACCAAGTTGCCACTGTTGGGCCCTTGAGCAAGGCCCTTAACCCTCAGATATATAATGGAATAAAAAAAATGTAAGTCGCTCTGGATAAGAGCGTCTGGCAAATGCCTAAAAGAAAAAAAAGTTAATAGGCAAAGAAATAGCACAAATACACATGATCATATGCTTTTATATTTGTTTTCAGTTGTATTTATGACAAAAAAATAAGAATAATTATAAGATGCTCTTTTTCAGAAGTTTTTTGTTTTTGCGACATCATTCCCACATTACATGTTTTAACAGTAATAATAACTTTTGTTCTAACTGACATACAGTATTTGAAAACACAAATGCACAGTTTGATTCCCTGAAGGCTCGCTGTTAACACACATTGTCAAAACTACCGTATAAACACACACACATATACTGTACAGTGTATATATATATATATATATATATATATATATATATATATATATATATATTATAGTCATTGACATACAGTATGCTGTGTAGGTCTGTGCCGCTTGAGTTTTAAGGGCTATTAACTGGAACAGTGACCTGTTCTGTTTTGTCCATGGTTGCAATTCACTTCAAACTCCACTACACCTCAGGTAACCGAAATTACTGACTCTAGCTTCCAGTACAGCACAACCACTTGACCTGTGGACAGCATTTTTGATCCCACACGCCAGCACCTAATAGTCCCTGGAGGCAATCTGTTGTTTTTTAGCAAAGTGAGCACAGTGGAAGCTCAGCAAAAGACTTTCTTGAGTCAGCAACTGGCGAGTGCTTGTCTAATTCCCTAAAGTGACAACACAGTGTACTGTGAAGGGCTGCGACAGGTGGGCTGAGCTCAACGCACACACTCACTCACACACACACACACACACACATACATAACATTTTAGTTAAAGCAGAGACAGTCTGAAAGGCACGGTAGGCTGACTTTATCTTCTCCTAGACGCAAAAAAAAACAGATGAGCCACATATCACGCCGGAGAAAAACCTACGCAGAATCACAATGGCTCATCTGAGAATCAATCCATGATTCAGACTAAAATTAGATCCTATTGGACCAAATCAATAAGGTGCCCTGTAAAAGGAACTGTGTTTACAAATGTCATGTGTGGAGTGTGTAAGGAATCACTGAGTGGCAATTCAGCCTGCTTTGTGCCTCAGATTTATATCCATTTAAAACTGGCCTTTTGACAGAATAAGCCACGTCAATACATCTTCCGAACCCATATACAAAGGCAGCATGTTTCTTTTCAGTGGCCTTGGAAATCTTTTAACAATAACTGGTGACTGATACTTGAGTGCTGTCCTATATATTTGTTGTTGTTTGTGTATTCTGTCAATCCAAGGCAGTGGATAAAGAGAAAGAACAAATATCCTGTCTCAAAGTATATGTCTTTTAAAAGTCTTACTTGTCACACTGCATGGGAGGATCCCAATTAAAATGGATTTCTTTACCAGACGATGGACCCGCCATTAAATGAAATGGCCGCGTTTTGGTTACATCATCACTATGTGTGAACCCAGATGATGTAGAATATGAGCTTGCTTAAACATAAATGGGATATTTATAGCTAACTGAATATTTTCATGGTTTGATTATGTTTCTCCATTACTGATATGGCTGTTCTGTAAGTTTGGGCTCATCCTGATTCTCATCTTCATCTTTTTCTTCATACTTCTGATAGTAGTTTCAAGAATCGCCTTGCAGCAGTGGTCAAATTTTTGTTTTCATTCTTTCAAGATGTATGATTTTCTGTTATCTCTATCCCCCCAAAATCACATTGTGTAAACCTAGCTTACCCCTTAAGACCTGTGTGCTTTTCTCTCTAGCACGGACCTCTACGACCACCACCACTGTCCTTGAGAGCAAAGGAGGTGAAACGAGTTCTCCAGCCACACGAGTGTCCAAACGCACAATGACGGATGATCTGTACAGCACCTTCAGCTCCCCCGTGGCCTGGATACTGGTCCTGGCCCTCATCATCACCTGGTCTGCAGTCGCCATTATTGTTTTTGACCTTGTAGACACGAAGAGCCTGGAAGGTAGGTGGAGCTCTTCGTTCTTTTCAACTATGTTGGTATAAATGTAGGCCTTGCCGTCCTGACTCTTCTGTGCAAATTCATACAAATGTAGACAATTTTGTTCATACAAGTTTAATTATTACCCAGCCAACAATGGATGTCTTTGTAAACTTATATTGATAACGTTTCATGGAAAATTTAGTGGGGTCTAAAAGCAGAAGTGTAACCTTGACCAATGAAATTGGTCGAGGCTTGTGGTTAGCGTGGAGTTTTACTGTATGTAACTGGACATTTATTCTTGCACTTGCACAGGAAGTTTCCAACATTTCCAGGTAGAACCTTACATAGACCACATAGAGGTTTTTCTAGATGGACAACCCAACAATAGTTAATGTTTTAGGTGTAACCTTTGAGTGTACCTTTGTTAGGTAGAAAATAATTACATCAATCTATGGAATAGCTTTCCAAGTAACTTCATTTGAATCTCCAGTTGATTAGTATTCGTATGAATTTTGCACGAGATCATCCTCTACAGTACATAGAATGGGCGGTGTTGGCATGATTTCTTGGAAAGGTGAGCAGCTTTGAGGAGATTGTTGTGGATTTGTCTCTGAAGATGAATACAGTACACCAATCGGAAGAATGCAAATAGAAGGCAGTAACATCATTACATTTACGCTTGGGGTAAATCTGCTTAGGGAGCTCCGGTAATGTGAGGCTTAGATAGGAATTCTGAGAGAGTATAGAGAATGTGATACAGCCCTGATGGCTGTTTGCTTGCTGGAAGTTTATCCTGGATGCCGCCGCACGTAGACCTTGGGAGTCAGGAGAAAGCTTTATTGGTCCTGATAGCGCTGACAGTGATAAAGACAGATAAAGTGTTGCACTAGCTTGCAACTATCAGCGGCAGCCATGTTCACTTTTAGTCGACAGTAATCAGAGATCGGCACATGCCCTGCGTAAACTCATCTCTCATTTGGGCGTTTTTTTTTTGTTTTTTTTTCTCATCATCTGATTATCTGAGATTAGATTTACATTAAGCAAAATGATGCCAGGTTTATGATGGATGAATATTACCTATGGTTATTAGTTTAGATTAATGATTTCCAGTCACTGATGTCCAGTGATGGCAATTTCGAGCCATTTGTACAGTAAATGGCGGAAATTGTGAAAATTGTTATTGCCTAGATTTAATTTCGTTCCCATATTTCACTCATGTGTCATTCCATTTTTTCAAGAATAAAAAAAAGGTCTAAAGTCTTGCATTAAAAAAAAAAAAATATATATATATATATAAACATATTTTAAATGTTAAGACCTTTTTATATTTGGACCCCATTGATCATTGATCTAGTTGGGACTAACCCACAATTCATTCAATCCCAGTAGCCCAAATGGTGCTACAGGGATACTCCCAAAGAGAATCACTTTCACTCATCCATTTCTAATAAGTTTCCTCCTTTTTCCACCCTGTCCATCCACCATGTGTCATCCTGTTGCCATCCAATAAAAAAGCCTATACATTATACTGTGACGACCCCTGTTTGCCACCTGGTAAAGACTCTCTGCCTGCAGTGAAGTGATATTTGCCTGAGCGTGAATATGTGTGTGTGTGTGTGTGTGTGTGTATCTAGCTTTCTCTCTTTCTCTCTCTGCATAATTCAATTTCTGTGTATATTTGACTTTGTATGTGTGTGTGTCTGCGTGCGTGTGCATGCATGCATACCGAGAGCAACTGTCACCATCATTTCATGCTGTGGTGGATTTGAAGATGCACATTAACTGATAGTCGCCTCACCTTTCATTAGAGCTGCCTTTCCTGCTCTTCCTTTCTACCCCCGTCATTTTTATTCATTGTGAGACCATGCCTTTGAGCAGTGCATCCTGATCACCATCTCCAATGCTTACACTGATTATTACAGTTTTTAATAATCGATACACTATTCGTACTTTGTTTAAAAAAAAAAAGGTTTCTATAATAAACGAAACAAGTATTCCTGCTTTAAGTGCGCATGTGTAATGTACTGTAGTCCACTTGATATTCTATAGTTAATCATTTTATTACATTCAAGTCATCTCTCCTGTCAGTCGGCGCTGTTTTTAGAGCTCATGCATGATGGCATGATGCGCAACACATTAGCATTTTGCACTGCAATAAATAAACGGCATAGTGTCACATGAATGTCCCACCACTCTTTCTGTTTCTTTCTTTCTTTCTTTCTTGTTTTACAACAAGGTTCTGACCATCTTTCTAGCACATTCTCAATGACGCCTTTACAACAACTGCTTCCATACTTACAGTATTATTTACCGATGCAATCATACCAGTGCATACTACACAGTTTGCACAGTTTTATCATTTGACGCAACATGATTTGTTATTGTATTGTAAAAACAAAAATTCCGAATGTTATTGCATAAAAACAAGTTTTACTGTTTAAAGCAATTTAGAAATAGTGTCACAAGCAGGACAATGTTAAATCTTACATTTAATCTCACAATAAACCCATAGCAGTCAACTAATCTGACACATAGTGTCCAAATTTGCTTTTTTATTAACTTTTTTCTTTCCTTCAGTAAATACTCAAAATAACTTCCAAATGCTAAAAATGTGTTTATTTACATATGTACATATGCATTTTAAAATCCATATATCAACCTTAATATTCATTTATCACTTGATGGAAATTTGAGAAGCATAGCCAAATAAAACTCTAAATATCACTGTTGAACCGAGAGCTTTATGGACAGCTGACCTCTGTAAAATCTACATAAACCTATACAGCATGTCTCCTTTATACTGACTAAAATTCAATATGAACGCATTTAATAACTCCTTAAGATAGGGTTAATTTAAAGAAAAAAGAGTCACTCATTAATGCTGCATTGATCTCAATAATTGGTCAAGTTAACGCTTTCAAGCTTTCAAGTCAAATCAGGATTTTTGATTACGCAGAATAACAGAACACAGTTACTAGAGTACAAAAATGACCTTTACATAATCGCCTACCACATTAATGCACTTATCCCAGTGTCTCACAGTGGAACGTTTGCTCAGTATGCCTAGTCCAAGGGTCGGCGACCTTAAACACACAAAGAGCCACTTGGACCCGTTTTTTTTCCCACTTTATGCTAAGTATATAAAAAAACCATAGTGTGTTGCATTTATGTATTCACTGCTACAGAGAAATTAAAATTTTATTTCTGCATGCAAAAAAAAAAAACATTCTCCAAAAACAACTCCAAAAAAAAAGAGAAAAAAAAAGACGCTGGGCTGAAGGTTACTTTCAAATAAAATACTAGATGTCTATTTGAGTCCTCCTCGTATTTATGAAATAAAAAGCCGAACTTAAATCATCCACCTCCAGCAAACTAAAAATGCCGTCTGCTTTTGTGTGTCATCATCCTTTTATCACGTGTACTGGAGCGTGCAAAAAAAGCTCAATAAACCTGTGGGCCGGCGGGTGTCGCACATCGGCGCTTGTGACGCATATTTTGAATGACAAAAAAATTCAACAAGTAATTAAACATGTTACAAGATCACCATAAATTTAGAATTACATGTAAAAAAAATAGAGGACTAAAATGTAATTAAAAATGTCAGTGAAATACTCCAAAGCCGCACGGATCCGCAGCAGAGGGATGAAAGAGCCAAATGAGGTTCCAGGGCTGCAGGTTGCTGAGCCCTGGCCTAGTTTACTTCATAGCTGAAACCCTGGCCTCCCAGGAACTCCTGCAAGGAATTGGGTTGGAGCGAAGTCAGGACCATACAGGGGATGTGGCAATAAGTCCCTGCCGAGTGCCTGTAATTTCTAAAATCAATAATTACACTTCAAAAGCACTGTTGCTCAAAGCTCAAATGTTAAAGAGCTATATTTAATATGCAATCATTCACTCAGCATCTTGGGGAAAAAAAAAATAAAGAAAACAAATCAAATAAATCTTAATGCAGTCTCATATGTTGCAGATCCTCTAGTTCTTGTCAGGAGAAGCGAGACATCATTTTACCCCTCAGTGCACTAGTGAGCACTGATCGAAAAAGTCTAAGTGGTCATCTCAGAAGAAACACACTTATGAGCTGTAATACACTGAACCAGTGGGAAAAAAAGATAAACTTTGATCCATCCAACATAGACTTTGCTTTTTCAGAGGCTTTACTCTGCGGCTATCGATGATCCGTCAAGTACAAATACTGTACTGTACTGTACATGTACTGTACATATAAAATGACTCACAGACATCCGGCATGAAGCATAAACAGGGCAAATTAGAAAAGATGGATAGATGAATGTAAACAAGCGAGAGTTAATTTATGTACATTTTTAAATAAATAAAAAATGAATTTACAAGTAAATAAAAAAGCTACAGTTGTTATTATTGATAATAACATAAAAAAAAAAGTTAAGAAACCGTTCTAAGAACATGCTGTATATAATGTCACTGAGAAATTTATTACTTTGGCACATTCATAACACTTTTTTCCAAGCTATTCCCTGACATAAACCTATATACTGTACACATATGGGTGTTCAAGTCAAACCAGGACTTTTGATTGTGCAAAATAAAAGATTCACAGTTATGAGAATAATAAAAAAAAAAATCCATTATTTCTCTATACAATCACTGCTATAATAATGCACTTATCCCAGTGTACACTAGTGCTTGGACACCAACAAGGTAGAGAGTTTTCTCAGGATGCCGCAGCCACAATTGGACTGCCTGCTTCATGTCTGCAACGCTGGCCTCCCAGGAACTCCTTTAATGGCCCAAACAGGTGAAAATGGCTCGGAGTGAGGTTAAGACTATACAGGGGTTGTTGGTGAATGATTGTGTGTACAGTTCCCACAAACAGATGCATGATTCCACAAGTTGGCATCAATTTTCAAGGATCAGGTGTTCCACTTATTGAATATTCAGGGCAGTGGGCCTTGAGCCACCTTAGCCATGATCGTCATTCATGGCCTTCTGTAAAACGTTTGCACCGTTCAAATGCTTTAATACGGCTGAGAGTCTAATCACCGTACTGTAATTAAAGTCTTCTGTAAATGTCAACTGGTTTTATGACCACATTCACAAGAGGTTTTATCACAAGTCCCAGTTTGACTTGAATGCCCTTTGTATTTTTGCGTAGTTTTGTGAAATATACCACAGGTGATTTTAAAAGCATCTAAAGGGGGTGTTTGTAAAACTATAAAACACCTATGTATGTCTTTTGCGACAACTGACATAAACAACCATAAACATACTGAACATACTTAAATTACTTAAACTAATTATGAAATAATTTAGTAATAAACAAAAGCAGTGTCTATACTGTAGGGAAATATAACATCTACATATTTCCTTTGTGTCAAAAATTAAATAATCCTGCATAAACAAATCTGTTCGTATAGGTCCAAGAAAATGATTACATATCACAATTTGGTGGTGTTCATATTCATAAGGCTTCATAACACAAGCCCTTCATGACAATACAGAAACAAATGTCTGTTGGTATAGGAATAGCATACCATTTAACACCTACTGTAGGAATACCGTCTTATAACACATAGATTCTGTATGACAAATGACTTAAATGCTTATAAACATTCATAAGCATTTATCAAGTTGAAATAAAATCACGTAGCGCCAAATCCTCTGTCAACATACAGTATGGTTGGATTACAGTCTTAAACTCTCTGCATCTCTCTGCAAAATCTCTCTCGTGTTATGCTGCAATAAAGGTTTATAAATGTTAATATGTGCATGTCAATTGTCTTGAAAGGGTTATATAAATATCCTGTAGTTTCATGAACACCACCTACTGTACAGTATAAATATCCATTCATTTTATTAACCTTTAGTTTAATCTGTTAAAATGTTATCTTTTTTTGCCTGGTACTCAGAGTTTTGGTTTAATTTTCATTCATTATGCATCTTAGCACATCGTCATGGTAGCACTGTATCCCATCATCTTAACAACTCCATGAAGTTGAGGACTCCGGCAATCTGAACAAACTCCTTCTATGTGCTTCTCTTAAGATGCAGTTGAAAGGTGTTTTTGTTCTGCTGTTGCATTACCGTGGCCTGAAACGTGTGCCTCAGAGCATCTCAGAGCTCCCACTAGGAGAGCAAATGTCATGCTCGCTGCTATTCTTGCCCAGTATCCCATAACAGTTTAATAACACAGCTCTGATATGAGTATAGGCTATGAAGAAATACGTACAGTATCACAGCTTTCTTTTTAATGTAGTAAGATTAAAAGCTAACCCATCAGGACATGTAAGGTGAATGTTTAATTTTATAAATTTTTCACATAATCTATGACTGGTGGTCGTTCTTTTGGGTACTCCAATTTGGGGTCACCAGAGCAAATCATCCAAACTGCACTGTATTTTGATTTTTGGCATAGTTTTTTTTTTTTTTTTTTTTTTTTTTACCAGAAATGCCCTTTTTGACTCCTCTCTGAAAGGAGGCTCCAGTATCAGAGCTTTGTAACATGTTTTTTTTTTCTAGGATTTTTTCCAAATTTTCTCCCTAATTTAGTCGTATCCAATTCCTCCCAGTCACTAGGGGGCTCCCACATTAAGCTACTACTACCATTCAGTCGGGAGGGCCACAGACTATCACGTGTGCCTCCCATTAGCGCCTCCAATCCCACCCTGTTGAGAGAGCTCAGCCAATTTTGCTCCTTCTAGGCCCTAGGCTGCAAAAGGCTATAGTAACATGGTCTTAAGTTTTCTTTCTAAAAAAATATACTCTGTTAAAAGACAAGTGTTTAGCAAGTGATTGATTAGTAAAAATTGTTCCGTTGGTCTTTCGGCTATTCCCGAACAGGGGTCGCCAAAGCGGACCAACCGATCCACACTCAAGCTTGGCACGTGTTTTATGCCAGGTGCCCTTCCTGACACAACCCTTCCATTATATCCGGGCTTGGGAATGGCACTGCATCCAGTGGTTTGGGTTTTAGCACTAAACAGATTGAATCAAACCTGGGGCTTTCGTATGGTCGGCAAAAAAAACTACTGTACCAATGAGACACCAATGGCTGATTAGGAAAAATAGCAATTGCTAAAAATTCCTAAAACAAACTTCATATTGCATTTTTTTTAAGCCTGCACATACTCACAACTCAAGGTGACCTGTTATACTATTTTACTTACGCAAAATGTAGATAAAAGTAAATAATACTATTCATTAGTAAATGGAAACTACATGCAGTTATGCTAGAGGTGGTATTACATTGAACGTACTGTAGTAGCATTTATTTCACATCTGGCCACATCTCACCAGCCTGTCATTGATTTTTGTCCTATAATAATAATAATAATAATAATAATAATAATACTTCTTAAACATAGTTCCTTACCCACAGACCAATCATGCAATAGTATAGTCACTATGAACAATGGCGCTTTTATGGAGCTGAGTCAAGAACACGCCATTTTATTATCTGTCCTAGTGATTTTTTTTTTATTACTCATTACAGCATTACTTATTGTATTAAAATAAAGCTTTTAAGGGGTATATTTAATTTTCTGCAAAATGAAATATAGATTTAATTATATAAAAGTTACATAATGTAAGTGAAGGGAAACTGCAGCATGTCTGTGTTTGACTGGCAAGAAATATCCTGCTAATCAAATGCAGTTTAATTTCTCAGTGACATTTAAATAAAGGGCACATTAGCAGAAATAAAAACAGAACTAATAATTTCAGAATGTTACATGATACAAATGACAAAATGCCTATTCGAATGGCATCTCAAAGTACAGTATGCATAATGGTCAAATAGCTGTAGAATTAATAACAGGTTTGAAACCAAAGTTAATCTCAACTGCAAACTTCTGGGGAAAAAAAAAACAAAAAGTTGAGGCATAGTATACAGTAGTGTCTCATTATGCATGTGTTGCCAGGTGACACAGTTTAAGAACAGCCTGTCCTACTCAGTCAAATAAATTCCCTCATTACACATCTCCGGCATCCGCACTCTCCCGTCTCATCGCACATACAGTCTGAAGGGTTCACGGCACCGTCTTGGCCCTCCAACTTTCTGTCTTCTCCTCCTCCCGCTCCAGATTGACATCTGTTGTTTACCGGAGCGTTAGCAGCCGAGACCGTGACACGACTCGGCTCAGACAGGGAGAGATGAGTGACGCTGGGGCGCGACAGCTCTGGGAACAATAATGGGTTTTCATGAAGTAGGTTAAGAAGTTAATCAAACAAATGTCAGTGAATTCATCAGCGCCGCATTAGCATTTCTGCTTGGAGAAAATCTCACAATAATGCACTGAATTCTGACTTGGGGATGCGAGTTTATGAAATTGTGCTCCATAAATTCGAGGACACTATCACAAAATAAAAAAAAAGAAAGCAATTTAATTGTCTATTGGGAACTATGAAAAGGAATTCAGTGAGAGGTGAAATTATTCGATTTAATTGTCTGTTGAAAACGTATTACAGACCAATACGGGGACTAAATTCGCATCCGGTTGCTTGATAAAGTTGAACTAATGTGCTTAAAGGTGCATGTCAATTTACAGTACATTAATTAATCAAGCAACCGACTTTGCACATCTATTTAAAATAAATAAACTGACCATGATGTGTCAAGAAACCATAAAATTAAACCTGACCTCTGTGTAATCGTGAAGGAACACTAATATATCTTATTAAAAAAGTATTTTGTGCTTCAAGTAACACAAGTATGACAATTTCCTCGCTACTTACTTGTAATGCCACAATCTATTGCATTCAGTCCCAGAGTGCTGATCTAAAAGCGCAGAAATTTTCGCCACATCTACATGAAAATCTACACAAATTGCTTCTTAATTAGTATAAAAAAAAAGGAACGTGGGTAAACTGATTTCTTCATTTTTTCCCATAAAATGGTATAATTGTTTTATTACTGTATATAAAGGATAGTGTTATAAAGAATGAGTGGATGTAATAGTACAGATTTATATTCATATTTAAAATCTGTGCAAAAACACACCTTGTGAGTAGTTTGATTGCAGTTAAGTGAAGGACCTGTGTTATATGAAATAGTTCAAGATGGTTTCAAAGCCAAAAAGTATTTGACCTATTTGATGGCTGTTGGATAAAAACTATTTCTCAGTCTAGACATCTTTCGCACTTTTCGCACTTCTGTACCTCTACATATCCTTATTATTACTCATACTGACATTTTTTTTTAATTATATTTTTTATTGTAATGTGCCTTTATTTATTTATTTATTTATTTTCCAAGCTTTTAATCCTCAATGGCGTATCTGTATTTGATATTTAATCTGAAATTTAATAATTTATAATATTACGTAAGGATATAAATACAAAATGATTTATATTATACTGTATAGTTAAAACAGCTGTTATACTGTACTGTAGGTACTGTATATACTTAGAATATGATGCGTTTACCTTAAAGCACTCCAGTGATGCCTTTAAATATTTATAATAGTTTATGATTCATTATAAATATTTCAGTTTCTTTCTGATTTTGCACAGGCCATTGCCATGTGAGGTTGTGCAGTACATGACACAGCTTTATAATGAATGGTGAAAAATTATGATCATAAATTAAACAGGAAGTATTTCGAGCCTATTCTTAAAGTTTTATGAGGCATTATAATAGCTGATAAGGAATTATTACCAATTACAACTCACAAAGAATAATAAAATATAGGTATAATAACATGAATTCTGGCTTCATAGAAATTATTAAAGATATTTGTTCCCCATTAAGGTTCAAATTGTCCGTCAGACAAAAAAGGGTCCTAAAACATCTTCAAACTAAAAAAACAAAAAAACTAAACGATATATATAAATATGTAAATTAAACAAAACAGACTCTTTTTTTTTACATGCAAACACCACACTGCATTTGCCTCCATGTCTCTCTTTGCTGTGTCCACTGCATTTCTCAGTGCATCACTTGTGCATGCGATTCTTTCCCCACATGTATGCTGTTACACGCCTGCCCCGTTTCACTCTGCATGCTCTCTGCACCTGTGTGTCAGTGTACGTGCTGCTCTGCCACTCCTCTGCTTTGTGTCTCGTCTGAACAGGACCTCAGGCGGCGCGTGCCAGGAAAGCCTTCAAGGAGGCAGGCGGCCTTAGAGGCAAGCCATCTTACACATTTACGCTTTAAACTAACTAAGTAAAACTGTATACTACGCATAGAAATTATATTAATTAAACCATAACCTAATAATTGAATAATTGATTTTTTTTTTTTTTTTTACCAACTAATATCTTAATTAAATAAATAGATCGCAGGCATGTCATACTTATTTTTGGGGAACAATTGGTATTTTTTAAACTAACAAAGTATTAACAGGTTTTGGGCAGGGCTGGCAGAAATTGGACTGAACTTTAAAGTACCAACATACCCTGAGGCCCTGGTTTGCTAAGATCTTAAATAACATGCACTAATCTGAGTGTGAAGTGAGACAATGAGATAAATAACAGAGAGAGAAAGAGCGAGAGATCATTTTGTGTATCAATTAGCAAAGATAATGTAAACATATTTTACAGTTTAACCGTCTAAAGTTTTTCCATGTGCTATTTGTATTCTTGATAACTCTGGTGAGTTTAGAGCTCTATATAAGTCCTGAAAAAGCAAAGATAAAAAAAATCAGCATGTGTCCAAAAAAAAAATATGAAAAAACTCTGAAAGGCAGCACAACCTTTAACAAATGTAATATACTGTAAATATAATATGCTACAGTAAATGACAACCTTTTAAACTGTTATATAGTTGATATGAATATTTTGTTATCGTTTTATGGTAATTATAGTACGTAAGGGATGACTGTCATGAAGTTTTTAATTATTATAACCTAGTGAATAATGTAACTGTAATATGATTTTATCTTTATTTCTATGGATTAGACAGTCACAAAACAAATTTAGCACATGCCTATCAGAAAAATTTTATACATCTTCTTAGATTTGGTAATTAGCGTGTAAATCTTCGTTTTATGTTTAGTAAATCATATTTTAGGTGGAAAATAAATCTATCTATTTTAACTCCATCATGTTTTTTTAAAACATTTATACAGTAATCAATTCCCCAATTTTGCTCACTTTTAATAAACAGTATTTAGATATTTTTGTTTTTTAGGCCTGGGTTTGTTCAGTAAATCAGAGCCCAGGCTGCAAGTTTTATCTACTGCATATTGTACCTACAGTTTGTAAGACTTTCCCCACAGTGGTAGTAGACCACCAAACGATCACCGCTCAACAGTTATGCAGTTATATTTTACAAGAGATCATTCTCAGCACAGCAAAGCTGTGTTACTGGGAATTAAAACACCGTAGTCACCGCTGCGCTAAGAATGCACCATAATATTAACTAAATAATATATGGAGCCACTTTCCACTGATACAAGTGGTAGCTAATACATTCTACATTGCAACATATCAACAGATCAGTACTGTACCTGGTGAAATAGCAACAATCAGAACGTACATTATAGGTTTTAATGAACTGGCAATTAAATGTATATAAAGCAGCCTTTTAAACAAAACATTTACACGCTAATTGTTCTAATATGTTAGTTTTAGAATTGGTTAAAGCATGTAAAATGTTACTATTAGTTTTTCTTAAAATAGTTAGCATAGTTTGTAACATATTACTAATTACAGTAGTTTACTGCACTGCAAGTCAAGTCACTCCAGTCAATTAGGCTTTTATTGTCATTTCAACCATATACAGTTTAGTACACGATGAAATGAAAACTAAACGAAACAGTCCACCAGGACCAAGGTGCTACATACAACATAAATTTACAACATAAATTAACAAAAAACTAACTAGCTAACTAACTAAAAACCAATTAGTTGACTAGCTGAGACAAAACAGATTAACATTATAAATTAACAGAAACTATCTAAATTCTATACAGAAAAAGGACAACATACAGTAAAGTGCACCTGCAAATGTGCAAACAACAAAGAGTGACAACACCACAGTACAGTATATGGTCTTCAATGTAACAACACAGCTATGTTTTTTTTTTTTATTACACCACTTTTCATCACACACATTACGCGAAATATAGTGAATATCTAAAACTAAATTTAGACTTGGCCAATTCCCCCACTCACTAGCCAGTTCTGCCCTGTCACACAACAGCTAGACTAACATGTGCTTCCTCTGAGACACATGAAGCCAACCAATCTGTTTCAAGCTGCGTTGTGTGGCGGCATAACACACTAAGATGGATCCGCTATCTTTCGCATGCATGAACTCACAGATGCCTACGTTTGGGTAATGCGAATGACAGGGGACGTCACATCCATTAAAATTCTAGAGTACTAACCTTTCCGTTAAAACACAACCGCCCCTAATGAAAATGCTCACTAACTTAATATGGAGTGAGTTTGGATTGTGTTGCATGCTTTGTCGTCTCTGCATGAAGACTTTTTTTTTTCCCCACTTGGTTGTGTATTTTATCATCGTAATTGGATATGTGTTTCATATCTTTTAACGAAGCACTGCAGGCAGAGAGTCTTTAGTGAGTAATCCTCTGAGGAGAGTGACATGACCATGGATGGATACAGAAAAAGGACGAACCCAAAAGCCCGCCACATACTACAGCCATTATTTACACAATTAAAACATTGTTATGTTCTTGTTTCTCTTTCTCTAGTCTCTTGTTTTTCTGTATGGTTCTGCTGAGTCTTTAACAAGATGTTGACCTTGTTATTATGAACAGATGTGTATGAACAGAGAGAATATGTGAGAACATTATGGAATTTTTAATCATTAGAATGATTCATATGTTTTCTGTGTGTTGCTGTGAGATGTTGTAATAATTGGTGTTTGTGGAGAAAATTGATGTATGAATTACAGTATGTTCTATTTACATTCTTATGTACAGTAAGATCCAAAACATGGAGTCCATGGGCCTGTTCTCTTTATGAAATAAAAAAAAAGCACACAAAAATACACCTTTGCTTGTTTATATGAAAGTTTTACCCAACCAATTAATCTCAATCTCAATTTCTCAACCAACTAATTTATTTTGGTCTATTTGAGTCTATTTGAACCTGGGTAAAAATAAATAAATAAATAAAAATTATATATAATATATATATTAGCCACAAAGTATAGCAAATTAAGAACTCTTAACACTGGTTAAATTTGATTAGCCAAGCCCAAAAGGTCATTAAGCCTCACCCTTTTTAACTTGACACACTGATTAATATACTGTTATAAAGCAGCAAAGCAAAAACTCTGAGGTGCAACCACTAAAGTCACAAACCTGTCTTTCAGAACTAAAATTCAGTTGGCAGGTTCATTAGCAAACTAGACAAAGTACTACTTTCTCTAATTCAGTAGCAAAAAACACTGTCAGGCTAGTTAATGTGTAATAGTAATAATAAAAAAATGCTTAACTTAAAAAAATGGATTATTTTGTATAATCCAGGGGCTAAAATTAGTAGTAAGATATCTATCCACCCTTACTTAAAATTTGTAATGCCGCAAGAAACTTCACTAGCGAGCAAGCTAACATTGGATTGTGCAATAACAAGATGAATTTCAGTATTATCAGTAATGATCAGATACAACAGAACCTCATCATATACTGTAAATGCCCCGCTTGATGAATTTTCACCTTAAGAATTGAAATTCTGCAAGCAATTTGCCTCAGCATACGAAGCTTCAAAACTTGTTTGAGTCAGTGGACAGCTAAGTGATGCAAGGTTATATTTTGTGCAAAATTAAGTAAAGACATAGCACCATGTTACAGTAGCCTGTTAACAAGGATGGCGGCAAGAAGAAAACTGAGCCACATTCAATTTAGTTTTACAAACTAAATTGTGCTAAGAAAAAACATAAATTAAGATTAATTGAGGTTTAATGTCTATTTGTTTCATGTTTTACTTCATTTACATGTCTTTTCTAAATGTTTTGATTGTTTTTATATGCAAAAAAATATGACAATAGTGTTGGACATTGGTAATATTGGTAATATTTTTGGGTGGCTGGAACGGAATATTTGCATCTACATTACTTCGTATAGGGAAATGCGTTTCACAATACAAATTTTAGCCTTAAGAACTCCAGAACAGATAAATATTGTCGTATACTGTTGTCCCACTGTATTAGATTGTTTATATACAGTATAATCCAGTAACTAATTTCAGTAGCATGGTAGCTAGCTATCGCTAGATTATTAGCTATGGGGAACGTAGTAACTAAATTGAGTAGCATGAAAGCTAACAAGAATAGTTTAAAATAATATGAACAGACATACTAGTGTAGATCAGGGTTAAAAACAACCTACTTAAGCATGTGTTATTATAGCTACGTTAAATTATGCAGTAGCTAGGACAAGTAGCAAGCTAGCCAACACTTGGCTAAGTTATCTAATTATAAATGATCTAAACTGGCAAACAAACTAGCTTGCTTTGCTAGCTATGTTATTTATTGTATTTCTAAAACTTAATTTGGTACAAATATACAGTATATTTTTATTTCTACCCAGGTACAAATGGGATCTGTCTTTAAGTTCTGTACATGATTAGCAATGGACTCTGTAGACAAGTGGACGTTTGGAGCTTAGTGTACAAATAGCATGTGTATTTTAAGCACCTCTGATGTCAGCCTGTTACACAATGCACTCAGGAGGTATTCAGCACATGAGCAGAGAACCTGTGAAGGCAGTGCACGAAGTCATGGACGAATCCAGCAACTGGATGAACACAGTCTTGACCTTTGTGACTAATTTGGTAACGCCGGAGGAGGAGGAGGAAGAAGGTATATTTCATATAGAGGTGCACGCCATTTCCCAATAACAGAGTTAACAAACTGATGCAAGCATAACGCCTTAAACCACTGGCAGAGATTTGATTTGATGGGTCTTGTGTTATAATAAGCTTTACTAAGAATCGGTTGCACTGGTGGTCACTGTGTTTTGCTGCTGGGGGAAATGTCACATGTCTGGAGGAATGACAGTCACACAGAGATTAGAGAACTCTGCTATCATATCCAAACAGCAGGCCCGGGAAGAACACACTCAGGGAGGAACCATCAGATAGCCGACATGCTGAAATCAGATCAGACTTCGCCTCTCTGTGCAGCCGCTGGCTAAATCTGTCTCTGGTTTATCAGGCTGGCAGAAGTCACATGACTGCCCAAAATTACTTCTATTATTTATTTATTTTTTATATCATGCCAAACTTAGTGGATCACTCAATATAAGTGTTCAAGGGAACATTATAGCTACAACAGAATGTACAAGTCATCACAAACACATTTTATTATTGGCTGTTTTATATTTTTAACAGTCACAGCACTACCACGTGGACACACATGACACACCACACAGGAGAGGCTTGACACACTAACACCGTGTGTGGTGTCTTATTGGTGAGATTATTAATAAGCAATGGGATTTTTTTCAGCTTTTTCTATCAGTGAAGACAATTGAAAGAAAAAAAAAAGGATGAGGCTTTGTAAAGTACCTGCGAATGTGAAACCTTATGCTGTGCACAACGTTTGTTATGGGCCTGCATAATGAAAAATAAAAATAGATATGCTTTGCTCTCAGTTGGTTTGAAGATGTTTCTTTCTAATAACACTCTAATGCAAAATGCACACTAAACACTATGCAGACGACTAATACCATGTTAAAACCAGAGAAAACACTTTTAGCTTTACAAAATTGAGCTCTACAGGACATCAGTGGACAACTGCACTGACAACAAGGTCATTTATGCAATTATTATACCAGTATTAAAAAAAAACTGAGTATGAGGTCTAAAGTTTAAAATCTGAGTCTGCAGTATTTCAAATGTGAATACAAACATCTTTAATTATAATTGCATAATTAAGGGGGAAAAAGAGAAATTATTAGTATTGGTCTAACTGTAAAATGATTGGGCAAATATAAAAAAAGAATAATTAAAAATAACAGAATTATGCATATTACTATAGATACTCTCGGTGCAACATAAGACCTTATGCTTGTTATAATTGCCTGCAGTAAGAAATAACAAAGAAAAAATCCCCGGATGATCATCCCTACTATTATATGTTATTTATATAGATTACAGATGAACATAATATCAAGTTTGTACTAATAATACTTATAAACTGTGCCTGTGTAAATATTGGGATAATAACACACATAGACCATGCAAAAGTCCTGAGACAGCCCTCTTTTGTTTATATTAAATTAAATTACATTAAATTATATAGAATTAAAAAAATGGGAACAAATTACGTATTGCAACAAGCTGCAAAGTGCAAAGTTAAAAATTGGTTGTTTACTGTATGTACGTAATAACCTCAGCAGCAACCTCATTTCCCCTCTCATCCGTTTTAACCACTCAGCATTCAGTGGTATACTTCACCAGTATACTAATCACCGGCCTGATCTTCTGTCACCATTTCATCTAAAGTTAAATGTTTTTTTTTTTAATACTTAAAAAAACATTCCTCTGAAACTAGTAAGATACAGGGACTGGGCTGAAAATAAGAGCCACAAAAGCCCTTCAGGAAGCCTGGATAACTGTTTCTCAAGACAACATTAAAAATACAAGAAGGTCAGGTTCTTTGGAAGCAAAACATAAAAACATGAGGTATGGCTCAAGACTTTTTAAGAGTACTATAAATACACAGACACAAGTCCACTGGTTTGCTCTGACTGTAAAGATTAATGATCATTACATAAAAAACATACGCATAACCTTTCTAAGAGCCAACGTTTTCTACGCGACTGGAAGCACTAATAATAATAATAACAATATTAATAATAACGCAAAATGCATAATGACATTATACACTAGTGTCTACTTTGTACTATATAAATAATTTATCCCTTAAGTTTTAAATATCGTATGCCCAAAGCTCAAATGAGCTGTAATAACTGAGTCATATCTGGTAGCTATTAAAATATTAGACAATTTATAAGCCACTTTTACAGTAAGTGTACTACCATTTTTTTATTAAATCTTTTTTACTAAAGACTAAAAGATTTTTCATGAATATAGACCTTAACATGTTATAAAGCATGAACATTAATGAAAAAAAAATAAAAAAATAACTGATAATAATAATGATAATAATAATAATAATCACAACAACAATAATAATAATAATAATAATAATAATAATAATAATACAGTATGTACGTAGCCCATACAAATATGTAGTGTGGAAACAATGAATAAATAAATACTGTACATAAAAAGTATAAAATACTAAGAATAGACCTAAATAAATAAATAAATAAATAAATAAATAAAAGGAATAAGGATAATGAGAAATACATAGTAAATCTATGCCACAGACATAATTAAAATTCTTTGGTGTGAATTCTGCGAGTCTCTGGATAGGTATTGAGCTGATAAACACCATTTCTCCAAATGATATTCCCTTTTGATCATAATGGTAAAGAGCACTGTCTCTGAAATCACACATCACTCCAAAATCTTCCATACTGTAGATGTTCAGTTGGATTGGGATCTGGTGAGTGTGAAATCTATAGTACAATATTTATATTGTTTTTAAAGGGCAACCAATGCCAGTAAAAGTATAGCAATCCATCAACACCCAACATAACAGTATGTTCATACAGTACAGTATCATCTGTATGTACTGTAGGTCTAAATAAGTTACTAAAACAGGGTAGTTTGGAAAACATTGCCCATAGATCATACACCTGATAAATTAAAATAGATGAATACAATAAAGACAAAAACCAACAACATAAGAAAGGAAAAAAAGGTATTTAGGGGTCTATATTTGTCGTATGGATAACATACTGTAAATCTCAATCAATGGATCCCATTTACTTCAAAATAATTTCCACAACTCCATCATCCTCTACTTATCATTCTATAGTCATGAACAAAATTTAAGTAATGTTCTGGCTGATGGTTAGAACATTTACCCCAAGATCACATTATTTTAGTGATAATGATAATGGAGGACCCCTTAAAACAACCTCTAAACAAACACTTCCCCCACACACACACACATACACTTAACCATCCTCACTAACAACCCTACACCCGCCACCCCAGAACAAACCAACGTCCGCCAAGCCAACACTCTCAGCACCTCTTCACCCACCACCCAACCTCCAACACCCACAAAGAACCCCCTACTTTCAGTACACCCCACACCCACTAGCACACAATACAACAAACAAACAACCAAACAAACAGAAAAAACAAACAAACAAATAAATAAGCAAACGAACAAACAAATAAATAAAATGTAAAAATGTAAATAGGGTTTTACAATAATTTTTTTAATTATATATTCATGAGAAATCTTGATTGCTGCTCGCAGAAGGCAGTGTCCCTTTATGATTGCATTACCAGCTTTTCTGTCCCATCTCTTTAAGCCTGAATTTTTTTACAGAGACATAAAACTCCCATATATTTGAAATTGCTATTCTCAGTTCAGATATTTAATCCTATGTTGGTGTTTTGTGTGTACATACACCATACATACACAGCAGTGTGTTTATTTCACTTCCCGACCTTGATTTGAAATATGAAGTGTCTGGTTTCAAGGTCTGGCAATATATCAAGTCTTTTAGTGGAGCATCTAAAGCATGTGGGGTCTGGGAAGTGTTTTAGATGTAGGGAAAGGAAATAAACTAGGCTTTAATCTCAGACGTTACTGCAAGACGTGTAAAGTTCTGAATAGATTTCAAAAAACTGTATAATATAGAGGATTTTTTAAACCTTGGCCGTAGCATTAATTACAAGTCATATACAGTAGTTAAAGTGAGCATTAGTAAAAGGGATAGTTTATGTAACTTTAATGTAACATAAGAATATGACAACTGAATTATTTATCTCAGCAGGTTCATTCATACATCAGATGCTCACTTGCTTTTATCAACCTCAATACATTAGTGTGAATGTACAGTATTGTTCAAAAGTATTGGGTCAATAACAGACAAATACAACCTCAGGTGAACCATATATACATTTTCCACAATGTCATTATTTACTGTATTTAACAAAAATTAAGGCAAAAAAAAGTGGGCACCCACATACAGTACACACACACCCCTGGATTTAAGAGGGTAAGTTGCAGCCAGATGCTGCTGATCAACAGCTCTTGATTAATTGATCATCAGCAGATGTGCTACCACTATAATACAGTAGGCGGTTTGCTGTTCTGGAGCATTCAGGTGTGTGTTAACACAATGCCAAGAGGGAAGGAAATAAGCAGTGGTCTTGGAGAAGTAACATTTTTAAAATTTATAAATTCGTTTTGGGGAAAAAAAGATTATTACCATGTGAAAAGTATTTAAGTTTTAAATCTTCCCAGGAGTGGACGGCCCAGCACACTCCCCTTAAGGTCAGACTGTGCAATGATCAGAGAAATACAAAAAAAAAAACAAGAGTTATGTGTCAGAGTCTAGAGCCTCACTGAACATGTTAAATGTTAATAAAGTCCTGACAGCACAATTAGAAGACGACTGAACAAGTACAGTCTGCTTAAAAGGGTTACCATTTACATTTAGGCATTTGGCAGACGCTCTTACCCAGGGCGACTTACATTTTTATCTCATTACACATCTGAGCAGTTGAGGGTTAAGGGCCTTGCTCAAGGGCCCAACAGTTGCAACTTGGTGGTTGTGGGGTTTGAACCTGGGATCTTCCGAACCGTAGTCCAATGCCTTAACCACTGAGCTACCCCTGGCCCCTAGGTTACCAGATGAGCACAACACAGAAGCACAACTTAGGTTTGTTAAACTACATCTGACCAAACCATAGGACTTCCGGGACAGTGTTCGCGGATGTTCAATGTTCTGAGACAAAAGACAAATGAGACCAAGGTGGAGATGTTTGACCTTAATGCCCAATGCAGTGTTTGGGGAAAACCAAATGATTCAGGCTTGTTTGCAGCCACTAGACCTGGGCAACTTTGAGTCACTGATTTAACCATGAACTCCTCTGTATATCAGAGATTACTAAAAGGAAATGTCAAGCCATCTCTCCAACAGCTGAAGCTTGGTCAAAATTAGGTCATGCACCAGGACAATGATTCAAAGCACAGCAGTAAATCTATATCATAAACTTATACAGGAAGGAATAAATATACAGTATACATGAAACTATTACTTCAAGTTATTGCTGCTAAAGATGGATTTTCAAGCTATTGAATCATGGGGTTACTTAGTATTGCTCACATGATTATTATTTTTTTTTTTACTTTTTGACTTCATTTTTGTTAAATAAATAATTGCATGATGAAAGAGGTCATATGTTGTTATTCATCAGAGGTCGCATTTGCCTTATACTAAGACCGGCTATGATCAGATGATTTTTTTATTATGATATTACACACAAAAAAAACCCCACAGAATCAAAAAAGGGGGTAATAACTTTCGAACACTACTGTACATAACTTTACCCTTGAAATGTGCGTTAATGGAAGTGACATGTCTTATAAATAGTGAAATAAAACTAATTTAAAGCATAAAAGACTGTCATACCTGTCTTTATCTTATCATGGAAATGTTAAGATGATCTTAGAAGCTTTGATAAGAAAGCCACATCTCTGTTGTTGCACAGTCACGGATGTTATTATTCAAACCTTGACTATACTGTAATGTTTCACAAAAGGTTTTTTAGGTACAGTGTAGAATAAAATGCTCTTTTTTTTAGCCTCATTTGGCAAGACATGACACAAATCCATTATCATCATTATGTGACATTTCAAATGCCAAAATGATCTGGTGTACATACAGTCAGTCGTCATGATGTTCTCATGTAAACCGGAAAAACTCAAGTCTTAGCCAAATTTGTCATCTAAAATTGGCAGCTTCTCTCAGGTCTTATGTCAACTTGACATCAAAATGAAGGAAAGCCTGCAAGTGTTGCAGAAGTGTTAGTGTTGCAAACAAGGTAGAAAAAAGTCTCCATGCTAGAAAAAAGTAATAATAATAAAATAAAAATAAACACAAATTATAACCTGGAATATCCTCGTGCCATCAAGGAGGACTCCATAGATGTGATACCCTGGTCATTCAGTACATTCAAGTCCTTAGCTGCCTTCATTTTATTGCCACATAACGTTGCTGAGTCTAGTCCTGACTAACTGAAGCAACCCCACACATACACATAACACTGTCTCCAGAGGCTTGTACAGTGGACACTATGCATGATGGGTGCATCACTTTGTGCATTTTCCTTCTTGCCATGTCACACCCATCGCTCTGGAATACTGTAGGGTCAATCTGGAGTCATTATATCTTATGATATTTTAGTTTCATTGCTCCCAGTCCAATCTTTATGCTCCCTATCAAACTAAATACTTTTTTTTCTGATTAGTTTCACCATTAAGTGGTTTTCATAATGCCACACAGCTGTTCACAATCCTGCTGAAATGTGGTTACAGTACTTTCATTATTAAACAAAACTGTTATTTCTACTGTTTAATTTCTTTTTTATAATGTAACCTAATCATTATCTAAGTGATCGCTAATCATGATTTTTTAAATAAACAACCCATGCCAGTAAAAGTATAGCAATCCATCAATATCCAACATACATACAGTACAGTATCACCTGTATGTACTGTAGGTCATAATAAGTTACTAAAACAGGGTAGTTTAGTAACATTGCCCATAGATCATATACCTGATAAAATCAAATAGATGAATACAATAAAGACAGAACCCAGCAACATAAGAAAAGAAAAAAAGGTATTTAGGGGTCTATATTTGCCGTATAGATAACAAACTGTAAATCTCAATCAATGGATCCCATTTACTATATAAAATAATTTCCACAATTCCATCATCCTCTACTCATCATTCAATGGTCATGAACAAAATTTAAATATTAGGCTTGTTGTTTAAATGCATACAGTAATGTTCTGGCTGATGGTCAGAACCCTTAAGCTTGTTATTTATTTTTTTTTTTTTCCCAACAAGTTAAACACATTTACCCCAAGATCACATTATTTTAGCAATAAAAGCCTAAAAACAAATAAGCATAAGCACAAAATAGTGATAATGGTAATACTCCTTAAAACAACCTTTAAACAAACCCTCCCACACATACACTTAACCATCCTCACTAACAACCCTACACCCGCCACCCCCAGACCAAACCAACATCCGCCAACCCAACACTCTCAGCACCTCTCCACCCACCACCCAACCTCCATCACTCACAAAGACCCACAAACTTAAACTTTTATTATTATTTTTTTTTTTAGCAAAGATGATGGTTTAGCAGCAAACTTCCAGGGTTTAATAATGTGTTGTACAGTTTCCGTCCCAATTCCAGTCATTTAAATCCACCTTAGTTAATTAGTTTTTTGGTATTATTATTTTTATTCTTTTTTTGGCCAGGCAGTACAGTATGTACACTGTGAGTTGTGATACACTTCTATTCTAATCAGTTCCCCTAAATAAATCCCCATGTCTCTTAGTTATACAGACAAGAGCTAGAATAACCAAAATAGTAACTGCCAATCTATTGTGATTTAATGGTGTAAAGGTTAAGGGACACATCCATACAATAACTCATGGGTATGATAATGAACACTTGTAATGCTTTAACAACCTAGAACCTTTATTCTTTTGTTGGTTGATTTTTTTCACAGCTTGTGCAATAACAATGTTATTGATTTGGGTTAATATGCCAATCAGAGGGTCAGTGGTCGAATGTCACTGTTCCCTTACCTCTATGCCCTATACCCTATACTCTTCAGCCACTAAGATGCAGGGCATCCTCAGTACCAGTCCCAAGCCTGGAAAAATGGGTGGGCTGGAACAGAAGGGGCATCTGGTGTAAAACCTGTGCCAATAACTTGCAGATCGAATGATTTAATGTGCCAGGCTTGAGAAAGGATAAAAGCCCTTGAAAAAAAAAACATATTAGCAATTTGCAGTTATATAAAGGAAATTAAACACTTCAAGAGATTCTGTCTTTTGAAAACGATGAACCTCTGTTGTCCACATCTCAAAAACACTCAAAAACATTTTCAGATCATTTTAAGTCAGATCTGAATCTTCAATTAATACTACTAAATCTTCTTACACTCATTTTTAAATGCTCGATCTGTATCTACTCTTACTTATTATTACTAAATTATATACAGTATATTACATCAAGTCACTTATATCACCCTGATCCACTTACATTAGTATCCTGCTGCAATCTTCTGTTTCAACCAACATGGGGTTAAAACACATCATTTAGGATACTGGGGTTAATATTAGGGTAAAACGTAGGTGTAACGTAGGCAAGAAATGTTTCTCTGCATTGATGTTAAAGTCAACAAAAATACCCTGATAATATAATAATATCACTGTGTGTGGGTTTGTGTGAGCAAGGGAAAAAAAAAAATCCCATGCCATGCATACCATATAAGGAAGGAATCTGGCTTCCCTGTAAATGCCATATGTGAATGTCTAACAGATAAAGAGGACTCCAGTGAATGCAGCACATTTTGGCAAGAAACCCTCGTCTCCAATCATTTCCAACACCCAAATAAAACCTTCCAGTCTTCCTCCCAGCATAAGCAGCACAGTGGACCACCCATGCATGCAGTCCCTTACTGGAACATAAATAGATTTCTGCACAGCTCGCAGCCTTATCGAATCAAACGTCTCCATGGGCTAACAGGCTAATGAAGTAATCACACTGACTCATACGTACGTGAAATGAAATCTGACTTTTTCCCTGCATACATACAGTAACAGTGATGATACATTAATATATTGCTGTATACTCAGTATACCGCAGATCATCATTCATTTCACGAGGTCGTTGACCCCGTCTCGAATTTTCATCAGTGCATTAACAACTAAACACAGATATGGATGTATGACACAAAGGATTTTACTCTTTGTGTTTCTATTTGGTGTCTGTTTTTGGAGTTAGTTGTCAAATAATCCTCTTAATATTCATACATTAAAGCAACTTACAGTATATTAACCCTCTTTAAATAGCGGTTACGGCCACAGGTGCATGTGTGGAGACTTGGGGAAAACCTGGTTAAAATGTTTTATTATATCACCTAGGAAATATTTGTCAGTCAGTATCTGATTACAAACTGAATTCATCATCATGTTATAAGGTTAGCCATGACATGTAGCTCTCCAGTTATATGATCATTGATCATTGATGTTGAGTTTGTAAAGAAATCATAAACCATAAATAGCATAAGTTTTTTAAATAATAACCTTATACATTATTATTATTATTATTATTATTATTATTATTATTATTATTTATAATAATCATCATGCAGCATATTAATATGCCAAAATAACCCTTTTAATTAGTTCATTAATTAATTTACTTACTTACCCACTCACTCACATACTTACTTACTTACTTATACCTTTTACTAAAATTCATCAAAAGTAATATACAGTAAGTTTTTTTTTCCAGACATATTTTCAACTAGACAGAGTATCCAGAAATAACTAACTTGCGGAATGTATAAATATACAGTATGACCATGTCAGTTTTATGATAAAGCATGCAAATAATTTTCTTATATAAATATCTTAAATGAACTATCCTACATTTTCACATTTCTAATTAACTCCTGACGGTATTACTTTAATAAATAATTATGTGAGCATGCATAAGTGTGTGTGTGTGTGTGTGTGTGTGTGTGTTCTACTGTTTGAGGTCAGAAATAATTTATCATTATTTGCAGACAAATCTTTGCTCTGTCTGATCCACGTTCATGACTGTTTCTCTGCTCATTTATATTCTGTAGTACTCTCATTCACTATTTTTATTGTTCTCTGTAGGCGAATGGCAAGCAGTGAAGAAAAAAGGTTAGTATCAAAAGCTCACCTGGTTAAGGTGATTACTAACCGTACAACCGTCAAACACATAAGAGGTTTAGTATAATAATAAAAAAGAACAAGAATAATAATTATATTAAAGCGTTGAGTATACTGTATACCGTATGTTAATTTTGTCTCTTTTTTTGGGGGGGGGGGGGTCTTTTTTTCAAAATTATGTGTACATTCATCTGACAAAAAAAGGAAAATCAAACAAATAAACACCAATCAAAGAATCACACAAACAAATAAACCAACAAACAATCAAACATAAAAGTAAATTATAAATAAATGATTAATGAACAAGCAAATATTTAATTAAACAAGAAATTATATATTAACCCATCAATCAGTCAAACAAATAGAGATCAACCACTAAAACGGTGAAGTAAACAGGGAATAATTGATTATTCAGTTTAACAAACAAGCAATCAAACAATCAATTAATCAATGAAATAACCAAACAAACAAACAAGTATTAATTGGGCAAATAAACAAACCTGCAAACAAACAACTTGTCAGCTATACAAAGAAGCAAAAATCAATTTACAAAGAAATAAACAAAGAACAATTTATCAATAATACCATCAAACAAACAGTTGATTTATTAGACAAACAAACTGTTATTATTTAAACAAGTAATCAAACAATTTATTAATAAATAAATAATGCCTTCTCATAATAATAATAATAATAATAATAATAATAATAATAATATAATGGACATGTCTTGCTTATTTAGACTACCTATAACAAATATTTACTACATTTATATTCGTAAATAGTTTTAATGGAACCATGTTAAATTAAAAAAAAGAAAAAAAAAACATGTTCACTAAAATACTGTATATCAAATGCACTTTTAAGCAAACAAGTGTGCCAACAGCTTTTAGATATTTAGAGAGGAAATACAATTCATGCCAGTCAGGTTCACAACACATTTTAAATTAACAACCTGATTGCACTAATCTCTTATATTAGCACTGATTAATGTTTCCTTTGAGGGAAATGCATTACGCTTTCACACAGATTTCTTTGAAACGCAGTACCTTAAATTGATGCTGAATGCATAATCATGCCATAAAAACATGACCTGTTCATCGTGTAATCCTTCAAAAATGAAGCGGTAAATTAAAAAGCAAAGTGCCTTGTAATTTTTACATATGCTTCAGGATTGTGTTGTAGAAACATCACAGCAGTACACGGCTGGTGAAGCCGCACTATACTGTATGAAGGCTGCGTGAAGGGAAATGCCATTAGCACATTTGAAATGTTGTTTTACTTATTTAATCATGAATTTATGTTACATGCAAATAAACAAATTCCCAACATTAATGTCACTTTCCTTCCTTATTATTCCAGGAGAATTCCTACCAGCAAGAAAAAAAGGTTTGTGGTTTATGAAAATAATAGACCTGCAAATCAAAAAGATCAAAAGGTGAAAGTATATTAAAAATAACCCTGACATTTTAGTCTTTTCTTTTTCAAAATTGTTTTTTCCCATGAATAACAAAATGAATGCATGTACCCTATTAGCACATTGGTGAGAAAGTAATTAGCATTAAAGCAATGAGCATGTCACTCCATTATCCGTTAACAGCTTTATGAGATGATCGTTAAATCTTTGTGCTCAAAATACAGCTGTGACAGCACACACTTCTAAAACCTTTCAGCTTCAGCTAATTTAGGCGACATAATGAAGAGGGGAGTTTTTGAATACAGAGTAATCCCACTTTTGTACTGTGTAGACATTTTCATTTAATTAAACATCCTTTTTTGCAAATGGTGCTTTCATAGTTACTAATGCTTGCTTTTCTTAATCACATTTAACCTCATCTTATACCACAGCGTTGAATTTTCCATTCTGATTGGACAGGTGACGATTAATTTTCTATAAAAGCAACTCTAATGGTCATTTCCTGCTGTAATTGAAATCGCCGGATTTTGCCATAGACAGACCCTCCCCAGAGCCACATGATTAAAAAGTGCCCTAATGACTAAAAAGTTGCCACATGATTAAAAGGTGCCTTAATTAAAAAGCATGAAGAAACTACTCTTAAAGGTAGGGTAATATTGAAGTAGATAACATGATAGCATAATACAGTGGAGGTAAGTGCTCAAAAGGCTGCTAGAAAAAAAGAAGAAGAAACAAAAACCTCCCTAAAATAAAAGCATGATAAAGTGCATTCATTCTAAGGTGCCTCTACATTCATGAAAAAGTGGGATATAATGCCCCAAAGGGTTCTCATGTTTGCAAAGAAACATGATGAGGATGCCTTTCAGTGGGAAATGCATGATGGAGTGCTTTATGTGGTTTTCAAAACATGAGAAAGCACTTTCTATTGCCCTTCCAATAGAAAATAAAAGATGTAGTGCCCTATAGGGTTCCCAGTCATGTAACTAAAAAAGTTGACGTGCCCACTTTATTAGAGTACTTGTAATAATGTGATGCGATGGCTGCCCTATGGGGCTGCCACGTTTGCAAAAAAACATAAAGAAATGCCCTCTAGGGTGTCTACAGTATACAGTGCAGAATACGTGACGCGGCACCATGAAAGGTCTTCAATCATTCAACAAAATGATTATACCGTGCCATCTAAGGTGGACTTTTAGTGGAGAAAATAAAAAAAAATACTCTATAGGATTGTCTGTGTGTTAAAAAATAATATATATATTAATTTTACACCATTTGGCAGACACTGTTATCAAGAGCGACCTACAATTTAATCTTATTTTACTGTACATCTGAGCAGTTAAGGTTAAGGCACTTGCTTAAGGGAAAGATACAGTAGTGATAGCTTGGTGGTAGTGAAGTTTAAACCTGGGACCTTATGGTCAGTAGTACAATACCTTACCCACTGAGCTTCCCCTGCCCAAACACGATGACATGTCCCTTCTTATAGAGAAAATTTAACACTATCTAAGGTTTTTTATATTTGCATAAATAAACACATAAATAAATAAAATGAATGAAATCCATGAAGACATGACCTCTAGAGTTCCTATACAGTGGGAATTAGGATACAATGCCCTATAGGATTAACATACATACAGTACAAAGAAACACGATAAAATGATTGCTTGGGTGCTGTTCCAGTTGGGGAAATGAGATAAAATGCCCTATAGGGTCCCCTATTTACAAGAAAACATAATAATGTAATGCCATATAGAGATCATACTGTACTGGAACATGACTGAAGTGACCTTTGTGATACCTATATGGTACAGTAGAAATTGTGATGGAGGTTCTTCTTATGTGCAAGGGGACACTGGGAAAAAGTCTCAATCTGTGCCCTTCGATAAGAGAAAATGGGCATGGATTGTGAGCTCCTGTACTTTAAGAAACCCCCCTCTAGGTGCAACATAAGACTATGCCATAAACAGTGCCTCTATTATAGAAATAAAAGTTAATGGCCTCCATGTGCCCTTTTTATTTTTTTGTGCCCATGTCCCAACTTACTGTAAGCAGATAAAAGTATAATGTGTCATGGTATTAATGACATGTTGCTATGGTATAAGAAGAGAAAAGCACCTCATGGTGTGTTGTTAGTCTCATATCATCCAATCATGTATTAGTTTAGTTTAACAGCATGCCCCGTTGTGTCTTATTCTTTGTTTCAATCTGAACTACTTATGGCAGCACGGTGGCTTAGTGGTTAGCACTGCTGCCTTGCATCCCGGGCCCGGGTTCGATTCCCGCCTGTGTGTGCATGGAGTGTTCTCCCGTGTTTGGTGGGTTTTCTCTGGGTAATCCTGTTTGATCCCACATTTCAAGGGGAACAAATGCTAAGGCGTTATAGCGTTTCCAAATTGCTCGTAGTGTGTGCGACATGTGATGGGTTGTCACCCTGTCCAGGGTGTACCATGCCTGGTGCCCTAAGTCTCCTGGGATAGACTTAGGTGTCCCGGGACACTGTATACAGGATAAAGCGGTACAGACAATGATAGATTGAGTGAGTTATTTGTGAAAATTTTCCATGTTTTTTTTTTTTTTTTTTTTTTTAAATCATGAAAATAGCCTACAATTATTATTTTAGAATTCATGCCTGATTTGACTTTCCACAAAGTATTTAATATTGTCGAATTGGAATTTTATCTACTTGTTTGGTTGCAAAAGTGTTTTTTATTTTTTATTTTATTTGATGAATAAACAGTTGATTGATTGTTGAGTTAAGCAGCATGTAAACACCTACACAATTACAGTATTTTCATGGAAGTGCTAAAAGCAGTAACAGATCATTATATAAAAAAAGCACATTGAATGCAATCACAGCTTATTTACACAGCAATTTTTAGCTAAAATTGCCAACCAATAAGGAGTAGATGCATGCATCAGTATTAATCTCATCCAAAGCTTATGCAACGCTTTGCAAGTTCAGGTGACATTCTTGCAACTGCAGCTTCTGGACATAAGCATCATTGCTAATCTAACACATTTTAAATTATTTTTCTTTTAATCAGATTATATGTAGTTTTTTTTTAACCTAGCTTTTTTGTTTGTTTTGTACCTCATGTGTTCTGATATTTGTTACCTAAATGGGATAAACTGTTTCAGTGGTAGAGCTGCAGGCAAAAGAAATCATTCAGAAGGAGGATGATGAGAAGAGGCTGAAGGAAGAGGAGGATGAAAAGGGGGAGGACGAGGAAGAGGAGAAAACTTCTGCAGTGGATGAGAAGGAGGAGAAAACAGAAGAGGATGAAGAGGACGAGGAAGCAAGGCCTCCCAAAAAGTCTGAGGTAGAGACAAAAGAAAAGAAGAAGAAAAAAGATGTAGGTGAGGAAGAAAAGTTAAAGCCTGAAGCAGGTGCGGAATTAAAGGAAAAAAAAGGAAAGAAGAAAGAAGTAAAGGAAAAGGAAGAAAAGGAGAAAGAAGAGAAGGAAAAGGAAGAAAAGGAGATAGAAGAGAAGGAAAAGAAAGGAAAGGAGAAAAAAGAGAAGGAAAAGAAAGGAAAGGAAAAAGAAGAGAAGGAAAAGGAAGAAAAGGAGATAGAAGAGAAGGAAAAGAAAGGAAAGGAGAAAAAAGAGAAGGAAAAGAAAGGAAAGGAAAAAGAAGAGAAGGAAAAGGAAGAAAAGGAGATAGAAGAGAAGGAAAAGGAAGAAAAGGAGATAGAAGAGAAGGAAAAGAAAGGAAAGGAGAAAAAAGAGAAGGAAAAGAAAGGAAAGGAAAAAGAAGAGAGGGAAAAGAAAGAAAAGCAGATAGAAGAGAAGGAAAAGAAAGGAAAGGAGAAAGAGGAGAAGGAAAAGAAAGTAATAGAGGTAAAGGAGGAGAAGGAGGTGGAAGTTAGGGAGGAGGAAAAGCCTGAAGTAGTTGCGGTGAAGAAGAAAAAGAAAGAGTTAACAGATAAAACAAAAGAAGAAAAAACAGCTGCATTAAAGGAAGCTGTTGAGGAACAGAAAGCTGCAGCAGACCAAACAGATGCAGAAACAGAAAAAGATGCTGAAAAAAAGAATGAAGATGCTGAGAAGATCTCTGAACTGACAGAAAAGGAAAAAGAAACAACAGAACCAGAAGGAGCAGAACCTGCTGATAAAGATGAAGAAGATAAAGAGGCAGAAGAGGAAGTCACTACTGACGATACCACTCCGGCAGCTTCTGCTTCCCCTGAAGGACATCCAGAGGTTCGTGATGAAGAAGAAGAGCCACTTAAAGTTCCAATAGCTGAAAAAAAACATGATGAAGAGATAAAACCTGCTAAAGTCACTGCTGATAAAAAGGATGAGAAGGATGAGGAAGATCTTAGAGACACAGCTAAAGTGGACACTGAAAAGGAGGATGAAGATGACCAAAAAGCCAAAGATGACCAAATTGAAGACAAGGTGGAAGAGGCTGAGCAGGAAACCAGAGATGATACGATAATCACTGCTACTGCGATACGAGAAACTGGTAGGATTTCTGAAATACAGTATTTGTTGTTGTTGTTGTTGATGAGGAAAAGAAAAATGTCTTTAAGTAACTATCAAACTGTCAATATAATCCTAGACTAGCCGTCTACTGGTAATGCCAAGGCTGGGGCAGAACAACAACAAGTTGTACAGCTGTATTATGTTTTATTTTCTATTTCTCAATAGAAATTTCTATTTCTTGTTTGAAAAAAAATAAAAAATAAAATAAAAGTCCAAATGAAAGGCCTAAAAACACCTCAGACATCTTTAGGACAGATTTGATGATGTTTTCTTAATCATTTCTTGATCTTTTAATAAGTCTTGATATTAAGCAATCTTCTACAGACAACTCGAATGCTAGTTTGCACACCCACTAGGAATACTCAACTAAACATATTTCCCATATTTACTAGTTAATTACAGTATTGCAGTTAAGCTAATAACAGGAAAACAAAGGCCAATAAGACACAAGCTAATAATATGAAATTAAGGAAAAAAAGATCAAAGCATTTTAAAACAGATTGTTAATGACAAGAATGAATAAATTAGTGCAATAAATCTGTGTATCATATTACACTATTTACGGACATACAGTACCAGTTCACACATTTGGATGACCTGGATGAGCTGAAATAGTTGATTCTGGCATTAAGAGTGCACAGCATGTTAGCTCATGTCCATCAAAGGAGCCCTGATAATAGCGCACTGACTCACCTTGCTTTGATGGCAGATGGTACGTCTAAAGCAACATTCTATCTGCCAGGTTTATTCAGACTGAGAATGACCCAAGATTTCCACTGCCATATTCAGCTCTGGCTTCAGTAGCATCCAAAACCCTGTAGCCTGGACCTGCCTGTCACTGCTCTAGCTGAGTGAGATTGTGGCATGCCTGGATTATTATTATTAATATTATTATTATTATTATTATTATAATTCAGGCATTGAATTATTATTAATATTATTATTATTATAAATATAATTATTATTTGTAATAGTGCTATAGATAATAATAATAATAATAATAATAATAATAATAATTTCACACTTCTGAATATGATAAAATGTAGGGGGCTCCAACATTAAGGCTACTACTATCACTCAGTCGGGAGGGCCGAAGACTATCACGTGTTTCCTCCGAACCATGTGAGGCCAGCCGACTGCATCTTTTCGAACTGCTCGCTCACACACTGTTGGGTGCGGAGTAACACACTCGGAGGACAACGCTATCCGCTCCTTCTGCCTTTAGAAGCCCCTGATTGGCTGTCCTGCCGTGATTAATGTGGGAGCACTAAGTACCTCTCATCCCTCCCCTCTGAGAGAGCTCAGCCAATCAGCTTTCTCTAGACCTCCGGCTGCGAGAGGTTACAGCATCACCTAACCCTAACTCACTTTACCACTGCAAACAAAATTTGATTAGGTTAATTGGAAGTTAAAAAAGGAATTGTAGAAATACATATATTAGATTATTATAAAGTATTATATGCCTCATAACACCTACGAGTTGGCTCGGTAGTAATAATGGCTATGAGTTATTCCTGGAAATAGGCTGGCAATAGGGCAGCAATTGGGGAACCAATTAACAAAGGATAAATATTTACACAGCAAATGGCCTAGATGATAGGATAATTTTAATCATGGCAACAGACAACCTAAAAACAATGAAACCATTGTAACTATACAAAAAACTCAGAGGAGCCTAAATTAACTAAAGATATTTCAGAACAGATGGCATGGAAGAAGAGGAGGGAGTGAGTAGGTAGGGGAGACTAAGACTGAGAGAGATTATAATAGTGATGATGATGATGATGATAATGATGATATAATATTACCTATGATCAATTTCAAACTAACTAAAAATGGGACAGAAAGAAAGATGGTGAGGTAGTTGACTGCTCAGCCTAGACATACAATAAATCTACACCGTGTAAAGGCTTATTTCAGAGGAAGGTTTTAAATAAAACCACTTGTATGAGTTGTATTATTTATCTTAAAAACCTTGCACGAATTGTGATTTCTTACTACACTGCCAGAAAAAAGGTCCAAGGTTCTGTATTAAACCTGATTATAGGTATATATATATATATACTGTATATATATATAATTAATATTATATATAAAAGAGAAAACCTATAATGCATTTTTTATCCAACGGCCTCTTGAATTTATAGACACCGGAGAACTAGAGAAAGAAGAAAAGGAGGCAGTGAAGGAGGCTAAGGTGGAAATAAAGGAGGAAGTAAAAGCTGAAGTTGAGGAAACAACAAAAGTAGTCATTGGAGGTAAGTTGAACAGACACAGCAGTAAATACAGCGACTACATGAACATTGTACTACACAGGCACTACTTGGTGTGTGGAACAAGGGAATCTACACCCTACTGTACATATTGCACTAGTTTACACTATTTGGGATTTAACTCTGAAACCGTTAGTTAGCTGAGGCTATTCTAAAGCGTTGTAAATAGAGACATAAAGAGAAATCTAATTGTTTGATTGTTTACCACCTTAATGACTTATTCGTCTTGCCTTTTGGCTACATGGTACTGGTAAGAATTTTACCCCTGAATGTAATGCAATGCCATGATACAGTACTCCTGGAGCAGGGAGGGTTAAGGGCCTTGCGTAAGGGCCCCACAGTGGCAGCTTGGCTGTGCAGAAACTTGAACTCCCTGATCAGTAACCCAGAACCGTAACACTGAGCCACAGCTGCCCCAGTGGAATACTTCACTCGGAATAATGTATTTATATTCTGGTGCATGCCTACTAGTAAATAAACGTCTCCTCATGGAAAACCTCACCACATAAAACAATAAATCAAACATTTTTCTTTCCTAATCATTTTTATCTCCATAGTTGCAAAATGGTCAAGTACTTGCATATCGTTAGTTTCATACTGGATGTGCACTTGGTGGTTCAATGGACTGTAAAGCTTACTATTGAAATTTCTCTCATCGCTTAGAGATAGCAAAAAAAAAAAAAAAAAAACAACGTGTGGAACTGAAGTATACAGAATTTTTTATGCTCATGAAGCTAGAAGCAGAATGGCACATAAGATAACATAGTATGTCTTCAGGGTGAACATGTACAATTGGCAGCGTTCGTGTTTTTGTTCGCCTTTGAAGCCAGACCTCCACATTGTGAGACAATGCAAAAACCTACACTCCTTATGGTTGTCTCAGATCAAAGATAGTGTGAGTAATTGGTTTTAATGATCTTTAAACTGTAGTTGTTGACACTGTGCTACAGTGCTAAAGCATTAGTCACCCCAAAAGACACTGACGTGCCCACACTTTTACTTTCAGAAGCAACAGCTGCTATGAATATGTAAAATGTAAATGCTTTTGCTTCTACATACCCCCACTACGTTCCCCTGGTAAAGGTTCATTCATTTAACCAAATCACAAAGATATCATGTTTTATTCATTATTCTCGGGTAAAATGTTTTGATCTATAAACTGCTTATAATGACATAGTGACAACACTGGGTGCATGGTGGATCGGTGGTTAGCTGTGTCTTGCCTTACAACATCGGGTTCAGTTGTTCGAGTCTCAATTTGTTTTCTTTACCCATAGTGTATGATTATGTGTCTAGCACCTATTTCACTTTTGCCCCTAGATACCTAGGATATGGTCTAAGCCTAACCGGGACCCTACACAGGCAAGATATATTGTTAGCCACTACAGCACCGGCTATTAGAAGCTAAAAAATTTGAATTGTTAACAAAAGTTAGTTGTTGATTTTTTTCTTTTCAGCATCTGCCTTGAAGGCAACACAGTGGCTTAATGGTTAGCGCTATTGCCTTGCACATCCAAGGTTCGATTCCCGGCCTTGGGGTCTGTGTGTATGGAGTGCATGTTCTCTTCGTACTTAGTGGGTTTCCTTCCACAGTCCTAAGATTAGGCTAACTGGCGTTCTCAAATTGCCAGGCATGTGTGAATGTTGACGGGAGGTCCTACCATGGCTGTGAAAATGGGAATAAATAAAATGGTCACCATTGGCTGTGGTTTCTAGTTAGACTACAGAGGTTCCCAGATGGATGGATGGATCGCCCTTAAAAAATAAAACTATAACCACAACAGAGCATCTATTTGCAATTCAAAATACATTTATTTATTCCTTATGATTTTATGCTAACATTCTTGTAGAATTTGACAGACATCTTGAATTTCTGCAGAAAACAATTTACTACTAGACTGTTCTTTGTGTAGTACTTGTACTTTTGCACATAAAGTACATTTTACAGTATGTACAGTATTAGTACTTCTACTTAAGTTTAAAAAAAACAGTACGTCTACTTTTAATTGAGTGCAGTTTTATGCAAACACTTTTACTATTTAAGTATTGAGTTTGTGTACTCCCTCTGGATATAGTAAAGTTTTCTATGAAAAGGACATTTACGGTGAAAATGTATTTTTGTGTCATTCTTAAACTTTTGGACATGGCTGTATTTGGTGCTTTTTTTCAGTACCAGAGCTTTGCTACTGTTTACTGCGGACGATTCCGCAATGTTCAAAGTATCATCACACTGATAAAAAACTACGATGTCAAATAACTATTTAATAAATAAAACACATCATGGCATGTTTTTCTTTCTTTCTTAAAAAATACTTTTGCAGTTTAACAGTAAGTCTACTTCATGCACCTCATCACCCTGCTGTTGATTATTTTCCAAAGAAAATATCCTTGAATTATTTCTGCACATTTACAATTAGGAGATGCTCTTATCCAGAGCGACTTACATTATCTCATTATACATCTGAAGGTTAAGGGCCTTACTCAAGGGCCCAACAGTGGCAACCTGGACCACTGAGTTGTGGAGTTTGAACCTGGGACCTTCCAAACGGTAGTCCAATGCTTTAACCACTGAGCTCAATTTATGCCGGACATTTCAGTACTAGATTTTGTGTATGAACAAAACAATGAACAATGAATCCAGCATAAATAGATAACAAAACAAATTGCATGAAAAAGCTTAGCAAAAGAGGAAAAACAGATAAACCTTGTTACAGATGATAACAACTGTCAGACAAAGTAGAGCTGGAGCAGGATCTAAATATAAGCTAGAAGCTAACAAAGGTTTTTTTGTTGTTGGTTTTTTTATGACAGCGCCAATCAATCTTAGCCACCCATCCACATATCCTAACTTTAGATCCACATTATAACTCACATCAGATAGACAATGGCTATAAAAAGACCTTAGTTGATATGGACCCTGACTAGGAAACACTGCCACGTACAGATCATTAGATAAAAAGATTAAACTATTTTTATTAGTCTCACTGCTCCAGCTCCTGGCTGTGTTTATTTCCCTACTGCCAACGTGCTTTATGCCAGATCTCCTATTTCCTAAATTTCTTACAATTGCCATCATGGCATGAGGAAGCTTTAAACAATGATGCAGGCTCAGCTCAGGCTTTCTTCTACTCTTCCACCAAGCCCATATTTGGATGTTTCCTTCGGATTGAAAATGAAAAATAACAATTTTCAAAGGCTGTTGGATCTGCTGCCTTGAACATCATTTTACAAAGAACACTTTGAACATTAAATAAACAGTGCATCTTTTATGTTCTTTTTTTTTCTAATAATAATAACAAAATTTTTTATATTTATCAGATGGGCCCAAAATAGAGGCAAGAGAGGAAAAGGAGGAAGAAACCAAAAAACTGACAAAGACAGAAGAGGAGAAAGAAGGTAAATTATACATGAGTGAAAAGTAATTTTTATTTTTATACAGTGTTTTCAGACTTTAGACCCTTTCAAGTTTTTGAAATTTTGTTATTTTTCACAATGATTTATATTCACTTTCTTTATTTATTTATGTATGTATTTATTTGTGGTCGGAGGCATGGGTGGGAGGATGGGTTCTGGTCTAGACTCTGGCTGGGCGACTTCATCACTTTTATAGAGTTGTTTTAAAGCTGCTCTGGTGTTGTCTTTTGAGTATACTTCAGGGTCATTGTCTTTCTGAAATGTAAGCTCATCATCACAGCCTGAGATCCTGTGCACTCTGAAGAAGCTTTTCACTCAGGATTGCTCTTTATTTTTCACTATCTATTTTCCCCTTACGTATTTCTGACTAGTCTCTCAGCCCCAGACAAACATCCCCACAGCATGATGCTGCCACCACCGTGTTTGACTGAAGGAATGATATTAATGAGGTGATGTGCAGTGCCTGATTTCCTGATACCAAGTAGTTCAATCTTTGTGTTATCAGACCAAAGGAATTTATTTCCCATGGTTTAAGAGTCTCCTAATGGGCTGCCATGTGCTTTTTAGTGAGGAATGGCTTCTGTCTGGCCACTTAACTGCAGAGGTCTGATTGACTTGCCTGTGGACAGTACTGGTGTCAAATTTTACTGGAATACCCTTCCGAAAATAAATAAATACAAGCCGTGCTCAAGTCAAACCAGGACTTTTGATTGTGCAGACTAACAGAACACAGTTATGAGAGTAAAAGTTCCATTTATTTCTCTATATGATTCCCTGCTAAACTTATACTGATGTTAGCATTTAACTAGTGCTTGGATACCATCAAGGTAGAAAGTTTTCTCAGGACGCCAGAGGCATGATTGGACTTGTTGCTTCAAGTCTAAAATTCTGACCTTCCAGGAATTCCTTTAATGATGCAAACATGTGGAAATGGCTTGGAGTGAAGTCAGGACTGTATGGGGGATGTGGAAATTACTCCCAGCTGAGTTCCTGAGATGTGAAAGTGGTGTTGGTAAATGATGGAGAGTACAGTTCCCACAGACACATGTGTCTCTTCCGTAAGCTGGCAACAAGTTATCTGTTGATTTTTTAAGCATCTTTAAATGTCAATCAGATTTATGGCTTCATTCACAAGAAATTTTATCACAAGTCTCGGTTTGACTTGAAGGCCCCTAATAATAATAATAATAATAATAATAATAATAATAATAATAATGAAATACAGAAGCATTTGTGTCAGTAATGAACGTAGCACACAAACCCGTTTAAAACAAAACACTGTACCTAATAATGGTTGTTACAGTTTGGCTTACAAACCAGTCCGAATATTTAAAAGAAAACCTATTAGCTAATTTCGCTCTAAAACTGTACATGACGCTACTCATGGATTTTTAGCAGCAAGGTGTTGTCACACACATTACAGACTTTGTCTAGTGCTTTTATCTGTTTTTCTATTAAAGACTTGTTTAGTTTCATAGTATGCATTTATTTGCATAGAAAATATTATAATATTATGTTAATACATATATGACACTTAATATTTGTGAGAAAATGGCAGAATGTCAGCACTGTTTTCATTTTTATAAGAGAACAAGTTATTATACAGTAGAGTCTCTAGTTATTTGTTTTTCATTATTCTAAATAATTCTAAAAGTTATAATTTATCTAATCTTAGTTTAGAACAGAACCCAAGCTGACGCAACACAGATTAATCTTTTAATTAGCAAAAAAATTAAAATCCATTCTGATTAGAGGCAGTTTCATAAGTATTGGCACCCGCACAGCACTCACTAGGAAGTAATACAAACAAAGGTCCAGCTGTTTTTGTGGAAACAACTGGACCTTCGTGCCCCTTTTTCTCCAACATAAATTAGGTCACTTTAATTGTTTCTAAATAATAGTATCTGGAATCAACAAAAGCAAAAGTTTTAACACCCATTTACTGTATCTCTTTTTTTTTTGTTTTGTTTTAAATCAAATAACAAAAAGCACTTTACCAAATGTCACTTGTAGAGAGCAAGAGTGAACATGCTGGTTTAATAATGCAAATCCAATATTTTGCCTCCAGGCTGCAAGATATCAAAAATGGCTTTAGACATACAACAGTCAAATTAACTCTCATCAAAAATACAGTATATATATTTTTTGAAATCTTGTAAACAGGAGCTGCACATCAGATCACTATTATTATTTCAAATGAAAATGGATATGCCATGCTTTTTCATGTACATATTTTCTGGGGAATAATCAAATGACTCCATTCATCTCTGTTATCTATTTTACAGTCATAAATCTTCCACCTTATAATAACCCAGTTCCTTTTCTGATGGGATGGCATTCAATCACAAATGTCGCATTAGCTCCGACAAATTTAAGCAATCCAAACCTTTAATAAAGCTGTCACATTTGTGCAGTGACTTACATCCACTTTTTGAAATTGGTTTTACTCGTGTGATTTATGAGCGAAAAAAAAAAACAGTTGCCTTTACTTTTTCATGACACAAGTGCAAATTTATGATACCTGTGGAATCAGTTTTATAAAAATGTATATAATTTGATTATTTATCAGCATGTGACTGGTGACGTAAACACCATTCATGCATCCTATCTGGGGTTGTATAAAATCTCTTAGTACAGAGTCTCTTAAAATATATTATATAATAGTGAGGATGAATTCTCTTTTCTGATGGGTCAGAACATGTGGGTTAATTAAGCAATATCAGGAGTGCTGTTGTGCTGAATATTGGCATGGCTGAGATTCAATCGTAGGCACGAGGCTACAGGCCAATTGTTTCACAGCCATGCTGATATTAATAACAACAGGATGACCTCGAGTGTTCATACAAACGTAATTTATTTTAAAAATATTATGATTTGTTTGTTTATTTTGTAATTTTGCTCTGCCATCCTATTGTGACTGGCAGAACTAACCACAACTGGTGAAGCTGATGACTGAAAGTTTAAATTCTTACCAGGACTATGCAGCCATAAAGTGAGGAGAATAAACCATGGAGGTGGTGGACAGTCCTGAGAAACTTAGGAGATTTACTTAATATTTCCATTTAAAATATCAGCTTGCTTCTAGGTTCTGCGGTTAAATTGCAAATAGCATAATTGAACATCTAGCGCTCTATGTAGGGTGTACAATGCCTTGTTTGCACATAATGTAGTGCCCTTGATCACGAGTTAGAGAGGGAATTGGGATTCAGCTTTGTGTTAGAAGCTAGTTAGCTTTGAAGTTCAAACTAGCCATGAACAGAAAAACATGAACAGTTCAGAGGCAATTTAGAACAACTTAGAAGCAATTACTAAAGAGACAAATGTTGGTTAGGATGACATACTTCATGACAAACTTCAAGGCATTAGTTCATTGTACAGTACAGTATATGTCCTTATACAGGCAAAATGATTTTATGTTTGTATAGGCCTTTTTATAAATGAGTTTTAATTTGATGATGTGCTTTTAGGCAAACACTGATTTTCTATGGCTAGATCTCTTAAATACTGTAGTGCTGGCTACTGTACCATAAACACAGCCTGTGAGTAAATCAACCTGGATAAGACACCCAAAAAGATTCTTTCCATTATGTATTGCAAGAAATGAAATGTAGAAAAACTGCACTTCGATTCCTCTATAGCGTTTCATGTACAGTACATGTCCAAATTTCTTGCAGTAACATGGTCTGTCAAGAACACTGATTATATAACCTGATGAGAAGACACAGTAACATTTTGCCCAATAACTTTGCCAGAAAACTTCGCCAGATTCTTTGGACTGATGAAACCAAAATAAAATTTGATCAGATTGATTGGAAGAAAAAGTATGTAGAAGGAAAGGAACAGCTCATGATCAAAAGCATACCACATGATCCGTCAAACTTGGTGGAGGCACTGTTTTGACTTTAGCGTGTATAGCTGCCAGTGGAATGATGATAAATTATGAAGTGTATGGGGCTATGATCTCTGCTCAGATTCATCCTGTAAAACTGATAGGTTCCTGCTTTATAACGCAGATGGATACACAGAGCCAAACATACAGTGAAAGCTACCTAAGATAAAGAAATTAGATGTTCTTCATTGGCCAAGTCAGTCAACCTGATCTCAGCCCAACAGAGCATGGTTTTCTTTTAGTGAAAACAAAACCATCAGAAAGACCCACGAACAAATCAACAGCAGAAGGCTTGGTCATTTGGTCATGTCCATTGGTTCCAAACCACAGATAATGTAGTTGCTGACTGCAAAGGATTTTCATCTAAGGCAATCTTTAAGGTTGTAATTATGCTAGTTTGTTCCATTATTTATGAGCCTCCAAATTTAAGTTAATGCTACACAGTTCTCAAACCACTTGAATTACAGCTGAAAGTTTGACAAAAAAAATCTTTGTTCCAAAATGTATAGGCTTGACTGTCTATATGGTAATGGTAAATGGTAATGATGTTGTTATTAATGTTCCAAATCAAGTAAGAAAAACTCTCACACACTTGTTCTGTAAGTTATCATTTTTATATTTACACATTAGACATGAATTTGTTTGGCGGATTGAGCACATAAAAGGAATTTTAAAAAACTGTTTTCTCTGACTTCATGTTCATTGATGCTTATATTATTATATTTTACGAGGCAGTTTTCCATGTCAGTGCTTTATAACAGTCGGTAATTTAGTTCTCCTACACGGGAAGGTCTTTAGGACAAAGGGGTTTGCACATTCTGCAGTTTCTTGGTAACAGGACGAGCTACATTGTGTGTCCTATTAACTTGAAGAGAATTAACGTAGAAGCTGGTGAGGGAAATACTGCTTACATAAAATATCGAATCAAGTAAAATGCGGTGCAATGAGTTGTTCGTCTGATGCAGTGCTGGAGAACGCTCAACATTATATATACAGTATTGTACATACTATACCGTATGTTTTGCTTACTGTATGTCTAATAAAAAAGGACTTGTGTTTTCAAGTTCAATAAAAAAGGAACATTTCTTTTCTTTTGTTTGCATTTAGATGAACAAAAGGAATCTGCCACCTGTGTGTGTCTGCAGCCAGAACAACCTGTACTGCCTCCCATACTGGATGTTGAGCCCGAGGAGGAAAAAGGTACCCAATGTTGACTCAAATGATCATCAAATAATCACATTTTTGTGCATGCCAGGAGAAAACTGACAAAATGGATGGAAACACAAAAGACATTTTTACCATGTCATGGGGATCAACAACCTTGTCACAGCACTCAGCTGTAAATAAATTCTGTGCTGTTTTGTGATTTGGCAGTTTATTTCTCATATTATAAACACTGGAATAGAATTAGCAGTGATTGTGTAGTTTAATTTGTAGTAATATGAATGTAAACCCTAATAGATACTGTAGATAGATAGATAGATAGATAGATAGATAGATAGATAGATAGATAGATAGATAGATAGATAGATGCATATGGATAGGATCAAGAATGAGTCCTTTAGAGGGACAACCCATGTTAGATGTTTTGTAGATAAAGTCTGGAAGGCCAAATTGAGGTGGTTTGGGCATGTTCAGAGGAGAGATTGTGAATATATCGGTAGAAGGATGCTGAGGTTGGAACTGCCAGGCAGGAGGTCTAGAGGAAGACCAAAGAGGAGATTTATGGATGCAGTGAGAGAGGACATGAAGTTAGTTGGTGTGAGAGAAGAGGATGCAGAGGATAGGGTTAGATGGAGGCAAATGATTCGCTGTGGCGACCCCTGAAGGGGAACAGCCGAAAGACAAAGAAGAAGAGGGATAGATAGATAGATAGATAGATAGATAGATAGATAGATAGATAGATAGATAGATAGATAGATAGATAGATAGATAAATAGATAGATACTGTAGATGCATATGTCTGCATTCCCATAGTTAATTAGTTAGTGAGTTAGTTAGTGAGTAAATACGTTAGTTAGTTAGTTAGTTAGTTAGTTAGTTAGTTAGTTAGTTAGTTAGTTAGTTAATATACATGCATACAGTCAAAAATATAGACAAACCTTTAAAAAGAAATAATAGGGATTTTGGGAAATAAAAGGGAAATGTTGCAGTCAGCCACAGCTGAATATTACTGTCAGTGTCATCCAGCTCTGTCTGCTGTTCTTTAGTGGAGCATGGCAAAAAATATCTTCTGCTATTAAGTGCCATCTGGTGGAGCATTCAGTTAAATCTCCCACCCAGCATGTACGATTCCGTTCTCCATTCAGCCTTCAGTTAACTTCGACCTGTACATGGGGCAGATGTACGGTATGATTTTTAGATACTGTGTGTATTTTTCTCCAAACCTCCAAATGTCAGCAGCACAGCTTTTCTGCTTCAACAGCTTACCAAAGGATTTTAATGGAGTTGACACAGAGGCATGTGCTGGTTTCTGATGCTGTCAATAACACACACACACACACACACACACACACACACACACACACACACACACACACACACACACACCAAACAGTGCCATCTGCTGTAGGTTCCGTACACCTCATCCGCCACATTTACCTTTATGTTGTAGCTTTGTCTCATCTAAAATTCATAAAGTATATCATTAATATAATTAATCCTGTCCTGAAGTTACATGGTACATTATGCTTTTAATAGAGAAGCATGTATAATTTAGTTGAAGTGGCAGAATGATTAGTGAATAGGGCGGATTAAACCAAATTATCTAAAATAATTATTTTTTCTTAAAAAAACCCCCACAATATAGCATGTAGAAGGTATTTCCATAAATACAAAACACAAAGAACAGAAAGGCAAAAATACTAATATGGTACACCTACAGATGAAATATTATATATATATATATATTAGATGAATTTCTTAAAAAAAATTAAACTTAACTCATATGTTCATTTATTTTAAACAACCACATAATGTATATGTATAGTAGATGTACAGTATGCAATACTGATGACTCAATACTATGAGCTTGAAGCACTGTGAGTTTTATTGGTAACTTTTTTTAATTTCTTCTTCTTTGTCTTCTTCTTATTATTATTTGTATAACTATTATGCACTTAATAATGCTTTATTTTATTATTGTTATAATTATTACTATTTTTATACACTTACTAATCTATTATTATTATTATTATTATTATTATTATTATTATTATTATTGTTGTTGTTGTTGTTGTTGTTGTTGTTATTGTTATTCTTTAGAGGAAGAGAAAAAGGAGCCACAGCAAAAACTTGAGCAAGGTATCAAGTCAAGAGTGCTATTTGTTACTTTTTACATATGATCGGGTTGGGGCTCAACCCCTAAATGGATATGGACGAGGAAAAAACTGTTTCCATATTTAATGCATAATATACTGTATAAGTCCATTGTTGACTCAGTGGGAGACTCCTCAGCTGCCTGGGTTTGATCCCAATAGCTGTAGATGTACTGTATTAATGTAGATGTAGTTCTATTAAAAAGCACATGAAAGGCAGTTTGCTACTCCTATTACTATTTATTTTATAACCACAAACTATATTATTTCATAACTACAGAAACCTAAAAGACTAAATTGGAAATTTTATAATGTTCCTGGTTTACTGGTTAGCACTGATGTGATGGGTTGGAACCACATTACTCATAAGGGATGATGGGTGGATAGTGTTCCTTTGCACAATGTTATTTCTTGAGTAAGATCTAAAATAATTTTGCGGATTTTAATAAAACATTTTTTTTTTATTCTCTGCTGAACTGATTTATACAGTTTTGTATGTTTGTATTTCTGTACCACAGCTGTGCGGCAGATGGTGGATTCTGAGTTGCCGCATAAAAAAGGTAAAAAAAAAGCAGCTTTCCCTTGATTTCCTACAGTAACTTATTGCTTTGGGCAAACTTCTGATTAATATTTCTACAATAATATGTTAACATGGGTAAATCAGGGCTATATAAGGGTGACTATTACTGTTGGAATTTTCTTTATATATGTAACGAATAAAGAATTCAACACATTTGACATAATAGCTTGTATATGTGGAACAAAAAGAAAGCTTTCTCTGGGACAACTTACAGTATGCACGTACATTGCTATTGATTGTATTATTTAGTAGTACTTTCTAAGCATTAAAATGTAGTCAGAGTAAAATACAAACCAGTTTCCGATTAGTGCTTTTAAAAGAGCCAATTGCTCAGCTTTCAGTCGGATCAAACATTCATTATCTCTGTGACTTGTTTACACTGCACTGAAACACTACAGTCTGCTGAAGCACAAAACAAAAGTTGACATCATGCAGGCTCTGATTCATTAACACCAGCTCTGACAGTAGCTTCTTATAGAATGTTAAAGTTTCTGTAGAAACAACTTAGATAGTAATTCATATGGGTGTAATTCACATAAACAAATATTAACAAAAAATGCTGTTTGTTGATATGTTGAAGTTTTCGGAGGCACTTTTGAAGGAGTCTCCAGTTTTAGCACTCCAATATCAAGAGAAAGTATTTTCGGCAGTGAGCTACTGATCCGATGGCTTCAGGTTAAAATCCCAGCACCACCAAGTGCTCACTGTTGGCTACATTCAAACCGGGACTTTGCCGTGAATTAAGACCGATTAAAAACATTTACAGAAGGCCTCAAGCATGATGACATTGTTCCCGTAGACATTTATTTCCAATAATGCCTGATCTTAAAAAATTGACGGTTAACTTGTCACTAACTTGTGGAGGGGCGCATTTACTGTATGTGCAGGAATTGTGCAAACAATTGTTCATGAGCATTCACTTGCACATGTACAGAAACTTGGCGTTCTACTCCAAGAGTAGGAACAGGCTAGGCAAGAAAGCCTGGTGTTTCTTATCTCCAGATACTATTCCAAGTATTTGTACTTGGTATTTGTACAGCAAGTATTTGTATTAAGTATTTGTACAGCGCAGTGAAATAATGTTTATTTATTCATTTATTTATTTATTATTGTTTTTGTTAGTTTTTTGCATATCCCAGGCAAAGCGTAGGGTCACATAGGGTTAAAACCATTGCCCAAGGGCCGAACTAAACGTCCTATCACTAACTCAGTGCCTTAGCCATTTAAGCCACAACTATGCCAATGTGATCTACAATATTTTTGTTAAATAAAGGTTATATACAGGCATTTAGCTCAAATTAATTTTTCAAGTTACATTTTTATGGTATCTGATTGGGCAGGACTTTTTTCAGTTTTGAATACCATGTCATATTTGATGTTGTAAAACATTAAATCCAGATCAATCCCACAAACTAACTATTTTTTTTTTGCGTGTATAAACAATAGCGTTTCCATACGTTTAGTGCTAATTTATAATATCAATATTTTAATTCATATTCATTTAAAAATATAGAATAGATTCTTCAATGAGATACATTATACTGTAAGTAGTGTCAAGTTGCTAGCCTACTCAAAATGATATAAACTTGATGTGTACTTGCCTGTGTGTTAAAATAACTCTTTAAAAATAATACATTTTTTTTTATTATTTCAGAAAGTGTTGATGTAGTGGCCCCACTTCAAGATCGTAAGTGTCTTATAATTATAATTATGCTACAAAACAATGCACATGATGAGAAAATGTGAATTGCTTAAATTCCTCCATACCACACTGCAGTCCCAGCATGCCGCCCAACGCCGGTGTACTGCCCAGCTCCACCCGGCTGGTACGGTAAGTACACATACATCATGATGTACGGTACAAGAACTTATGTGTTTTAATTTGACTAAAATTTTCATCTCATTCACTATCTACTTTGCAGTGCATCACATAGTCTCAGATAGTCCATTACCACCGACGCCTGTGCGAGGTATTAAAGCCGTTTCACTTCAATTAGTGTGGATCATTTATTTCACAACTGACAAAGCTAATGCATGAGATAATGCAGCATCTGAGCAATAAAGCTTGAGTAATTGATTTGCTTATGCATGTGTATGTGCAATGGTACATCAGAAAAAGTAAGCCTGGCCTTAAAATATTTACCCCATTGACTTAACTGAGATTGTATTTCACGTATTTTCAATTACATATGTTACAATATTTATTCCCTTTCAGAGTAACATTCATTTTTGGTCTAAATCTTGTATTGATTATAGCATATATACAAACCATTCTGTAAATTCCCCTCCAGCAGATATGATATGAAAGAATGTAAATAGGGTTAAATTCAGGAGACTGTGGTGGCCAATTCATGTATAAAAACGATTCCTCATACTACCAGAACCACTTTTTTACAATTTAAGTCTTGGAATATTCCTGTTCTATAAAAAAAGGAAAACCCCATAGATGTTATATCTGATCATTCAGTACATTCAGGTCATCAGCTGACTTTATTTACTGAGCCTAGAACTGAGCAACAGAAACAGCCCCAGATCATAACACTGCCTCTAGAGTCTTGTACAGTGGGACCCATCAGTCCCTTTTCCATTGCTCCAAAATCCAATCTTTTTGCTTCCTAAAAAATTTAAACCTTTTTTTCTGATTAGTTTCACTAACAAATGGTTTTCTTATGGCCACACAGCTGTTTAGTCCCAATCATGTGGAAATGCTCTTGTTTTAACTATTCACAATCATTTCAGGTGTTTAAGTGACATAATGATTAAATGTACGTATAATGATTTTAATCAGACATATTTTTCCTACAAAATTAAAAGTTCCCCTTTATAATTTCAGGTATTAAGAAAAACATTGGATATTTTTAACCTAATTCCAAAAATATCAAGTTTACTAAATTATTTTCTAGGCTTGAATCAGACCAGTAATTTCTCCCCCTTTGGAAATACAGTAAAATCCTGTTAGCAACCATAGGATACATCTCCCGACATAGTTAAAAAATTAAAATAATTATTACTAGCTAAAACATCATATTTTCTGTAGATAATTTATTTATTTTACTAAATAATAATTTTATTTGTAGTGCAAGTAGTGTACTTGGATAAAAAATACATAAATAATAATAATGTTAATAATAATAATTATTATTATTATTATTTTATTATTATTATTATTATTATTATTGTTATTATTAATAATATTAATATATATGTCATTGAAATTAAGTCGAATTTTGTAGAATGTTACTGTATATATATATATATATATATATATATATATATATATATATATATATATATATATATATATATATATATATATATACACACACACATACTGTATATATACACTGCACATAACATAACATAATACATAATGCAGGGGCCAGGGGTAGCTTAGTGGTTAAGGCATTGGACTACGGTTCAAAAAGATCCCAGGTTTAAACCCCACAACCGCCAAGTTGCCACTGTTGGGCCCTTGAGCAAGGCCCTTAACCCTCAACTGCTCAGATGTGTAATGAGATAAAAATATAAGTTGCTCTGGATAAGAGTGTCTGCCAAATGCCTAAATGTAATGTAATGTAATACAAATTTTGAAAATGCATTTGTAAAATGCTTACAGTTAGTGCAAGCAGGCCCTTTATCTTATTTAACAAATCCTTATATTGTTGGTTGTAAATTATTATTATTATTATTATTATTATTATTATTATTATTATTATTATTATTATTATCCCATTTATGGTAAGAAATGTTATAAATGTAATTTATACCTAAATCTGAAAAAAGACTGATATGTCTAAAATTGTTAATACTATAAATCCATACATAGTTAAATGGAATTCGCTTGTGGGGAAATACAGTGTCAGTTAGTCTTGGTATGAATATACAGTAGATCTTTATTCCTTAAGTATTGATTTATGAGGTTGATTTGATTATGAAAACAAGTAAACCTTTTAGTGATACATTTTTTCCGTGGCATCAAAATATTTACTATAAAAACAGCTAGGGGGTGAATACTTACGCATACTTAAGGTGCAGTACAGTGACTGGAGTATTTGTGTGTGTTTGACTTGTCATTTCAAGGCGGTTCATTCCTTTTTTTTTTTTTTTTTTATTAATTAAAGCCTTTTTACATTAGTTAAAGCAGTGGCTATGACTTATTTAACATTTTTCTCATCTTCCATTTCCTAAAAAAGACTCCTCATTATTCTAGTGGCTGGAATTGATATTTAATGGTGTAGGAAACAATTCAGGGACTATTTTTAGACTGAGGGAATGATTAGTGAGTAATTAGTACTGCTCCTGTGCCAGAGTAATTAGTGGGATTAAAACTCATTATTAAACCTGGAATTGCAATATGTTTGTGTTTTCCTTTTGTGTGCTGTTTATGTCTTGCTTAGCAAATAAGCCAGAAAGCACAGCTAATGTCTATGACACTAAGAAACCTGTCTAGGGACTTATTTTTGTAGTCGTCCTGATGCATATGACATACTAAAAGGGTCGTATATTGCAGTATTTGGGCTTCATTTTTAACCTGTCATGTTTCGTCTCTTCCTGCCCTCATAATGCATGAGCTTCAATAAAAGGGAAAAAAGCAGAAGATAAAATAAACAGAGTCTCCTGACTGTCTGGGGTCGGTGTTTTCATAGCGTCATCCCATTCAGCATTGTGTTGTTCAACTCTGAAATGACTGTCGACTTGCTGTGCCTCATTTGAAAATTTCTTATTACACCCACAGGTACAAAAATTTTAACCATTCTGGCATTTTTTTCCCTTCAGAGACACAATTTGCTACAATATCAACTCATGCAGTCACGCTTCAAAGGGAAGGTATGTCTTTGTCTTGACAACAGAATATTTATCCCCTTTATACAATGGTTAAAACTAATAAACCATGTGAGTCAGTCATTTTATATTTATATATATATATATATATATATATATATATATATATATATATATATATATATATATATATATATATATATATATATATAATGAGACATTGTAGATTTAGATATATTTTAAAGCCATTGTTTTTAGAAATATCAGACAAAAAACATAATCAGGTTAGCTTGCAATATTTTCCTTGACACCAATAAATTGTTTAGAATTTTGGACTGGTGAAACAGAAAAAGTGTCCAACCTATTATGGCCATCCATGGCTGGCAGTTGGATGTGATCTCAAGAGGAATACTCCTTCCGCTATCCATTACAGCACCACTAGCCAAGCATGAGTGTTTGTGAGCTCAAAAAGGTGGAAAACGACTTTCTCCAACTATGTTATGCTGCCCCCTGATGTTGCATAAGCAGCAGTTAGCAAATATATGGTTGTTTGGTCTTTACATGCCTCAGAGCCTTAGCCTTTGGTTAGGAGCTGTTGGGTAATAAGGGAGAGCTTACTGATGGGAGGGAATTGTCCATGACTAAATGGGTGGTACAGTACCGTAGCTTGGTGTCTACTGTCATCTTGCACCTCCAAGGTTTGTGTTTAATTCCTGCCTCTGGTTGGTGTACATGGAGTTTGTATGTTCTCCCCAAGCTTAGTGGGTTTCCTCTGGGTACTCTGGTTTTCTTCCCAGGGCACTGGTGGCTCAGTGGTAGGTGTTTCACCTGCCATGCGAAAGGCCCGGGTTCGATTCCCAGCCAGTGCCCAACCCCCAGCCACTGGATTCAGTGCCGGTCCCAAGCCCGGATAAAATTGGAGGGTTGCATCCGGCATAAAACCTGTGCCAAGTTGTAGTGCGGACTGGGTATTCCGCTGTGGCGCCCCCTTGCCGGGAGCAGCTGAAAGACCAACAACAACTCTGGTTTCCTCCCACAAAGACGTGGTGTTCCCAAATTGTGTTTGCAAATGGACTACCAATAAATACAATGGTAATTTATATTAATTAAAGTTTATGGCCATGAAATACTTAACTTCAAGTAACTATAGTACTGAAAATGAATTAACGTCTGAAAGCAATTGAAAGCAGTTGTTGTTAAACAGTTATGACCATGGAAACCTAACCAAAAAGACGACTTCAATATTAAAATGACAGCTACTGTATAGATGAAATGGCCTCAGTGAGCTTATTACATTAATATACCATTAGCCTGTATCACTTTAAGTGATGTTTTTCATCCCATCCCCACCAAATTAACTGGAGGCTCTAATGCTCCCACAGTTCAATTAAATCATGGGCTTGAGTTACACAATTCATTCATCTGACATTATTATGTTGTGGTCACAAGATACCAAGTTTGCGGTTTCGAAAAATTAATTTGTGTTCACAATGTATTAATAATTAATATCATGTTACCTCAGAGTCTCTATACAAAAGATGAAGAAGAAAATAAATGAAGCTACAGAGCAAGCCAGCCTACTTATGTGACAGTCTATGTGGCATAAAGTTTATAAGATTAAAACACTCCCCTAAATTATTCACTCTAATTCGCCTAACTGTTAACCATGAACATCTTTTCCTCCTTCTCATACCTGTTTATATTTATTGTCGCCATCTGATTTTATTGTAGTTGCATTTCTGTATTTATTATAACGTTTTTTTTAGCTTATTTATTAATGTTACACAACAATGTACAGATTTAATCATTTTAAAAATCATTTTATATCCCTTATGTGAAGCCCCGGCTCTATAGTTATACAATATTCTTTATAATAATTTAAAATTCAGATGCTGACAAAGAGAAACTGAAACAAGCCACAAAAAGGAAAGGTAAAGAATTTAACAAATAAAGCATAATGGTTCTTGATTGTCTTTTTTCTATCAGTAATATAAATAATTTAATGAATCTAATTTCAGTGCCTCCTGTTAAGAAACGCAAAGTAACACCTACAAGGAAAGGTAAGAACTAACAGCTGGCTGAAAATGGTACAAAAACTGATTTAGTTGGATTTTTTATTTTTCAGTTGACACATTTACAGAAATCCTGCCAGGGCTTACATATTTATTTTATTAAAAAGACTGTATACTTTTTATGCATTTATAGTTACATTTATACATTTTAAACTGCCAAGCCCTCTATTTTCCTCATGGGAAATTTATCCCTGACTGGTACAAACTGGACATGTGGTTAATATAGTTTATGTAGAACATTTACCCTATACACTGTCTGGACAAAAAAAATGCTGTTTCTGAAGTTCCCAAACTGTAGATGTACCCACTGTACAGTATACGAGGTTGTATCAAAAAGTTTCAAGACTAGTTTTGTAAGGCGCCAGCAGATGGCAGCATAAGGCTGCACGCACAGTCACAGGGCGCACCGACCTTCATGTGCAACGTTTCGTCTTCTGAGTGGAAGAACCCATCATCTCCATGAACAACAAAGATGAGGCAGGTCCGCAGCTCAACCAAGTGCATGCCGATCGTCTTATTCGACATTTGCAACATTGTGCATCAAGAATTCGTACCCAGGGGCCAGGCGGTCAATAGCGAGTTCCCAATCTGCCTGGTTTTAAAGCATCTGAGGGAGGAAATATGGTCAAGCTTGTAAACAGACTTAATCTTGAAACTTTTTGATACACCCTTTAAAATGATCTGACATGATGTATGATATGTATTAGGTCCAAATATCAGATTTTTTTGTGCTAATTCTCATTTTTATATTGACAACAAATTTAGTAATAATGTTTTACTGTGTAATTACAAAATTCTGCCCTTAAAAGGGATTCTGATGTCCTGTAACCTATTCTATATGTGCTATGCAGACACTGTCTCAAAATTATTGAAAGTAAAGGCACCTGAGGAAAAAGTAAAACCTCAGAAAAGAAAAGGTAGGTGTTAATCTTTTAGAAAACACAAAACCCAATTAAACCATAAAACCCAAATATTATTCCACATTCGTGAGCTTTTCTGTCGCATTCACACGTTACAGCTCAAGTGACTCCCAAAGAGAAGCTCAGACTGATCCCCCACAGGCGAGGTATATACAGTAAGCACATATTGTACATGTACAAAAAAAATCCTTAACTGAATCAAATATGACTGTACTTTATCTCCTGCAGAAGTAACAAGGCTGACCAAACCCATGAGATCATCTGGACCTGGTAGGTTTCTTTAAGCCTCTCAAAAAGTTAATTCTCAAAATTTTGATTACTGATCATGAAATATTTGTTTCTACATATAGTAAAACGGAAGACTATAGTCATGGAGAAAGGTTAGTCTTAATTTAATTACATAATCATTAACATTATATTTCTCTTACTATCTAATGTACTTCCTTTGTATTCTGTTACAAATTATTGCACATTACATTCTCAAATGTTGATTTACTTAAAGGTCAATCTGTATACAGCTATACGTCCAATAAATATGACAAGCCTCAAAATGTAATTGTATTGTTAAATCATAAGCACTCGTGTCCGCCAACTCTTAAGGGTTAATAGGTTTACTGAACATGAGAAAGCTTAAAGCATCTTAAAGGTCACTTGATTAGGCTCATGATTACAATTAGACTAAATGAAGAGATTTCATGCATATCACTCACATCCACAATAATAGGAACACCTGTACCCATGTTCATATGCAGTTATCCATTTATTCAATCATGTGGCATCAGCATAATGCATAAAATGATGCACATGCAAGTGAAGAGCTTCAGTTAACTTGCTGAGGATATACATGTAAATGTATTGAGGCAGCACGGCGGTGTAGTGGTTACAGTAGCACTGTCGCCTTGCATCTCCAGGGTTTGGGTTCAATTCACGTCTTCATGTGCATGGAGTTTGCATGTTCTCCCAATGCTTTGTGGGTTTTCTCCGGGTACACCGGTTTCCTCCCACAGTCCAAAGACATGCAGATTAGGATAATTGGTGTTCCCAAATTGCCCGTAGTGTGCGAATGTGCATGCTATGGATTGGCACCCTGCTCCTGGCCCCCCGCAACCCTGAATTACTGGATTAAGCATAGATACTGTAGCATACATACAGTATACTGTAGGTGATGAGTGAGTGAGTAAATGTGTTGATGTTTGCAGTGTATTACCTCCATTGGCAGCAGAAAGTTGTGATTCAAATGAAAATGAAAATAGACAAATGAATAAGTGAATAAATGAGAAAATCATTAAAGACAGCAAAGACAGAAAGCTTACAATAATAGACGGCTAATATTCTTTACCTAATAACCATAAAAGCTGATCAGTCCACCAAATTTTTCTAATGAACATTGAAATCCGTTATGAAACCATTTTTTTTACAATGATTTCTTCCATCAATGTGTATTACTTCAATTCAAATACTGTAATCCTCATAAGAGCAAAATCAATTTGTGCACAAAAACAGATTTATATTATCTTTCTTCACTGATTAGTATTAACATTCAAATCCTGAATACACTCCAAGGTATTATTTTGGTTTTAATGGCTTTTAAAAAAATAAGCTTCTGTCAAGATAGACTCTCACAATCCCCCTGAGAGACAGGTCCCTATTATAAAAACCCACATTTACTTTGAATGTGTGTGTGTGTGTGTGTGTGTGTGTGTGTGTGTGTGTGTGTGTGTGTGTGTGTGTGTGTGTGTAAGACAAAGAACAAACTTGTCTGTCATGATAATTTGACGAGTCACCTCGTGCTGCAGTTTGAAGGGGAGCAATTATATAATAATTATAAAGCAGGAGTAAATCCAGCTGATGCCATTAGAGGTAATTTCATCCGTCATAAATTAATCACCTGAAGCAATGCAAAACATTTTTCTTCAAAAACAGAGTTGCTAGTACATAATTTGTACAAACTACGTTCCTCTCATTCCTCTTACTTTGATCAGCCCTCTATGTGTAATAGGTAATCATGGAATCAATCAAAAATAATTATAACGCTCACATTTTAGTCACAGTTTAATGATTCAAAGCCTTGAGTTTTGAACATGCATTAAAATATAATTCTGCATAAATAAGTCATTAATTTTATTTGTAGCCTAAGTTGAATGTATTCATTAAAACACTAATGTTTTGTTTATTTACTTATTTCAAAAGGAAAAGAAAAGATGAAAGGCATCAAAGACACGAAGCCTACAGTTGTGGGTAGGTGAATAAGCTGCAAGCTTTCTCACTTTTATGACATATTTGCTGCTTCTTGTTTCTTTTCACTTTAGGGCAATCTGGAATGAACTGCTTACAGCATCTTATTCAAGTAAACAAGGATTGAAAAAAAAAAAAAAAAGCTGTTTTTAACCTGAAGAGCACAGTGAAGGGGTGTTGTATAAATCTTTGCTAATGAATGACTTCAGGTATCACTGGGTTTCAATGATCTTTAGTTCTCTTGAAGCTTCCGGCTCATATGCTATATGAATGCTGAATGCAGTCTACATGATCTGATTAATCAGTAAATTAATCTTACTGTTGAGTGTAAGAGGAAACTAAACACCCTGCTACATGTGTATCTGTCATATCTGATAAAGATTGAAAGAACAGATACAACATGATAGTTCTTGGTCATAATGTAACATGCTAATATACCTCAATCCATTATTATTATTATTATTATTATTATTATTATTATTATTTGTGTTTGTGTGTGTGTACAGTAACCTTACAATAATGTTCTTATTTGGATGTATTGATAGATAAAACCAAAAGCAAGCCAACAAAAGCAAAACGAGCTGCACTTCCAGGTAATTATTGAAATTAATTAATTAATTAATTAATTAATTAATTGTCAAAATATAAAGTGGAAAGTCTAGAACTATTTAATTCAGAGACAAAGGCACTCATGAGTTATATCTATCTATTTATTTATTTATTTTTATTTTTTTTAGCAAAAGTGGCCAGCACCATGTCTGTAAAAGGTAACCTGCACACAGAAACTGGGTGTGGTCTTTCAGGAACATAATCATTTACAAGGTGGTGTAAAGGGAAAGCACGATTATGTCATGGTTACATCATGATTGTCATGGCTTTGAAACTGATATGTCGCCTATAACAGAACATCATGAAATCAATTATTCCTCTTACAGTACACTGACATCAATTCTTACTTTATCTTATGATGCACCATATATTTTATACATCAATAGTTACATTTAATGTTGTGGAATATCAACATCTCCTTATGAAGCAACAAACAAAACAAAACAAAACAAAAAACTCCCACATAAACAATGACACACTTTTTACATTATCTCAAACAAACATCATACCAACATACCCTGTGAATTAATTCATTATTATACATTACCAGTCAAACGCATGGAAATATCTTCTTATTCAGTGTCGTCTTATTATGCAGTCAACAAGAACATAATAAATAACCCAGAATATCTTTGTATTTTTGAAAGTAGCCACATTTTGCTTGCATGACTGCGTTGCACACTCCGCATTCAATTAGCCTTACCGTATGAGGGTAGTCTAGACACTAAATATGGTCTTGAATAAGTCACCAAAGTGTGAGGAGCAAAGCACCCTCGCACCATCACACCTCCTTATCCATGCTTCACAGTAGGAACCACACATTTAGGAACCGTCTGTTCACCCTCCATATGTCTAACAAAGACATAGCCTCTAGAACCGAAAATCTCACATTTGAACCCATCAGACTAAATGACAGTTTTCCACTGGTCTAATGTCCATTACTGTGTTTCTTGGCCCAAACAAGTGTCCTCTGCTTGTTGTTCTTCTGAAGTAATGGTTTCTCTGACGCAATTCAACCACGAAGGCCTGAGACACAGTCTTGACTAAACAATGCATGTTGAAATATGTTTGCCGCTTGAACTCTGAGAAGCATTTATGTAGCGTCTAATTAAAGGTGCTGCAAATCGATGGTTTCTGAGGCTGGTCATTCGAATAAACTTATCCTCTGCAGGAAAGGTAGCTCTTGGTTTTTCTTTCCTGTGATGGTCCTCATGAAAGCCAGTTTCATGTGTCATGAGATTTTTCATGAGATTTTTTGGATTGACTGACTTTCATTTCTTAAAGTTATGATGGACCGTCTTTTCTTTTACTTAAACGAGTATTTCTTGAGACAATATGGATTTGTACAGTAGTTGTAGTCGCACTAATAGGACTATCGACACTGTACCCAGTTCTTCTGCACAGGTCTAAAGCACATAAAGAAGGCAGGAAATGTCACAAATGAACTGCTGACAAGGCAAACATGTGAATAGAAAACCATTCACATGGTAAATCTGATGAGAGAATGTCATACATATACCAAGCTGCCATCAAAGCTAAATTTAGCTACATTGAACAAATCTAAAATATAAAACATGTTCTGGGTTGTTTAACACTTTTTGGCACAAGATCTGCACAAGATCTTCTCTTCCTGTCGCAACCCCTCCCATTTCCCAACTGGGCTTGGTACCAGCACTGCATGCAGTGACTGGGTTGTATAGTCCAGACGGTTAAGGCGACAGTGGCGACCCCTTTGGGGATGTGGATCGAGAATGCATTAATATAAACCTGACATTTTGCGCCCCGTCAGAGCTGCTGTTATAGAAAATTAATCAATAACTAATCAGACTTATACATTCAAACCAGCTGTGGGTATAAATACTCTTTAATGAACATCATTCACAATTGTCAAGTAGTGCAGTCATACAAACCCCTTTAAAAATTTTAACTCTAACTGGAAGTAGAAAATTGGTTCTGTTAAATAGCAAGCTTACTGAAAAAAAAACCCTGCCAGACTTTCTGTACACTAATGACAGCTGAGATTAAATGAGTGTTTGATTTCCTGTTACATCACTCTATAATTGCAGAGTACACTAAATTCCTGACAAGCCAGGCTAAGAAGGGAAAAAAAAATAGCAGAAACTGATGGATAGATTGAATGTGCATTAGATTTTAGTGACTATCACAGTATTCATGTTACTAAATTGTTGTAAAGAGCAAAGGTAGCATATTCTCCTCTGCTCACAGGTAAAAAAGAGGGACAAGCTGCTAAACCACGTCCTGAGGAGAAGAAACCTTCACTCAAACCTGCTCCAGAAGATATAAAAGTTACCAGTAAACCTGCTCCAGAAGAGAAAGGAGCTGAAACAGAAGGTATGCTCAAGATTTAGATGTTTAAAAAAAAATCTGTTAAAGAAGCGTTAAAAAAAGAAAATCAAATTGCTTTTTTAAAAAAAAATTATCTTTAATTTGTTGCTAGAAAAAACAGCTGGTCCTCCTGAACCAACAAGTGAGTACAGTTTTGATATTTTAAGGCCGCTCTTACTGTAGCTCTGTTCAAGTTAAATATTGCCAAGCTGTGGTTTTACGCCTAACAGTCAAAAATAGAGGCGTATTAATACACATATTTCAGCATTGATTTATTGCCCTAAGAATTAAAGAGCATCTTACATACTTGCCATTTGTAGAACATGGGAAAACTACAAAACGCTACCAGGCATGACCACAAGGTACCAATTTTATCCACTGAGTGACTCGATTAACCTTGCCCAATTAACTTCTACAGTACAAACAGGGCCTGACTAATTTACTGAAAATAAGAGAACAAAATGGGTTTGCGGTCACAGAGGAAAACATTACATGTAAAAACATTAGAGGTAATAGTGTTTTGAAAGTTAGCAGTAAATGTGACCTACAAGCACAGCATGGTTGATGTTACAGTATGAGATGTTCTGATCTGCTAGTTCATAACGTTTAGTAACTCCCAGTATTTTAAATGTGGGGCAGTCTAGGAAAAGATGTCAGATTGCTCTATGCATTAATTTTGAAAAATGGATAAAAAAAAAACTAAACGAAACAAGGTTTGGCTAAAATTCTAGTTAAAAATAGTTTGTGTCAATGTTACATAGTTATTATAACAGAAAAAAGGGATTCAATTTTGAGTGGGATTTTCAACAAGAAACTATGGGTGTGATAGTGTGAAATAAGTGTTTACAAACTTTTGTTCTTATAGTGTATTTTGAAAAAGACAGTATATATATTAATCCAGTTTAACATGGAATTTTTTTACTTACTATTTTGCCTAGGATATAATAATGTTACCCAATTTAACAAATACAGTGATAAAAATGTGTCAGTGATTAAACACCATGCTATCAAAGAAAGATTATCTCACATACTAAAGATCAGGCTTTGTTGCTCAAGTTGCTCAATAACTATGTACCCTAGTAAAATTGATGTAAGGCTAATCTTTGTTACTGTGTACTGCACTAGAGTGATTCCTCAACTTACAAACAAGTTTCGTTCGGAGAGCTTGTTCATCAGTCAAATTTGTTCATATCAAACAAACATTGTTCAGGTAACAGACTAACACAATTGGTTATACAAAGTATAAAACTAATACTGTATGTTTCATGATCCTGTCCTTGTTCTTTAGAATCATGCTGAATAAGTCATATTAAAAAACAAGCAATGGTTTTATCTCCATTGTTATTGCTTGATGTGTCTTAGCAGTACCAGCTTTATCGCCACTGCTTTTACGTTAGCTTGCAGACATCCTGGAATGCGCACTGCATGCACGTCACGATGTACGCCAGACACGCAACCTAACTTCGCAGATTGAACATGCACGAACGCATGGTCATATTGTTGAAATTTTGTAACTCAAATGTTCATATGTAGGGGACTTACTATACTGTACTTATACAGTATTAAATCTTTTAACTTAAAAAAAGCAGACTTTTAAATGGTAGAAATATGTAGCTTACATGAATATAAAATAGACCAGGGAGTAATAAAACACAACGAAATAAACTTGAAAATCTCACCATCTGTTTTCCCAGACTGCCACACAATTATCTTTCATGCATCTCTTCCAGGACACTTTCATCTATCTCTTCAAACATTAACATTACAATCTTCTTCCCCAAAGTGTTGTCATTCAAGCTCTTTGTTGTAATCATGCTCAACATGGTCTCCAGTCATATCTAAATATTGCAATTATAAAGCAGTGTATGTCTCAATAAAGGATTTGGATCTGAGTTCGGTCGATGCCCATGGATTTACATATTTTTGATTCCCTTAAATCCAAATAAACTCAATCTCATAAAAATGTTCAGGAATTTAAAGTGAGTTATAGACATTTGTTTGACCATTTTCTTCAAACCCAGCCCCTATTCACTTTTGTAACTACATTTTTTTCCGATTGTTATGAAAGTTGAAGACCATGTTGGGTAAAATACTGTATCATACATACCATGGCTAATGTGGACACCTGGCCATACTCTGCAGACATGAGCAAAGCTGTAATGCTAAAGCGTACAAATACATTGTAGACAACTGTGTGGTTGTCAAATTTGTTGTTTCAACTGTTTGGTAAATAACCATACCATGGGTGTAATGATTAGTTGTCCACAAACAATTGGCCACATACTGTAGTGTTTCACATTTATCCTTAACTGAACCTGATTTGTTTACTGATCCGATGTTGGTATTTACTCTGATGGGTTTTTGTATTGGGTACGTACTGTATATTGTTCTAACACCTTCCCATTGTGTGTTAAATAGAAGAATCCAAAATTGAAGAAAATGTTACAGAAGAAAAGAAGCCAGGTAAGTGCAAAGTCCAGTTTATTCAAATACAGTATTTTGAGGGAAATATGAAATCCTTTAGCCAGTACCCAACCCCATTAACAATGTACTAGACTCATATTAGATGTGAAGCTATCCCCTAAATAAAATATCATAATTGCATAAAACTGTTAACCAGTGAAGGTGACCTTGAGATGTATTAGATGATACACAAAATCAAACTATTACTTCATTTCTTTTTCAATTTTTCCATGTTTAACAGGCAAGATCCCATATTTCCAGTGTGTCCTAGTGGGTGGAAAAGCCAGCCAGTATCCACTACGTCCGTTATCTCCTGCTATGACTCCTGCTATTAACCCGGCCATGATGAGAGCCATGATGGAGCAGAGAGCCAACGTGCTCGAGCAGAAAGCTCAGCCAGCAGGACAGTAACCTACGTAAGAAAACCAGAATTTTGCAAGACGAAATTCTAATGTGCTGCTGATGCTTTCACTGCTGCTAGTCTCTTTACCATATATAGCTATAGTAATGCTAATCAAGAAGAAACACCGATGAATAAATTATTCTCGTCTTATGGGTTTTTGAAGCCAATAAACTATTCTATATTTATAAATGGTTGTAACAGTTAATCCATGGACGCTGGTAAAGAGATAATTAATGATAAAGCAGGAGCAGTGTTTACATGACAGTACAGTATTCGACAACACACGTGCATTCAGAATTACATGACATGCCATATACATATCACACAGTAATATGTCTCATTAACATTCAGGGCAGAGTTTCCAGGAAGCATTACAACTACATGGTAGAGTGTGCCTCACAACCACCTCTCATTTAAGCTACCTGTTACAATGATCTTAAATTTATAATGCTTTTGGGAAACTGGCTATAGATCTGTTTACATTTTGAAGAAACCTCGTTTTTCATAGTCAACATAAGACTTGAACATGTCTGACTCGACTAAATGCTATATAAATATTTATTAACTTATGTACTAAGGCATTTTCTTCCAGTAATGTATTTACAGCAAGGCATAGTAAATTTGTCAAGTATACTATAGAGATTATATCTCTTGCCACAGGCCATTTCCTTTATGTCACTGTAATATGATAATCAGGTCAAGAGTTCCTGTAACAGCTATTATATTACTGTAGATAATATTTATGAAAATAAATATACCCAAGATAAAATATTAATCAAAATCAAATTAGATACACCATAGTTGGTTTTAGCTCAGTACAAATCATACATCATACCTTACCTTAGGTAAAACATGTTGTTCAGTAATTAATGCAAATTAATTAGTAGATATGTTCAAACTTTATATGAACAAGATTAATTAATTTTAATGAAATCAATTTCACTTAAAATGTACTGTAGAAGATATGAATGATGTGCCAGTGTAAAAAATTATTTATTGTTTTTTGCTTGTTGGTAATCCTTCCAAATCATCCAGTATTCATAATGCATTATAAAGCCATTTTTGTGTTATATAGCATTCATGACATTTATTTTATAAAAATGCATCCAGAGCTAATGATGGAGCCTGACTTCTTTTCTGCAAGCACTAATGAGTTTGCAAGTCACGTGGCAAATCATGGGCATTTACAAAATCATGAAAAGTCTTTGCATTCTTAGTATCCTAAAGAACACATCTGCATTAGAATAATACCTGTGGTAATGTAGTTTAGCATGTTACCATTGGTACATTTGTGTTTGCTGGAAAAAGGAGAAGTTTCATGAGACTAATTATATGTTGTTTAAAGCACAAACCTTGTGCATGAAGTAAATATAAATAAAATATGTTTATTCGGCTATATTATTGCAAATGTCTTTAAACCGCATTAAATAAGAACTCTTTATGAGCAATTATGCAGGTCTGTGTTAGGTACTAAAAAGTATTGCAAATGACGTATAACGCATTATCAGTGCAATTACTGTACAGTATAATGCACTATGACTATATGATTCATATAAACTATTACTTACTGTATACATAGCAGCATGCTTGAATATTCAGTATCATTTAAAAAGAGATGCGTTCCACTGATCACAGGTTTGTGATCAGTTCAGGAAGAACCTGTCTTACTATATGCCTTCTATATAACATCTCTTTAAATAGGAAGGTGTTTTGACTTTGTGATTTGATTATGACCAATAAACGCTAGACAATTTCAATACAGTGCTCTGGTGTTAGCACATTGTTTTCATCAGCACTGTCAGACTCCTGGAACATCTTCCACATGTATGTGAGAAAAAAAAAAGAAAAAAAATCTGGGAATGTCTTTCAACTTGATTTTCTTTATTGTCTTATTCATGCATTGACTTCCCGCCTCTGTACGAGGGGTCACTGAAGTCAGACTGCATGTTAGAGGTATTTTCATGATTTTGTGGATGGATCAGGGTGGAACAACAAAGCTGTAATCATGTGTGAAGTGTATGACTTTATACTGTATGGATACAGCAACACTACCGTACAGTAGGATGTAAATAGGAGTGGATGTTTCGGTATTGACTGAGCCAGTGTGCTGGAAAAGCATGGCTGAGAGGAGGAAATATAGGCCATGGGAATAATCTCACTGCTGTGTGCTGGTTTCTCCTCCTGAGCTCTCAGGATGATGATTGAGCTTTAGGAATTCCAGCCATGTTTCAGTGATTTAACAGAAATACCAGTTAAAACTGAGGTTTTATGGAAAACTATTTAAAATTATTTATAAGTTTTGAGGATATACTATTTTTAAGCGTTTTTGTTCAAATGTACAATAATTGTAATTTTGTGTTATGTGGTAAGCAACGAGTATGCAGGATTTCATTTTTCGCAGGGATTGCATTTAATATTTGCCACTTTAGTGTTGCTTTTATTTTTTCCTTGCATGATAATTATTTTACTTATTTAAAGTCTATTCAAAGACATGTTAATCTTAATTTGGATTGATGCAGCAACACCAAATTTCATAAATTTCCCCTGCGTAATTATCTTTCACTGATGATTTTTTTCATGATTCTGCTTTTTTAAATGTAAACCATTAACATACTGTATTTGGGGAAACTTTAATTTGCTTAAATTGTTTTAAACATCCCTACGCAAGTTTGGTGTATTGTCATGCACTGTAATTATAAAATAATGGTGTAAAAAAGTTGAGGATTTTAAATGTGACACTTTGTTTGGCATGGTCACTAAGGCAATAGGCAAATCAGTGTAAAGAAAGATGTGAGAGTTGTTTCAATAAAATGTATAAAAACTGCACAGTCATTGTTGGCAAGTTACTGTAACTGTGTACATGAGTGTTGGTTTCCAAAACATGCAATTTAATATTTTAATATAGTTGCAAGCAACAATAAGCGGGCCCAAGCACCTTGCACCATCACCCCCACCCCAGGCACTTTAAAAATACCTGTATGAGATATCAAAAATCCCTCCACAATTTTGCATCCGCAGTGTCTTGAGATCACATAGGCCTGGTTTGGTGGCCATCATATAAGTTACCTAGGAGGAGTACTGTATATCAAATTCCATTTGGTGCGTTTTGCAAAACGACCCAAAATAATTGACTTTCTGTGGAGAGGAGCCGATAACATGCACTGCAAAAGTTGAGTAAAGCTTAATGAGCACTAAATTTGTACTGGGTTTCACATGCATACATGGAAGTATGTGCCACACCCGGGGCACAGCCGCTCAGGCGTCCTAACTGTGTGGTGATTGTCATAACTTTTGGAGCACGTTTAAGACCTCCAAAAAGTCCTGGATGCTGAAAAAAAATACATAGAAGAACAAGAGGGCCCTTTACACATCGGCTATGACATCAGCACTATTAAACATCAGCACTTTCATTGCAATGACGATAACGTAATACCCATGACCTCATCCGCTGTTGTCATAGTGCTTGGGCCCTAAATATCATCTCTCTTTCTCGTTGTTTCTCTCTCCTACTGTTTCTCACTCTCTCTTTCTTCCCTACTACATATTTTCAAACATCAGTATTCCAGCGCAAAATTAAATGTTACAGAAAAAATATTTGTGCATTTTTAATGCAGATAATAAGATGACAACCACAGACGAACAACAAATTACATTTTCCACTTTGGAATTATTTATTTAACAAAAATGAAGCTGAAAAAACATGTGGGCAATCCTAATTACTCATTTTCCTTAGGGTGAGTTGCAGCCAGTTGCTGTTAGTCATCAGCCCTTTAATAATTGATCATCAGCAGATGTGCAGACCTCTATGAAAGCAGATGTTTTGGCACTTTGCTGGTCTGGAGCATCAGGTGTGTGTTAACACAATGCCAAGAGGTAAAGACAAAAGCAGTGGTCTTAGAGAGCAATTGTTGCTGCGAATCAATCTAAAAATGGATATAAAACTCTTTCCAAACAATTTGAAATTCTACATCAATTTCAACATTCTACTTAAAGAAAAATTATTCACAAGAGGAAAGCATTCAAGGAAGTTGATAATCTTCCCCAGAGAGGATGTCCCAGCACAGTCACCCGAAGGGCAAACCATCCAATGCTCAGGGAAAATGCATACAATCTCAGACCCTACAAGCCTCTCTGTTTGACACGGTATGAAGAGTTATATATTGTTGTTCATCTAAGGTTGTATTTGCCTAATACTGAGATCTGCTACTATCATGTTTTTACATAGAATAGAATAGAATTAAATAAGGGGGTACTAACTTTTGAATATATATATATATATATATATATATATATATATATATATATATATATAAACACACACACATATATTTATACAATATATGTGAATATGTGACTCATTTTCCATTATTTTGTGAACCTATCCTAAGCTCTCAACATTCCCTTCCATGGCATTTCACAGCTGTTGAATTCCCTACATTTTAGCATCCATTACCTCGTTTTAACTAAATTAAATATGCTAAATTGCTGTGGAGAAAAGGAAGCAGATGATCTAATTTTGAGTAAGCTCATCTCTCATCTAACCCTGCCTGACTTAGCCCATATCCATTAAAAAGAGAAATAAAAATAGCAAACCATTTTGAGGATGAATTCTCTATGGCATCTAGCTAAAATAAACACAATCTTGGCTGAAATAAATGGCTCTAGTCCTCAAATTTGGTGAACAGCACAATCAGGTGAGGAATGTGGATATGTGGGTTAACACGAGGACTGAATTAGAGTGATATACACAGCAGTGGACCAGTCCGTATTTTAACTGCCAAAGATAAACAGATTCTGTGTCTGGGCTAGTGGAGTTTTACAGGTAGGTTCAACAACCATAAAAAATATTAAAGTTTTTTTTTTTTTCGAATATCTGCCTGTCTGCCTGTTTGTCTGTTTGTTTGTGCATGCATCACATCAAAACTCCTAAACGAATTATAATGCTGTTTTTGCAGTTGTATTTTGCTAAGCTTGAGGTAATATATGGACTTTATTTCAATTCAGTTGTCCCACAGGAACAGAAGATATGCTGATTTTAAATTTCAATGGAAAATGCCCTTATATATATAAAAAAAAATGTTTTGACCTTGGAAACATAATTAGTTCATCCTAAAATTCAACAGATGGCGCTGTACATTTTTTAATACACTGGGTGTGCAATTCAAATCTATTTAATAATCTTGCACCTTCATTTAAAGAAATATGAATATAAAATATATAAAATATAAAACTTACAATATATTCTATTTTATTTATTTGTAGGGCATTTTAGTGTTTTTTTAAGTCTCTGTGGGGTACAGACACCTACTTGTTATCTTTTGGTGTTACTGTGTGTGCGTGTGTGTGTGTGTGCGTGCTCAGCTCTTTCTATGTTTGTGGTCTATTATTTTATTTTCCTTGCAATGTAACTGTTGGTTCATGAATTTGTTAATTGTGACACAGTTAATTGTTGAATAAAGACATTTATAAGGTGAATATATCATTTATCATATTTTTGTAGTTGTTATTTTTGTAGTTGTTGAGTTACCATGATGATGAATCATGGTAATCTTGCAATTTGTAACAAGGGGAAGGTTCAATACAATTGGTGTTGTTTCTAAGGCTTGTAATGTACTAAAACAAAATTAATAAATACATTTATCAGAAGCTGAATTCACATATCACGGGTATGATTGTTATAAATAAAAAGAAAATTATGATGTATAATTATTATTAGCATTTATAGAACTGTTTCTAGATACTGAAATCTTGTTCCCTTGAGGCTACACTTGATGCTGCGTGAAAACGCTATGGGAACATCTTTCTGTGTTGCCGGTTGTGAAGCATGTGTGTATCAAACACGCCAAATTTTGGCATATATAACCTTGGTCAGGTGACGTCATCTGATGAAGCGCACTTGCAGGTTATAAATAGGAGTGAACCGGAAACATTCCTCAGATATTTTTGTCTTTAGGACCGCGTTGTGATTGTGTGTAATGTGTGCAAGCAAATTACCGTTATGGTGGAGTTCGTTAGGAGATCCATACCTCCGCTTATTCGGATACTAAAGTGCTTCGTGTGCTGGGGCTTAAAACGACGTGCATCCGGCAGAGCTGCGAGAAAAACGAATTTTCCTCCTTCCTTTCGCATTCTCATCGGATCAGGAAATTCCTCCACCTGCTTCTCAAGCGCGCCTTGGCGCTTCTTGTGAAATTGGCAGGAGAGACATTTTCTCTCTCTTCCGCGGAGATGGAAATAGCCTCCAAGCACTTGAAAAAAATTTGACGACAGGTTTCTGTCTAGTGGCGGGGGGCGGAGCCTCAATGATGCTCTCTCACCCTTTACTTAGCAACCCCCACAACGGGTTAACCCTTTCATGGAGTAAGCTTTAATTATCTTGTTTTTTTCGTGCCATCAACTTATTTATTTATTTAAATATAGTTGATCTGGAAGCGCGGGGTTATGTTGTGATGACGCCCCAGATAGAAGAGACGCTTACAGGCTATCTCTCTCCTGGGACATCATCCTCCCTGAAACGCCGGGCCACAAACTTGTCTCTTCATGCAACAAAGCAGACGGCTCGTGCTATCAGCTGTTTTATGGCTGCGATTGTTTCCGCGTAGAGGCACTTGTGGCTAATCTCACGGGCATCAAGGATAAGGATCGTGCATTCCTCCTTGATGCGCCCATATTTCGGCCTGTTTGGCAACGCCATTAACTCGGTCGCCACTAGGTTCGTGAGGCGAAGTTATATGAACAAGTCATCAGAAAATTCCTTCCCCATCCTGTTCGGGTCTGACTCTGGCAAGGCGTGAAGCACACAAGGAGAATGTTTTGAGCCGGCCACCCCGTCGTAAAGATTGGGGTGCGCCGCAATCTGCCTCAAAGAAGTTGGATCGGCATACTGGCCTCTTTACAAAGAAGACCCCCAATGGGGAGAGGCACGTAGAATTCCTTTAGAGAATGAAGTGCTCTCCCTGGCACCCCCAGGAGGTTGGTGTTCATGCTTCGCCACCACTGGTGTTCCGGGCAACACCGGTCTTCAATAAAGTGTTAGCTCTTCGGTTTTTCCCTGCCATGTTTCAGGATGCCGAACATCTAACATCCCCCCGTTTAACCAAGCGGCCGAGACTTTTGCCCCTTTCGGAGAAACTGGCAGCGTGAAAGCTACTGGCAAATATATCTCCTTGGGTAGTAAGCACAGTAGAGGGAAGCTACAGGATTCAGTCTCACATCACCCTCCGCATTTCAACGGCGTGGTCTCCACTTCCGTGAAACCGGTAAGGGCGCATCTGCCGCTATCTAAAAATAAATAAATACAGCTTCAAAATGTTGACTGTCAAAGTGATTGTTCTCAAATCCTACCAAGCGATTGATTTGTGACAATCGATGTGAAGGACGCATACTTTTATATAGAAATATTGCCACATCACAGGAGATTCCTGAGGTTCGCTTTCGGGGAGGGGGGGGAAGCTTACCAGTATCGGGTCTTTCCATTTGGTCTAGCTCTCTCACCCGCACGACTGGCTGGCCCAGTCTCAGCAGCTAGCGCTTCAACATCAGGATGTTGTCCTAGCTCATCTTTGTTTTTTAGGATTGAGACCCAACGCCATGAAAAGCATGCTCTTTCCTGTTCATAGGAAAACTTATTTGGGTGTCACATAGAATTCAATCATAAGGCAGGCACAGCTGTCTCCCGCTTATGTCGAATCCATTCTCAACACCGTCAAGGAAATCAAGCTAGACCAGAAAGTGACTGTTCATCACTTTCAGAGATCTTTAGCTCTCATGGCAGCTGCATCCACGGTGATACCTTTGGGCCTTCTGCACATGAGAGCATCTCAGTTGTGGCTAAGAACCAGGGGATTTTACTCGAGGGCCAATCCCCAATAAGGGTTACGCGCCAGGGGCTTCGTACCCTTTCTATGTGGTTCAGACCGGTTTCTGACTCTGGGTCCCACTCTAAGTCCGTCTTGTCGCAGGATGCTATCGACAGATGCTTCCCTCATGGGCTGGGGTGCAGTCTTGGATGACCGTCAAGTCCAAGGGAGCTGGAGAGGTCATCTTCTTGCGCGGCACATCAATTGCCTCTAAATGATGCCTCTATTTCTGGCCCTAAAGCACTTCCTCCAGCAACTGAGTTGTCAAAGCGGACTGTGCTTGCGCCGCTTGAATAAGCTAGCGCACCAGGTTCTGCTTTGGGCACAGGACAAGTTCCTGTCCCTCAGGGCGATTAACATTCCAGGGCACATGAATGTGGGAGCAGATGTACTGTCTTGTCAAGCTGTGACACACAGGGAATAAAAACCCCACCCCGAAGTAGTCAATCAATCTGGGAGAGATTTCTTGTAGCAGAGGTGGACCTCTTTGCCTCTCAAGAAACAGCAAATGTCCCCTTTACTACTCTCTGACTCTACCAGCTCCCCTGGGTCTGGACGCCTTGGCCCGTTTGTGGCCCAGATTACGCCTTTATGCGTTTCCTCCGATAGCTCTGCTCCCAGGAGTTCTGGCGAGGGTCCGTCAACAGCGTTTTGCTTCTTATTGAAAGCAACCCCCCCTCCCACTGGGAAAGCTTATGCCCTCAAATGGAATGTATTTAAAAGTTGGTGCATGACGAAGCAGGTAGACCCAGTCCACTGCCGAATTGTTTCAGTGCTGGAGTTTCTGCAGGAAAAGTTTTCCTCGGGCCTAGTACTCTCAGGACATACATAGCTGCTATTCCAGCCTGCCACGTTCTGATTGATGGGGTTACTGTGGGAAAACACCCTTTAGTTGCCTGTTTCAATCGTAGAGCTAAACGGTTGAGCCATCCACTAGAGCCACGGTCCCTTCGTGGGATTTATCTATTGTGCTCGAAGGTCTAATTGACACCCCTTTCGAACTACTAGAGTCAGTGCATGTCAGGTTTCTAACCCTTAAGATGGTGTTTTTGATGGCCATTACCTCTCATCCACACCCAAACTATCTTCTGAAAGTTCCATTTTCAACCGTGCACCCTGTTGTTCTTAAAGCCTTCTGTCATCCGCCTTTTACAGCTTTGGAGCAGGAGAAACTTTACTTACTGTGTTCAGTACGTGCTCTTCAGATTTATGTCCACCGCACCAGCCAGTGGCGTAAGTCAGAGCAGCTTATTATATGCCACTACACAGACCTTGTCACACCGGGTAAGAGATGCTATTGCCCTCTCCTATGAGGCTCGTGGGCTCCCTTCGCTCTCTAGGAATTAGGGCTCATTCTACCAGGGGGATCGCCTCATCTATTGCGCTGGCAAGAGGTATTCTCCCGCAGCAAGTGTGTGACGCGGCAGGTTGGTCCTCTTCGCACACATTTGTTAGATTTTATAGTCTGGATGTTCATGCTACTCCGGGCTCACAGGTCCTCGAATCAGCCTCCCATATACTGAAAAGGTGGGAATGAGATGCTGCGCTCCAATTCCGTACTGCCTGCGTGACTGGATGTCCTTCAGACAAAATTAATCTGAGGAATGTTTCCGGTTCACTCCTATTTATAACCTGCAGGTGCGCTTCATCAGATGACATCACCTGACCAAGGTTATATATAATAATAATTATAATAATGCCATTTATTTAAAGGCGCCTTTCTGAACACCCAAGGACACCTTACAGCAAACATCCAATAAAATAGTAACAATATAAAAATCACATTATAAAATTTACAACATAAATACATCCATCACACACACAAAAAAAAAAATAGAGCTGCAATTCACACATAAGCCTGAGTAAAAAAAATAAGTTTTAAGATGGGATTTAAAAATATGAAGACTGTCACTGTTTCGTATGTTGGGGGGGAGCGAATTCCACAACCGAGGTGCCACAAAACTAAAAGGTCTTGCTCCCAGAGAAATAGAGTGCATCGATCTAAGAGATGGAGAAGGAGTGTAAATATTTAGAAGATCGGTAAGATACGGAGGAGCCAAACTATGTAGAGCCTTAAATGTAAGAAGCAAGATTTTAAAATCAATACAGTACTTAACTGGGAGCCAGTGTAATTGCTTAAGAATTGGAGTGATGTGCTTACGTAGAGGAGTCCCAGACAAGACGCGAGCAGCTGAAATTTGGACCAGTTGAAGTTTGCGGAGAAGTTTCGTAGGAAGACCACAAAGAAAAGCATAACAGTAATCAATTCGTGAAGTAACCAGCGCATGAATTAAAATTGCTGTACTGCTCTTAGTAAGAGAAGGACGAAGACGGATAATATTAGGCAAATGAAAATATGCAGCACGTGTAATGTTATTAACATGAGCTTCAAAAGAGAGTGTGCTGTTCAGAATGACAACCAGACTCCTGACCTGTTGAGATGGGTAAATTTCAGTATCGTCAATAACTAAAGAAAGACAATCAGAATTAGCCAAATATGCCAAAGATGTCCCATAGCGTTTTTATGCAGCATCTTGTTCCCTCTTTTTCAGGGAACAGGGTTACAGCAAAGTAACCCAAGACGTTTTTAATGCATTTACACATTGAAAACATACAATAATGTAAGAACGTATAATCTATATAGTAGATATGTACAACAATAACACACCAATACAAGGTTATCAATAGGGATTGTTTTATCCTTATATTTAATAACTCCAAACAGAAAATATGAAGTGCACGACTTTTTATTTTACTGTAATAAATATAAATTAGCACTCCGGTGACTAACACGCATATGCCATGCTCGTATAACACACTCCATATGTTTGAATGGTATAAAAATGCATGAGTCACCACTGCAGCGATGCAGAGCTCCCAGTACTCTCTCTCTCTCTCTCTCTCTCCCAGCAGATAAGCTCCCTTCAGGACAGCCTCTCCACTTTAGATTCTCTGTTTTCCGACCAGAGTAATTTGTTCAACATGGAAGCTGCTGCTCTGAGTAGACGGTGTGATTGTGACTATTGTATTAGCTCTGGCATCTCATGGTCTCAAGTAGAACAAAAAGACCCTAAAGGTAAATGTAGTAGGACTACTGTGTAAAGATGCTTCACTTATCTTAAGCTAAAATAGAACAGAGACTGTGGAGCACAATGCAATCAAGAACACCACTGATGATGAGAGCAGGAAGCAGTCGGTATGCTTAAGGTCACATGACATACCGCAGTGGCTCTGTTACTAAATTATGTAGGAGAATAGCGTTTTGCTAAAGCATGTGGCCTTTTGTGTGCCCTGAGTATGAGTGGATGCTACAGAGGGTAACTGCGTGAGGAGGAAGGATTCTGATGTAGAAATGTCCTATATTAACCTTGCTTGTTAAATATGCAGTAAATTCTCTTCTTAAAAATATGATTCTAGATATGACCAGTTTTACTGAATTGTCCATGTGCGGTTTTCCTAAACTTTCCAAAGTAACCTTGTCTGTCATAAAAACAAAGAAAAAACAAATCTGACTTACTAAAAAATATGATAATACACAGAAAGGTCAAATATGCATACTACCATGTCACACTCGTAAAGTACCATGTTAACATGTTATGTTTACATAAAAAAGGATGACTTTTGCACTACTGCACTTTAAAGATGGACAATATCACCGTGGCTCATCATTCCATTTTAAATTTGATGACTCGATCACCGTACTGCTGCCTGGACATTGCACCTTCCATATTTAATACTGTACAGTTTATTTTTTACAGTCAAGTCGCTTTTATTGTCACATCACGTTACTGGTACACTGGTACCGTACATGTAAGTGAAATTCTTATGTGCAAGCTACACAAGCAATAGTGGTGTACAATTATAAGAATAAATATATATATGGACAATATACAGTCTTACATTTTTACATTCTTTACATATTTTTACCTTATACTTAATTTTGGTCTATTTTATTTTACTGTAACAAAAAGAGTAGATTTTATATTTTTTATTCTTTCCTATTAGCATTTATGCCTTCTTACTTCACGGACAGTTGTGTTTCACTGCGTGTCATACTGTGTATGGTTGTGTACCTGACAAATAAAAAGTTGATTCCTTATTCTCATGTAACAATTTGTTAATTTTATGTGAATACTGTATAAAAAATTATACATTCTAATTACTAGGAATTACAAATATACTGTATAGCACTTTATTTAAGCAATATTTAACGAAAGAGAGTGCTGTTGTAGTGATTATTAGTAGATACAGGTACTGTAGTGACTGGGAGAAACCATTAGGGCTGATTTTTTTTTTACCAGCACTATGTAGCCAAAAGGTGAGAAGAATAAAACACTGAGGTGGTGGACATTCCTAAGGAAAACTAGGAGATTAACTTTATATTTCCACTTAGTCTGCTTTAGAATATATATTTTTTTATTTATATAGCGCTTTTACCAATGGTCATTGTTGCAAACAGCTTTACAGAGTAACAATAAAATTAGGGAAATTATTTTAAAATGTGTGAGGAACATGTATAAAATAGATCAGATCGTCCCTGATGAGCAAGCCGAGGGTGACGATTGCAGAAAAAAACTCCCTCAGATAGCAGAAATAAGAAGAAACCCTGCATCCTCTTCTCTCACACCAACTAACTTCATGTCCTCGCTCACTGCATCCATAAATCTCCTCTTTGGTCTTCCTCTAGACCTCCTGCCTGGCAGTTCCAACCTCAGCATCCTTCTACCGATGTATTTACAACCTCTCCTCTGAACATGTCCAAACCACCTCAATCTGCCCTCTCTGACTTTATCTCCAAAACATCTAACGTGGGTTGTCCCTCTGATGAACTCATTTTTGATCCTATCCATCCTTGTCACTCCCAAGAAGAACCTCAACATCTTCAGCTCTGCTACCGCTAGCTCTGCCTCCTGACTTTTCTTTAATGCCACTGTCTTTAAGCCATAGCGCATCGCTGGTCTCACCACTGTCCTGTACACCTTTCCTTTCATTCTCGCTGATACTCTTTTATCGCACCTGAACCTTTCTCTTTACCCGTTCCAACCTGCCTGTACCCGCCTCTTCACCTCCTTTCTACACTCTCCATTGCTCTGGACCGTTGACCCTAAGTACTTAAAGTCCTGCACCTTCTTTACCTCTGCTTTTCCTCTTGGGTTCCTCTCATTCACACATGTATTCTGTCTTACATGGCGGCTAACCTTCATTCCTCTGCTTTCCAGAGCGTACCTCCACCTCGCCAAATTTTCTTCCACCTGTTCCCTGCTCTCGCTACAAAGCACAATGTCATCTGCAAACATCATAGTCCATGGAGACTCCTGTCTAACCTCATCTGTCATCCTGTCCATCACCAGAGCAAACAAAAAGGGGCTTAGAGCCGATCCTTGATGCAGACCCACCTCCACCTTGAACTCTTCTGTCACACCTACAGCACATCTCACCACTGTCTTACAGCTCTCATACATGTCCTGCACCACTCTAACATACTTCTCTGCCACTTCAGACTTCCTTATACAACACCAAAGTTTCTCTATCGGCACCCTGTCGTACGCCTTCTCTAACTCTACAAAGACACAATGCAACTCTTTATTACCTTCTCTGTACTTCTTCACCAGCATCCTCAAAGCAAATACTGCATCTGATGTACTCTTTCTAGGCATGAAACCAGCCCTGCCCTGAACCTAGCTTCCAGTACTCTTTCCCACAGCTTCATTCTATGGCTCATTAGCTTTATGCCTCTGTAATTGCCACAGCTCTGCACATCTCCTTTGTTCTTAAAAATCTTGTGATTCACATCATTGATTTGGCAAATGTTTTTATGTCGGATGCCCTTCCTCCATGGTTCCATTATATATAAACAAACAAACAAACAAACAAAAATGGGGAAGCCTGATTTCCTTTGGCTTCCTGGTTCTGAGACTGGTGGATCAAATTCAAAACCATAAGAAAGATAAATGTTTGGGAGCAGCCTGAAATCAGAATATATTTTACAATTATCATGGACTATGAAGAATGGTTTAGCTGTCTATAATAGCAGATGATAAATCTGGGCCAAAAATAATTGAGATTATGGTTTAGTTACAGAAATGTCATGCCATTACTCTTGCCATTTCTATAACATACGTTCACATTTGAAATTAGCCATATTTACATATGTCCCCAAAATGCAACCATGGTTTGTGCCATTTTTCAATTATAGGTTTTATTTAAGTTTAGGCATACAGTATCATTGTGGACTCATACAGACTCAAGTGGAAATATGGCTGTGCTCACGCTGCCATAAGTGGGCCAGTGACATAGTAAGTGGGCCATGAACTGGGGTGGAAAAAGTACACTGGAAAGAAAGGGATTTTGAAAATGCATTCAAGTACTAGCAAATTTAAATGAGGAATTTTCACTAACTGTACATAAAATGCACAGGTTGAACAAAAATAAATAAAAAATAAAGTATTAAAGGTTAGTCTAATTAAATAGTACCAAGTACTTTATATGTTTATTTCTATTACGGTAAATATGGTAGGGGCAGTTGTGGCTCTGGGTTGTTGATCGGTGGGTTGGGGGTTTGAACCCCACCACTGCTGGGTTTTCTCTGTTGGGCCCTTGGTCAAGGCCCTTAACCCTACACCCTTGTACTACCCAGTCACAGAGATGCAGGGCATCCTCAGTGCCAATCCCCAGGCTGGAGAAATGGGTGAGCCTCAACAGGAAGGGCATCCAGCGTAAAACTTGTGTCAATAACTTGCACAGAAATAGAAGTATAGACCCAAAAAGCTATGTATGTGAATATCTGAAGCATCAACATTTAAACATCTTTTAATATTAAAGTTTAAGAGCCCATATTTTAAGTGTATATACTGTAGTTATTTCATTGCTTATTTTGTTGTTTGTGAAATATAAAGCTTGGGACAACATTCACACACACATGCACACACTATGGGCAATTTTAAAATGCCAGCTAGCCTCCTCTGCATGTCTTTGGACTGTGCGAGAAACCAGAGAACCCATAGGAAACCCACCAAGCACAGGGTGAACATGCAAACTCCACGCACACACACCCGACGCAGGACTGAAACCCAGGACCTGGAAGTGCAAGGCAGCAGTGCTAACCACTAAGCCACTGTGCCGCCTAAGTGAGGTTTATTGTCTTTTTATTCCATATTTTACTTCATTTCATGTATACTTTTCTAATTTTTTTATTGTTTTATATGCATAAATATAATTATAGTGTCAGATTTGTTAATATTGGTTAATATTACTTAATACTTAGTTATGTTAGGTGGCTGGAATGAATTATCTGCGTTTACATTACTTCCCATGTGAAAATGTTTTTCGCAATACAAAATTTCGCCTTCAAAGCTCATCTCCGTAACGAATTGAATTCGTATGCCAAATAGTCTTGACAGATTTTGTGAAAAAATTCATTGAGAATGAAAAAAAATTATAATGATTTTATGGTAAACAAACAATCAATTTGTATATAGCTGTATTTTTTTATCAGCTATTTTTTACCATGCCAGCTGGGCATCTAATTACATTTTATAAAATTAATCTGAAAAGATAGTACTTAAGTAAGTACTTAAGTATAATAAAGTACCTTTGCTCAAGTATTTTCCAACAAATGGACATTATTTAGTTTTAATCAGAGAAATGGTAGAGAAATGGTAAAATGTGTTTCTAACTATGTGATTTAATGCACTCACAACAATAATTTTGTACATATTAATATTATTTCAATTTTACTAAAATATATTAAGCTTTTAATTATACATATATGTGAGTGGAAATGATGACCTTAATTTAAATGCCGATACATTAAATGTTTTTTTCCTCACATAGAAGACATACGGATGTACAAACAATGAAACACACAGAAATCTATAAGAATCCAAAATAGGAGTTTAAATAAGATGCATCAATATTTATTGGTTGTTCTGTTCGTACTTCTGTTTCAGTTACATAACTTATTTCAGCATTTTGTTTGTAACAACATATACACGTATTTAACAACCTGTTTAACACTTCCTTTTAAATCACAAGTGGTTTCCTTTCTAATATCATCAGCACAATGTATGGGGTCAATCATTATTATAATCATCATTATATACAATCAAGATGATATGCAAGTTAAATTAAAGTACACAAAAAAATCCTGAAATATCTCTAAAGCTAGGTGTGTTTAGAAAAGCAGGGACCTTTTTTTGTGGGGTAGCTTTGGTTGTAGTGTTAATACATTTTACTCAAATGAGTGCTCATAGAAAACAAGGCTTAAAAGGGAGACTATTTAAGAAACATTCCTAGTGCTGAAAAATATTTCTTAAAAAAAATGGTAAAGTAGTATAAATGACAACGACATCTTAAACACATCTGGTTCTTGAAGTGATACTAATACAGAACCTGAAACACTTTATATGGGAATCCATATCAAGTTAACTTTCTGGGTATAAACATTTTAACAGAAATTAAGACAGGAAATAATACTGCCTGGTTAAATATTAGGAAATAAGAATAGCAACATGGCAATTATAAGTCAAATATTTACTTTTATGCCAAAGACTTAAAATATTACCTTTTAGGCTTATAATTCTCTAGTCAAAACTTTCACATGCAAAAAAAGAAATCCTACTTACATATCCTGGCTTAAATTGATGTGAAACTTGTTGGCTGTACTTAACTTGCATCAAACATGCAAGTTTTATTTATGATAAGGGATTTATTTCTAGATTGGAATTATTCAGGTGAAAAGTTTAGCCATATTTAGTGATTTACTGTAATTGTGATACAAGTATACATCTAAACATCTGTTCAAGTCACATTTGCCAACCAAACTCCATCCTAATACTGTGTATTATGTCATAACACTTAAGGTCTATAACTGCTAAGGTTGGTGTCTAAATTAACATTTAGTGATTTTTAATTATTACAATTTATTTTTGTATAAAACAATTAAAAGCAAACAACAACAACAGCACAACAAGCTTGTTGCAGAAGAGACCCAGAGCTGGTTTTACAAATTTGTCATATATTTTTGTGCATGACATGAACAAGTAACGAAAAAAAAAGTGTCTTAATTTATCATTCTTCAGTTCATTTTTTTTTTCTTTGTATGCGCGTTTACAAATGTTCCTGGATTCAGCTTGGCCCACACAGTCTAATGTTTCAGTCCCAGTTCTGCATTTTTGAAATTAAATTAATTTAAATGGGGAACCATAGGCTTAGACCATCGTCAGGGAAAACACTAAACTCCAGGCCCAGGACTAAACTTATTTAGAAGAAACCCAATTAAGAACTTTATTCTTACTCTAAGTTACTCTATTATTTAGTTTTCTTAAAAAAAAAAAAAATCCCAATAGAACAAAACAAAAGAACCCCTTATGGATGTGGACAGTACAACCCAGTACTATTAGTGCTATGACATTTATAAAATTGACACTTGATTTGGTGTAATCCATATATATATATATATATATATATATATATATATATATATATATATATATAAAATGTGTGTCACTAGAAAATTAAGGGGGAAAAGCATTATAGCTCGAACAAGTAAAGAAAATTGCATTGTACATATTTAAATAAAGTTCACAAAACAAATTTGTAATTGTGGAAGGGGTATGTGGAAGATATTATACAGTCCCATAAAGGGGTCCCTGGACATGTAGGAAAGTACACTTCAGCTGTGCCTTATTTGAAACTAGTGTTCTTTAAGGTATATTTAAATGGTTATGCTTTGTAGGAAAAAAAACTAAAGACTTTCAAGTGCATTATTTCAAAACCCCTAATTGGACTAGATTGGTTTATCAGGGGAATGCTGGTAAGACGTTTTTTTTTTTTATATGTCTCCATATAGTGGTGAATATATTCGCCTGAACACACCAAGTAGCCACAGCTGAACACTAATACAATCCAGGACAGCTTCACCCTGATTCGTCTAAAATGATCAGAAGACCGCTGTGTTTGGTCAGCAGTCAGTATTTTGTAATTCAGCAGGTAACTTCTTCAAAGCAGGATGGAGGAAAAACACTGACATGGCCAATCTATACAGAAATGATCACAGAGGAGCACCAGTAACACTGTAAATAACCCCAGGACCCCATTTAAATTCAACGCTTTGCAGATATCTTAGAGAAGTTACTGTAGGTCAAGTCGCTTCTACCAAGTAGCTTCTCTAGCAGCTACTAACTTCTCAAACAGCTACTTGGATAAATAGTGAAACGTATCTAACAAGAAAGAAGTCCAGATGACATGACTCAACTTCCAGATAATCGCTCCTAAATTACTGAGAATCTTCACAGATTAAAGGACTAAAGATGTTTATCATTTTAAAGAAGTTCTATTTTGATTTTAAAAATCCACTCAGCACTAGAAATTATAACGCAAAATAATCTGTTACATCAAACCTTCAACTGTATGAGAAGGAACTTTTCGAAAATGTAACTTAAATGCATTCGTTAATCTAGTTTCATATGCATATTTTCCAGAAATTTTAACAAATCAAATAATGGTATGAACACGCTTAATGAGATGACAATACTGAAAAGCCAGTATATCCACTAGTCAGTTGTTGTTCCTGTCCTGTTTCTTTCATTGGTTTTAGAAATCACTGTCACATTTTATATTCAATTAGATTTAATCAATTGAAACGAGGATTCATTGCTGTCAGGTGAGCACAACACAGTAAATATATTAATTTCTGCCTATTACAATGGTGCCAATATTAATGCTTTTCTCTGTTTTTTTAATTCATTTTATTAAAAGAAACATACACTAGCCATTATTAATGTATCTAGCTAAAAAGTGTAGACACATGAGTCTTTGATTAAAGCATCCTGACTGGAAATGGTGATGGAAAAAGTCTTGAATATTTTGTCACTATAAGGAAATGAAAAAATATATACTGTATATATTAACAAACCTTCTAAGCTATACGAAGTCTCTTTCTATTCTAATGGCAAAGTTCAGGCTGTGGCAAAATAATACTGTATCTGTGAAAAAAATGTAATCTGTTATGCCTCCGCTGGAGTGTAAAGGGGTTGTTGCAAAGTCAAAAGACGAAAACCTGAACAGTGGCTGTTCGATATTTACTCTAATGAAAGCATTATATATTTATACGACACTGTTAAAAGCCATATGCCTTTCTATCTTACCTTCTAATCACGACCAGAAATCCTGAGCTTTGCACTTAGTGATTTGGAAAACTGAAAAAATGAAAAGCCCTCAGTACCCTACAACACTGCTCTCACTACATGAAGCACATACAGATTATTCACAGCTGTCTTTACATTTGTATTCATGTCACGTTTAATCCCCGAATCCTACGCCTGCAGCTGAAGTGTATTTACAGGTTCAAATTGGCACTTAACAATTACATATTGATGTCTTCCATTAGTTGTTTGATTCAAAAATATCCCTTTAAACACTGTCTCAGATGCTTTGCACATCTTACATTTTGTTCAACATCTTTTGTACATTTTTTTTTCTTTTTATACTCCATTTATAGGAACTGGGTGATCCTCCTCCCCAGTGTTCAGACCTTGATGTTTGCTCATTACTAGGAGGGGAAAAAAGCCTTTTAGTCCAGCGAAAGCAGAGGCTGCATGTTCTCCTCCTCACTTTTGATTTTTTCTGGCCGTTTAAGGACTCCTGGCTCCACCACAGACTGGGACCTGCACATATGAACAAAGAATTGAACAGCATCAGAAGGAGCATTTTTTGCAAAAATCCATGACTAGCATACATTTGTATTGTTCTCTTGGTCTCTTCTTATTGCCTAGTCAGTTTCCAAGTTTAAAAGGTTTATATTGTTATAACAACTCTCAAATCCGAAGGTGTTGATTAGTTTTCTATAACAGCATAGCTTTCACAATAGTTTTATCAGTAACATAAATTACGAACTTTATGTCGATGCACTTTAATTCATTTCAATCTTAAACTACTAATATATGGAGTGATAAAACATTTTCTCATCAAAGAACAACAGCAAAGATCGAAAGACTGATTTATGAAAAATTGTCTTTGTGCTTTGCCTTTTCCCAATCATTTATCCCAGCTGTTATTAAATATGAAAAGGTTATAACAGCAACATGGCATTTATTAAAGAATCAATGCTTATAATCTTCATTAAAATGCGGCATTATGGTGTCATAAAAGGAATAACAAACCTAATCGAATTGGAGTAGATCGTAATTTCACAACTAATGTCATATTATTTTGAAGATATATTAGATATAATGGAATTATGGCCGTATTTTTACTCAATAACTCTATTATCAGATCGTATGTTATAATTTTAACTTATTAAAAAAACTTTTTTTTAACTTTTTGTTTATTATGTCTGATGCCAAAGTAGTATATACAAACTGCAGTATACTTATAGGATGTTTAATATCTTGTTAAGAGCAAATCTTACCATTTGGTATATGTGTTTATAGATTACAGTGTAACCAACATTTTATGTTTACTTAATCCAATGGTGATGATGGGGAAACTTTATTGGCCAGCAGGTTCTTGTGCTATTATATACAATTACTTAAATGTAACAGTAATGCATGTCTTATGACTGGAAGTTCACTTAAATGTATTCAGGTTTGGTGAAGGTTTTGCTTTGACATACAGTACAGTAGTGTGCAAAGGTCATGAGTTCTTCATATTAAATAAAAAAAATAGAAACAGGTTGTTTACGTAACAAACTCAACAGCGATCTCATTTCCCCTCTCATCTGTTCAAACCACTCAGCATTCAGCACCATCAGTATAATAATTACCGACCTGATCATCTGTCATCATCTGCACCTGTTTCTAACTGGTTCATTCCTTAAGTTAAATGTTTTTATGTCTGAAAGATTTATAGGTTACTTTTTGGCATAACAAACAAAAAAAGTGGGATTAAAAAAATATATATATAAATAAAAAAAATATATATATATATATATTTATTTTTTTTTAAATGCCACTTAACAACAATTAACTCCACTGCTATGTGTGACCATGATACATAGTGCTGGGTGTTGTAGTCTGTGGCTGCCCTGTTTCTTGCCCACAAGCTACTGTGGCAAGTGGACTTCGTGGCAAAAGATGGCAGATTTGTGACATGAAATAATAATACTATACTAAGTCTATGATATTATATAATTATAATAGTAAATACTAAGGCAAAATAAGAAATTTCTTTTTCACAACGTACAGTTTAGGGCTTCTGTAATTGCCATAATTTTACATAATAAAAATACAAATAATATATGTTGCCTGAATACTTTACAACAGCAGGTTGTCATTACAATGTGAACTTTCACAATAAACGCACTTAACGCAGACTGAACCTGAACAGGTCATTGTATATAATGTCACCACTGGCCACAACACTGCCCTACTTTAAATTTATTCTTCTAAAGTAGAGGCATAAGCAGCTTTTGGGACACAACGCTAACATTCATCATGCACAAATCTGGGGCAGGTCACTGGCAAAGTTGCTTTTTTTTTTTTTTTTAAATGGGTGATACTGGCTACTTGATAATGATGATAATAATCCTAGCAAAACACAGGTTTTAGAGATGCAAGGTCTAGTATGTTGCTTATTATAATTTTCATTTATTATAGTGGTATTGCAGAAATGTTATGTCTGTCTGTTATGTATATATATATACTCAGTTATAGTACTGTATATACATGTTTTAATGCTTAATGCTTGGAAAGATACGATCGGATTTAATAAAGTTGAGTAAGTTATTACTCAGCGTTCTACTAAATATATTTCACAAGTTAAATTCTTAATAGACCTTATTCATCAAAGTGTGTCAGTGAGAATAGATTGCACTTTTTCATCTTGCTTAGAGTATCTTTCTGTGATGATCAGGTTCCGCAACAAAATTAGTCTGCCTAAAGATCTTTAAATCTAAATGTGGTTTTGTCACACAGTGAAGGAGATGAATTTGATGGTAATTGATGAATAGTTCTGGAGTCTTCAGTAGCTCAAATGTTGATCAAAAAAGCATCTCAACAACAGGTACTGAGAACAGGAGTGCAGGCCTTCACACACACGCACACACACACACACACACACACACACACACACACACAAACACAGATACACATATACTGTATATATATATATATATATATATATATCTCCACTGTGAGAGACAGAATCTAAATAGAAAAATCCGGGAATCACATTGTATGATTTTTAAACAATTTATTTGTGAATTACTGTGTCAAATTAGTATTTTTAATTTGAGACCCCTCCATGATTTCTAAGTAAAAGAACTTGCAAAATCACAGGGTGATAAAATACTTATTGACCTCACTGTACGTATATACCTTTTGGCGGCTCCCTTTAAGGGGTCGCCGTAGCCACAAGCATTCCATTTTATCCGGGTTTAAGTCCCGCACTGCATCCAGTGGCTGGGATTTTGCATTGGCTGGGAATCAGACCTTGGCCTTGGACCCTGCATGGTAGCCGATAAATGTAACACTAGCCACCAATGCCCCACACACACGGTCAGGGGTAGCTCAGTAGTTAAGGCATTGGGCTACAGTTCGGAAGATCTCAGGTTTCAATCCAAAGACCACCAAGTTGTCTCTCTCACATCTACAGTATTATGAGATAAAAATGTAAGTCGCTCTGGATAAGGGCATCTTCCAAATATATGTACTGAATATGAAAAAATATATATATAATAAATATTCACATGAAATTTCTATAATGTAAATGTTCAGCAGCTAGAAAAACAAGACTAACACCAAGGAATTTATCATGCCCAATTCTGATGATGTTGAGCACAAAAAAAGAGAAAGATGTAAACTTGTTGTACTTCTACTGCTAAACTGAAGACAGAATCTGTTGGTTTTTGAAGACAAGAAGAGTTACTAAGCCTCCGGCTGTAGCCTTGTCGTTCAGACACATTACGCTCACAGGGCAGCAGTGGAGGCAGAAGTCACATCGATGCTAAAACAAAAGCTCGGTTGCATGCATTCATGCTCCAGAGAACAGCTTGCAGCAGCGTCTTTTTGTCTAAAGCGGTTTTCATGCCCTGTAGACGATCGGTTAGACAATGAACTGGAACTTTTAGACTTGTAAATGGGACCTAATTGAGCAGGTAACTACAGCACGTTGAAAAAGACAGACATGTACTAAATGACCACAGGATTACAGGAAACGAGAACGAAAGCAAAGCTCTAATAGCATGCTGGCCTTTTTGACCTGCTTCTCATTTGCACTTTTAGTAAGCGACTCAATGATGCGCCCCTTAAGCAATCCACTGGATGATTCACGAGAAAGGAACACTTCGGAACAAACAAGATGTGTGATTCTCCGCTTTGCTATCAAATGAGCCAATAGTATTAGCTAAATTCCGTAATGCTATACAAATACACATAGATTCAATTCATTTAAACTGTTTTATTTACACAAAATGCTAGCTTCTGTCACAACTCATACATCTGTAAAAGAGTAACCATCAAACCATCAGAAACCTTCACTATATCACCCTCTTCCGCCTTTTAATAATTACAGTAGAAACACCTTTTATTCATTACAATTACATGATTAGATCTTTACCAGATTTTAAAATTTACTGATGCAATAAATGCTAACATTTCTAAAAAAAAACACAAAAAAAAAATACACAGTATCCTTAGTCCTTTCCATTTTAGTATCCACTCCATCCTAAAGCCTGGCTCCTTTAAAACGAGGTTAAGGCTGAGCCATAATCTGTGCATTTACCAAAATAAAAAACCCTTAAAAGTACACCAAATTTTGGGAGTCACTGTAATAATTAAATCAATAAAACATCAAACTGCTTAGTATAAGATAATAATAATAATAATAATAATAATAATAATAATAATAATAATAATAATAATTTAGACATGCTATCATTTGGTAAACTGTCAATGATTATTGTGCTGAGCAAATAATATATACACATCTTGAAAGGAGATCAAAGCAATTATTCTAAGTAGAAAAATCTGACCAAAGGGGAAAAAAATAAATAATAATCATTGTGTGAGCTCACCTCTGATTTTCTGCAAAGTGCATGTTGATTAGTGTGTGTTCTTCCTACGACTACCCTGTACATCTATGCATATTATTTTATATATATATATATGTGTGTGTGTGTGTATATGTATCACTTACAGCTCATCTAACCTTGCTTGGCTTGGACTGCCTCATTTTGCCGTCATTTGTGACATCAAATAAATAAATGTAGTGTTTGTTAGTTAAACAACAGGGTTGAATCAATATAAATTATTATTAAAAAACTAAACATTTTGAATTACAATAAGAGAACATTAATTATAAATATTGGCATGTATGTGAAAGTGTGAAAATAATCATGAGATCTTTAGTTTAGACCATTTGCAATTGCGGTGGGCAGTGTGAGATTGTACATTGTCCTTGAAGGGGGAAAAAACAAAAAACACTTTTGGTTTTTAAAGCAGGTTTGACTAAAATCTAACCTTTTAATTTCTAAGCCCTAGTGAAACACTGGGAAAAAGCATTGGTGTGGCAGGGGATTATATAGAAAACTTACGGTAGGTTTCATTCTCATAACTATGCTCTGTTATTATGAACAATCAAAAGTCCCAGTTTGACTTGAACACCCATAGAATGCCCTAAATTTCTACACTGTAGACTCCTTTCGTGTTAAATGTTAAATGGGCTCTACAGATATCTATGGACAAATGGACTGATGAAACCCCGTGTTTTTTTGTTTTTTTCTTGGCAGTAGCACTGCTGTTATACAAAATTAATCAACACCTTTTGACCAAACAGAATTTAGACTAGAAAAGTACTGTGGTGAACCTCGTAACACTTATCACCATAAACCTGTCAGAAACCACAGAGAGTACAGACTCCATTCTAATAATTACATTTCTTTCAGAGTAGTTAATACAGTAAATGAGAGTTTGAACTGATTGATGAAGTATGAGAATCACACTGACCGTTTCATGCTTTTTGGAGATAGATCTTTCTCCAGGTCTTTGACAGAAAGGGTATAGGACTCAGGGCAGTAGTCAGTCTCCTCATCATAGGCATGGTCAAGCAGAGTCCTGGCCCATGTGCCCATGTCATAGGGGGGCATCATGCCACCCAACTCAGAGGGCAGAATCTCTGGCACGATCAGCTGGTGTAGACTATTCAGATTATTTCCGTGCATAAAGATCTGGATAGGCAACACATAAGGAATACAAACAATTAGTACCTTAAAGAGTTAATTACTATATTTAGAAAGCTTTTCTAGGGAATTCTATAATTGAATTGATCTGGGTGCTAATATGATTCCTGTCCATTACACCCCTTCTTCTTTCCACTCACCCTTTCACTCACCCTTTTTCTTGTTTTGTCTTTAAGGAAGGGTCGGATGACTGTGTACAGTGCGTGGATGTACCACGGCTGATTGACGAAATGGATGCCTCCGAACCTGGCGGGGAAGCTGTCCTGTATGGAGCAGAATATACAGTAGAAACGATTAGCTCTTCTACTTTTAAATCAAAGTAAATAAACCTCACAATGAATCCAACTGTATATTTCAGAGCTAACTCATAATGATGATTAGTGCCTGTGCGACACTGCTATGTGGTTTTACATTTACATCCTATCCAGAGCAACATTTTTATTATGATTTCTTTTTAATGATCACTTTTAATGGTCAAGGTTTTAGGGCCTAGATAAAGGGCCCAGCAGTTGCAGCGTGGTAGTGCTGGGATTTGAACTCACAACTTCCTCATCAGAAGTCAAATATGTGAACCACTGAGCTACCACTGGCCTGATGTTTTATTGACATGACAGGAATTTACATACCATTATCTCCAGATTTTTGTTTAATCTTCACTCACCAGTTATCCACATTTGTATGACACTGATGTTAAATTCTTAAGTTGCTTAAAAAAGGTAAATTGTGGTGATTGCTGTGGAAACTCCACATCATTTGACCTAATTGGATATTGATAAAAACACTAGTATTTACCATAGAAATACACAGAATTACTTGGTAATGTAATAATTATTTGGTAATGATTTCTTTATAAATACTTTAATTAACATTTAGGTATTAATAGTATTCAAAATATTGATGAATACAGTATGTATTCACGGAAGAAGTCGATCATTATCATAAATTTGTAATAGTCAATAGGTTTGCACCTATTGTTCTGGAGAGAAAGGGTGGTGAGGAAGCAGTAAGCATGTACCGTACATCCTACAAACTTTACCAAGTTTAAAATATTGCTTAGGTACAGTCATCTCCAAAAGTATTGAAATAGCAAGGCCAGTTCTATTGTTTTTACTATACACCGAACTTGTTCCAGACGAGAGGTCGCCACAGCGGATCATCGGATCCGCACAACAACTTGGCACAGGTTTTACACCGGATTGCCTGGTGTAAAACCTGTTATCCGGGCCTGGGACCGGCATTGCATCCAGTGGCTGGAGTTTGGGCATTGGCTAGGAATCAAACCCGGGCCTTCTGCATGGCAGACAAAAGACCTATTTGCTAAACTCTGAAGATATTTAAGTTTGTGAGATGGAAGATAAATATTATAAGATGCAGTAAATTAGAATTTTAGATCTATTAAACAACTTAGAACAGGCACCTTAGTTGATGTCACTTGTTTTTCAAATGAGCAAAAATATTGGAACACGTGACTGTCATGTGTTGTTTTGTTTTTTTTGGTTAAACAGGTGTTTGTGTTGGATTGAGTGTTATCACAATTAATTAAATAAAAAAGTCTCCTCTTGGTTTGAGACTGCTTGGGAAGACTGCATTGGTTGTTAGAAACATGAAGATTAGAGAGCTGTGTATGAGAGAAGAACAGATGTGCTGTTATTGAAAAAAAATCAACACTGTTTACCTGGGGCCACATCATGCCCCATTGTGATTGATTATTTTTCTTTAACAGCTGGCAACTCAGTGTTTTAATCCTTATTTTTTGGGGGGGGATTGACTCATATTCTGGTATAAATTGACACAACGCCTATATTGCTAAAGAAAGAACTATGTACTGTACTATATTTTTAATGTTCATTATGGTAAACAAAGCACTTGGATGCCATATAACTGTGTATTAATGAGGGTAGGGATTGAATTTTAATCTGTTTTTGTCCAAGGAAAAGTATATGAGTTCTCTTGCTTAAATATTCAGTAGGAACCTAATAATAAAACAAGCAAATATAATTACATATTCTATAAAAGATCATGAAGGCGTTCCATAGTGTGTCCATTAAAGAGTATTTAGAGTACCCTACAGGATTGTGTTTCTTTTCTTTTTATTAAGTAGTAAATCCTTTGGGATCTAGGAACCGTTTTAAATGGCACATTATTTACGTCAACATTTGATTTTAAAACCACCAAAAAACCCACTGCAAAACATCGTCATCGTTGTCTATCCCTTATACCACTTTATCCTGTATACAGGGTCGCGGTGGACCTGGAGCCTATCCCAGGAGACTTAGGTCACAAGGCAGGGTACACCAACCCATCGTAGGGAGCACACAGACACAATGGAATGTTTGAGAACAAAACTGCATGTGATTGGACTGCGGGAGGAAACTGGAGAACCCAGAGGAAACCCACCAAGCACGGGAGGAACATGCAAACACCATGCACTCAGACCTGAGGTGGGAATCGAACCTGGACACTGGAGGTAAAGGCAACAGTGCTAACCACTAAGCCACCCACTGCAACACATGCCTTGATATATATTCTTTTTTGTCAAACACTATTATATTTTGAGTGTTAAGTAGCTATTCAAGTCCTGGTTTGTTGCCATTATGAGCGTGTAGTGTTGCTTTCACAACAGCTGTCTCTATTTATCCGTACTCATCCACTGAACAACATGATTACTGGACCAGATATCTTTATCAGATTTCTTAAAATCCAATAACAGCTTTAATCTAATCTGAGATATCGAAAGTATGACCACATCTTATAACTTCTGGTGCAGTATGGGGATCACATTATTACTGTGCAAATAAAAGCACTAGTTGTTACAGTTCCTTGTATTTTATTTCCTGTTTTTATGTAGGTTTATATATATATATATATATATATATATATATATATATATATATATATATATATATATTTTTTTTTTTTTTTTTACAGAATTAAAGAAAAGGCTTTTTTATTTGTTTGTTTTGTCATTTAAAATTTGGTGCCGCAGGCTGGTACTTGGGACTTGTGAGCTTTAGAAGCATTGTCAGTGTGTGGGTGAAGAACAGATGTTCAGATTAGGATTTGACGCTGGAGGCTCACGGAAAATCCCTTGGCACCAACTTCAACATGAACTGAAGATAAATAATACTCAGATACTTCATGAGTACATATGACTGAGAGAACAGATTGATCTGTGCTAAAATACTAAAGAGAAAAAAGAAGGGGGGGTTAATAACATTCACAGTTCACATTGACCGCTGGAGTTGTTAAAGCTGGAAATAAACTTATTAGACATGGCATATGGTTCCACCCAGAAACTAAAAATGAAACATGCACAGGTTTTCTATTTCCATTATGTGTATCATCTGATGTGTTGTTAAAGGAAAATAATCAACATCAAGGTGGTATGATGCAGATTGACACAAAGCATTTAAAACTTGTTAATGTTAAGTTAACATTTTCATTAACTGGAAGTGCTTTATTACATTCATTCTTAAACAGAAATTAGCTAATAAATCCTTTTTAATCCATTGTAAGTATATGCTCTGTTATGGAACCACTGAAAGACTAGTCAGTTCCTGTTCAGTCCATAGCATCACTTATGCTATGATGGTGCCAACTGTCATTATCTCACTGCCTTGCTTTTATCGCTCTCAATAAGTTATAATGGCAAAAAACTCATAAATACAGTTTATAATAATACATACTTATAATAATACATTAATTTGTTAGACCAGCTTCTAAACAGCACTGGATAGAACCTTCTTAAATAAAGTAAATGGTTTTTGCCAACACTGGATTCAAAATAAGCCATAATACATCATATAATATAATATCATAGCCACAATAAGTTCTAATTATGGGGAGAAAAGCAAGTAGAGAACATGGAAACGCCACATACTGTATAGGCCAGAGGTGTGATTCAATCCTGCAATGCTGGAGGTGCAAGGCAACGGTGCTAATTGCTTTTTACAGTCAAGTTATTTATCTCGTCTATCTCATGTTTTGAAGAGAGCTATTAATTTTGGAGTTTACAAATTCTGTTGTTAGAAAGACTTAAATAATAAAGGAATATATGTAATGGATTAAAAAGAGACACATATCTCCTATAAAACTGTTTTTAAGAAACAGAATTTAGAATGTGATGTTGCTAATGACTCAAATCTTTAAGAAGGAAATCAGAAGTTAATGGTAGATATAATAAATCGACTTGTAAAAAGCAAATGTATTAATGCCACTTTAAGAAAAATGATGGTGGTTAATAATAGTAACACTTGTGAACTTTTGATACTTAAACTCCCATTGGACATGCTTCTCCTAGCCAGAGGTACAGTGTGTTCTGTCCCTTGAGTAAAACTTTTGGAAGTAAAATGCTTTCTTTCTTGCCGTATGGGATTTCTATGCGGCATAAGTAAATTTCTAGACCCTGCTTCATTTTTTTTTTATTATTATTAATAGCATCAACCACATACTGTAATATGAGACTAGATGGCAACTTCCAAAAAGTTCAGAAAATAGTCTGAATTCGGTCAGATGGAACGGTGATGGTTATAAGTGCTCTCACAAAAAGAAAGAATGAAAGCAAAGAAACACTAATTTAGTCTGCTTAGCTCTGGATAACGTGTCCACTTTTTCTGCATGATATAACAAGCAACTACAGTACAGTATTGAATTGATTCATCCATCTCCAGCAACAGCTTTATTCTGGTCAGAGTGGATATAAGGTGGGAATACACCTTGGATAGTAGACACCTAGGGGCAAATTAAAGAGGAAAGTCTGACACATCACCAAGTCAGAAAAAGGTTTGCACGGAAAAAGAAAAAAACATGCAAAACTCCACCCAGACTTCGCCCAAAGAAGCTCGAAAAGAAGGTTGAGAAGCTGGAAGCAACACATACGAATATGAAACGCATCACAAACAAAGTAGCTGAGAATCAACCACCTGGAGATATAACAGTGATATCACCAATGGTATGTTTTGTCCAAAGTAGACCTGTTACCAGGAATGTCGGAGTTCCAACGCATGCAGTAGGTCTTGAAACCTACTGAAGCACAGCAAGTGTTTTAGGTGCACTTGACAGATTTGTCCTGTTAAGATAAACGGTTTGACTCTGCTGTATAGCAAAGCAAAAGACAAACATAACCTGAATTTAGCAGCTCCAACTTCCAGTCAGCCAAATAATTACTCTATCTCCAGCCTCTTAGTCCCAGTTATGTCATGTGCCATTTCTTCAGCTGAGCAGATTAACTGGAAGCTTTCTGCTGTTCTGGTGGAAGACTGAACATCCAGATGGGCAATGTCATGTCATCACTGAGAGAGCCTTGAATTATATAACTGTTTTTCTTTGCAAACTTTTAACCCACTCTCTAAATGCTGTCTGTCTTCCTTGTTTGTGATGAAAAAAATGACTGATGGCCTAGAAAATGCTATACATACTGAAGGAACAAAGCTACTGCATGCAAGGAAATATAACTTGCTTCATGCCAGTTGTTCTGTAAAACTTCTAATTTTAAAATATAGCTGCAAGTAACAATAATTGGGCCCAAGCACCCGTTGCATCGCCACCCGAAAGACAGTGGGCACAGGCATTTAAAGGGGACATATCAATACCAGGGGGAATTTTATGTTAAGACCTCCGAAATGCTCCCGATGCTAGAAAAAAACCCTAATAATTACAGTTTGCTCTCACTCAATATGATGTCACTCAGGACATTATTAGCCAGTTTTCCATTCCATTTCCATTAGCCAGCTTAAATTTAAGGCATGGTCATGCCTGAAGTGTTTGAGATATTAAAAATACCTTCGCAATTTTGATTCCTCAATGTCTTGAGATCACATTGGCCCAGTTTTGTGGCGATTGTATAAATCCCCTAGGAGGAGAATATCATTCAATTGGGTGTGTTTTGCAGAAAACCCAAAGTAACTGTCTTCCTGTTGAGTAGAGAAACAGCGAGTTGTTCAGCTCAATGAGATCTAAATGTGTACCGGGTGTCGCATGAATGTGCACGTGTGTATGAGCTACAGTATGCAGCAAAATCTCATGTGACGGCTACGTGCCATGTCCAGGGCTCCTAATGGCAGTAGATTCCAACCTTTTTGTTGGATTTCATGACTTTTTGAGCATGTTAAGACCCCCCCACCCCCAAATTGCTCCAGATGCTGAAAATAAATATTAATTTATCCCTTAAAGAACAAGCTGATGTTATAGTGCTTGGGCCCTAACAAGAGGGCCATTCACAGACTATGATGACATACAGTAAGGCAGATGTCATAGTGCTTGGGCCCTAAATAGAGATTTTAATAATTAATATTTTTTCACAGAGGCGTAAAAAAAAAAATCATGCTTTGTGTATATGTTTTTTTTTTCTTTTGACTTGCTTTTCTGGATGCCACTTTTCATTGAAAAAAGTTATTTGAACTTTACTCATTTACCTTTATTCATTTATTGTGTCTAGACCTTTTCTCAGTTATAACAGAATATTATAAAGGCAGGTGATAATTTAAATGAATAATTTGGATAGATATGATTAAATACAAATAATATGGATTATAACATAAATAATGTATAAGAAATCACAGATTATATTTACAAGAATATATATAGTAAAAATGCTGTGATGTTTGCTTTCATTTAACAATCAAGGTTCACCATGATTGAAGGAGACCTATTACAACCCCCCAAAAAGAAAAAACTTTCCCTGCTTTTTGTCCTTTTCCATTTTTGTATTGGCTGGGGCTTAGTACTGTATTTTGTATTTGCTTGGGACCCCCTTATTGTGACCTCATATAAGAATAAGCCCTCCTCCAGCTTGTTGCTCAGCTCTGGTGTTCGCAGGAGAGGTCTGGCTTAGCAGGGAGCAAGTATAAAGTATAAACAATACATTAATGTAATAAGTATCTCAAATAATTAACAAATCTAATTTTGATACTACTACTACTAATAATAATAAATTTAGGCCAAAATTAGGATGAATTTATTTATTATTATTATTGAGAGATCCTCAACACATGAACAGCACTGACATGGTTTCCCTCAATTCACAAGGGAGAAAAAAAATTAAGGACAATTCATATGATTACTTATAAGATTTAAAGATTTTGTCTAAGACTAAAAAAACTGATGGTTGGAAAGATATCAGCTTCACCCTCAAACTTCATTCTCAACTCTGGTCCTGCACATTTAATTGCTTTCTCATGTCCCAGATTTACCTAATCAACTAATTAAGAGCATTTCCTAATTGGAATGGGTGTGGTAGAGCAGGAAAGCCCAGGGCAGTGTTCCTCTAGGAATAGGGTTGAGAACCCCAGTTCTACAGGTATGTACACTGCATACAATCACTGATGGTGCTGTTACACATGGTTACCCAAACGTCTAAATTAAACCACTTCGAGATGTGTTTTCAGCAAAAAAAAAAAATCCAATGTGGGTGACAAAAACACAACCTTACACTGATGTCTTTAAATCTTTTTAAAAAACTGATGGGATTAGCCCTGCTAGCACATTTGCACCAGCTGTCCTTTGTAGATAAGGCAGTAGAAGTCAGTTTATAATTGAGATCTGAATATTAACTGAGTCATGTTCAGTAAAAATGCTCATAGTTAAATCTAACAAAAGCTCTTTGTTGCTCTCATCTCTTAATGGTGTACAGATTAGATAACGCAATCAACATAATGCAGGAGGCTGGATGAGTTATTTTTAGACTCCCCACCAAAAGCCTGGTCCATCTGTCCATCTGACCTGAGCTATGAGATCATACAGACTTTTGATGTATTCTAATAGTTGCAATCAAAGGTTGATGCTGTTTGATGCTATTCATTCATTATTTATTCTTTATGAAGATGCTTTTTTCAAAACTACACTATCTGTCGATTTACTGCAGTCATTTTCTACACCTTTAGGCACAAACTAAAATGTCCTTTATGTCTCATTCCTTCAGGAGTCCTTTCATCTCATAATATTAAATGATGGACGATTTTCTTCTGTAACATTTTGCCCGTTAAAATAAAAAATAAAAAAACATTTTCCTTGTGTACACATGCAGTAGATGCCAATATATTCCCGTCAGACTGACATTATTCTCTAAACATGTACACAGACTTTTCAGACCTTATCAATCTGTGGTGGTTGAATGACATGAGTGTGTTTCTTTCTGTGAACGCAGCCCATCTGGAGGGTGCATAGCATGGCGGTTGGACAGGTTGCCAGGGAAACTCGGCATGGGGTGGGATGAGGAAGATCAGTCAGCTCTGATTGGCTGCCAAGCGTGGGTTATTTCTCAGGACTAAGAGAGAGACAAAAGGCAAGTCCAAGACACCGAAGGAAACAACAGAGACCTGCAGGAACAAAAGAGGTGCTCCGTGAGAGAAAGCCTCACACGCTCTTTCCTCCATTCGTCTTGGGAGTATACATCTTCTTATTGCTTTACCTAAAAACAGCCCTTTTCTACGCGCTCCTTTTGAGGTCCTATTTGGTGACGCAATGTATACTTGAGCTGTTTCCTTTCGAGACACCGTCCATGATTGAATATGTTAATTTCCACATTTTTTAAATACATTTAAATCTGTGTAAATTCTCAACTCGATACGGCTAGAGAATTTTCACTCATAATACAGATATTAAATTTTGCTATGTGTACTTGCTACAGCCGTGCTCTCTCTGAGGTAAATTTAGAATGGGGAAAAAAGCACAAAGCGATAGCTCAGAGCAGAGTTGTGGTTGGTAGATGATAGATCATGCGTTAGATTCAGGCGTGGGTGTGCTGCTGGAAGAGCCCTGTGAGTGAAATCACATATGTGCTCCAGCTTCTAAATAACTCACCGTAATCACACAACAACGCAAAGAAAAACTAAAACTACATCATAAAACAAAGACGCAAACACATATACTTCAACAGTCTGTGCACGAAAAAACAGCTTTATCCTGAAATGCATTGCACTGTGAAAGATTAGTTTAGGTCCATGTGCTTCTAGACAATACAAAGTGAGAAAAAACAGTGAAACATCCACAGCATTTATCCTGTCATTTTCTGATACTACGTGTCACTTTGAAACATAATAATAAAATGCTTCCAAAATCAAAATATTTTTGCATTAATGTGTGAATCCAATTAACATAATATGCTAACACCTGGACATATTCAGCCTTAAATGTCTTCAATGGTAGAAACGCACATGTTCAATAGGAATTTGCATCACCCAAATTACCTGAAGATCGTCTGAAGAAGAAAAAGTGAGTTCTCATCTTCTTTTTCTGTTATTTTCAATGATCTTGTGACAATGACTTATGAGTTCATTTACTGTACAAAATGCAACACTTATCAAATTAGAGGGAATAAATATATATATATATATATATATACATACACTACCGTTCAAGAGTTTGGGGTCACTTTCTAACTCCATGATGGTTCCTAATTTTTATTTCTTTCTACATTGTAAAGGAATGCTGAAGGCGTCCAAAAAAAATGCATTAATCTCCTTGGAACAGTTAATGGTGAGATGTTTCTGCTACTTCTGCTCTGTAAAGACTTCATAACGCCTCTAATCTGAGGTGCTGTTAATTGGTCATTTTTCAGGCTGATTACTCTAAATGAACTTCTCGTCTGCGGCAGAGGTAGGTTTTGGTCTCGCCCTCCTGGGATGGCCTTCATAAGAGACAGTTTCATTATGGTGCTTGACGGTTTTTGCAAATGCACTTGACAATACTGTTCTTGCAATAAATATTACAGAAAGGCTGACCTCTGTGTCTTAAAATAACAACTAACTGTTGTTTTTGTTGTTGTTACGTAATTACCTAATTCCCTATGTGTTATTTCCCCAGTATTATCCCCAGTATGTATATATTCCCAGTATTGTTGTAGAATGTAGAAAATACATATATATATATATATATATATATATATATATATATATATATATATATATATAAATGGTTTAGGCTTAGTTTATTTATATAGCACATTTACAACCGCCACGAGACTGACCTATATACTGTATAATATAAAAATATGTAGTATTATGTTTTCTCTAAAGATGTCAGTAGTCTCACTCATATATTTTTCATATTGAAATGTGCATGAATTTTTCCCCGCCCCTCTGTATACTGTATGCATTCTCTTCCTTTGTGCAACATATTGTACTGTACATACTAAAATCGCAATGTTGTTATTGGCACAATCCACCCAAGTAAGATTGCAAAAAATAGATCCAATTGCCGAAAGAAAGTTTATTTACTGGGGCTAAATGCCACCCCAATCATGTGTCTAAAACTAACAGGAAGTACATATGTCTTTGATCTCCCAGTCATACAAACTCATGCTTTCACTCACAGGAGGAACACCTTGGGACACATAGCAGAAATGACATCCCTACTCAAAGCTAATCTATGTTCTGTGTACGTGATAAGCACACACACACACACACACACACACACACACACACACACACACACACACTTGTCTGATTTCATTTAATCAAATCTAATCGAGCACATATGCGAACAATTACTTTCTTTCACCTGCTATTTAAGTGTCATGTGACCTTTCGACTTATTCCAAATTTCCAAAATATGGCACTTCTGATAACACATTGTTGGAGGTGACACATACAGGACTCCTTTACTATTATTTCTATGCATCACTTTTGTTTTCCTTTCAAAACGACTACAAAAGCACCATCCCACTCAGTCTGTGAATGACGCATTCTGGAGGCAAGATGCTAATGGCGGCGATCAATTATTCACCAGCTAATCTGTCTGAAGAGGCGCTGGAATGTGGAATGGGCTCATCACAGGCTGGCATTAAAATTCAACAGTCAACAGGCCTCACTTGAAGCGGTATGCATGGGAAATCAAAGCTCGGCCTATACAAGGGAAAAAGAGCAATACCTTATATATAGTAGAAACAGTAGAAAATAGTCTACGCACAAGAACCATAGGTCAACAAATAAAACAACAAACTATTCCCTTCCCACTTTACACAAGAGGTTGTACAAAACCTTTTTTTACTGCAACCTTACTTGAGCCAAGGTGATTAATGAAGCTAGCTAATGTGCTCATTAAAATATAAAGAACAGGCTCAGTAGTTTCCGTGCGTGCTTGTATGGCATGGAGTGTTCACCGCACTTAACTCATTCACTCATTGTCTAACCTTCATACAGGGTCATGGGGAGCCTGGAGCATATCCCAGAAGACTTACAGCATGAGGCAGGGTACAACCTGGATGGGGTGCCAATCCATCGCAGGGCACACATACGTCCACACACTCAAACACATTCACACACTATGGGCAATTCGGGAACGCCAATTAACCTTTGGACTGTGGGAGGAAACCGAAGTACCCGGAGGAAACCCACCAAGCACGAGGAGAACATGCAGACTCCACACACACAGAGATGGATATCAAACCTGGTCGGGAATTGAACCCTGGAAGTGCAAGGCGACAGTGCTAACCACTAAGCCACTAAGCTACTACAATTAACAAGGAAGTTTTTCAATTTTAATATCAAAATAGCAATTTCCATGTTGGTGGTTTATTTTAAACGGATATGTAATTTTTTCTTCTAAAAATCCTAAATTTTAGGTGCTTATGAGTGCATTATCTTGGTCATTATAAATTACCCTGCTCTGTAAACCCACCTTGAAGTTTGTCACCCGGAATGTGAGTACAATGTAAGTAAATCAAAGGGGCCAGATTCTGCAACCCTTGTTCTAAGCAAAAATGCATTCCATAGTTCAGCTGAGACCCATAAAGATTTTGTACTTCCACTAAGCTAGTGTACACTAAGTTGGCAGTTTTCAAAGTACTTTGTATTTATATATTTTTACTCTTTTTCACTAAAAGAAGCTGTAGCTGTATAGTTAGGCATATTGTAATGTACTTATATACACCTCAGTTTCACTAAGACAGGTTTTTAAAAAAAAATTCTAACTACCTCTTTGTGGTTTTGAAAATATAAAGGATACTATTGCACTGCAATAAAATTAACTTGGCATATAGCAATAAACATTTAAAGCAGCAATGTGACCAGAACCAGACCATTATTTTTTTTTATTATTATTATTATTTTATGAGCGAACAAAGACCCATTTTTTTAATACCAAAACAATGTGGTGCCACCTCACAGTTTCACATGTTCTTTGCATAGCTATGTGAATTCCTCTGGGATATCTGGTTTCCTCCCACTCTCTCCCTGAATGCATGATGCCATGTGATGGTCTTGTATCCCAACCTGTTCTACCTAACAAATCAGTCTTCCTAGAATAGGGTTTGGATTCGCTTGGACCCAGACTGTAATAAAACCCTTATTATGGTTATAACCTTGTGGAAAGATGGGAAGATGTGAAAGTGCTTATGTTATATTGACAAGTCATTTCTTTCTTTTAAATAACCTTACTTACTTTAGTTTTTAGGTGGATTTTCAGCCATTGCATATGCATATTTACACAGTGCAAAATAATAATAATAATAATAATAATAATAATAATGTCATTTGAAGCTTTGAATTAATGCTATTTTTTCTGTTGTTTGTTAAAGTGTTTTTACAAGGATGAGCATGCTAACCAAACTTTGACTTTACATTTTCTTGGATGGGTGAAAACCTTTACATTTTGATATTTTACCCAGTAGGGTTTGAAAATTCTGTGTATCATTGGCATTTGGTAGAGCTCATTATTCAGTATATAACTGTTTATGTGACATTTACAGACCTGTCCATGAATTATTCACTCCAGTCAACACTGAGAAAAAAAAATACAAACATTGTACAGCATAACTAGTGTGTCCACTAATTACTAAGAATATTTTTCTTCCTAAAATTAGAGCTGTACCGGGTGTAAAACTCTGTCCACAGCCTACATGTTACCCAGCTATGATAAGTAACCACAAAGGCACAATAGACGTCCCTAATTGACATGCAGACGAAGTTTCCAAACCTCAGAACATAAGGCCAACTCTTGTTCGTGTACCTCACAGAGAGAATAGCTAATGCCCTTTACCAGACTGACTTCCTCAAGGTTAAGCATCTGCTTCAGACACAACATTACTATGCAATTCAAAGGCTGATTAGGATTATGCAATTCAAGTGGGGTGTCAGGGAAGCCAGGAAAACAAATACAGCATGTAAAAAGGGAGATCTCTCAAGAACCAAGAGAGGAGTGGAGAGCAGAGAAGAAGTCATTTGCTTTTCATCATCAAAGTGTTTTCATTTCATTTCATATCATTATCATTATCAATAAATGGAGATTAAATGTCTTATGAAGTCCAACTTCTTGTTTGTCAACAATATCACTGTACAAAGTGTTTGTTCAAGCTGCCTATCTTTGATAATTTTTTTGATGATTGATATTTGATATTGGAATTATTAATCCTGATCATATGTGTAGGATAAATAAACATAGGTTATTTTTCTATTCCATTACAGCACTGGTGCGTGTGTATAAATTTAATATATAATTTCATTCCGGGGTTTTGTATTTCATAAGCTTCAAAGTTGATGATGCTTATGTACTTACTCATACAGATCCAGTATAAAGGCTTTCCAAATATAAAAATCTTAATCCCAGGACAATGTTAGGATTACTTTAACATGTACTGTAGTAAGATTGGTAAGAAGCAAAACACATGAGAGCAGGCAGTTATGCATAAATAATCAACAATGCATTGTTACTGTAGTCATTATGTTCCAACAACAGCACGTCTTGAAGTATTTTACTGTTGGAACTACTGTCACAGCTGATATGATACAAAATTACCATGTAACCAATTGTAACCAATCAAATTTGATATTTTAAAAACAATGTATAACGTATATGTATAATTGTATAACGAATAACGAATTTAATGTAACGTTTGAAAAGTTGAATTTTATGTCCATGATTTAAAAATAACTGGAAAAAAAAATGATGTTACCTGTAAGCCCTCGATGGCTAATCTCAGCATGCTTGGAGTAAGTTTAGAAGCTTGCTTAAATGTGAAATTACTCCAGTCGATGATCAACACAAATCCATTAACTTGGAGTTCTGGGTCTTCAATCATGGCCTCCAGCGACAACAAAATCGCTCGCAGTATATCCACAAAGGTGTACCTGAGAAGAAATATCAGGTTTTAGATGTAAAAATAAAAGCAACATCATCATCACTGCAGGTAAGAAACTGTGAAAATGCATTTTCCCTTGATTTTTCCACCACACTATTTGATTGCATTATTCGGAACATATTGTATTGAGGCAGAGCAATACATCAGTACATCATGAAAGGGCTTCAGCACAGAACTGTATTTGATCTGGCAAAGAAAATAAATAAAAAAAGGAGACTGATGTCATTTTTAGAGGCGCTCGATTCAATCAGGCTAATTGAGACCTACAGTAGCATGACCTTCTTTGTACTTGACTCTTGTTTCTGAAAAGGATGCAGACTTTTCTACTCCCAAAGGTAATGTTGTGACTAGTTCGGATTCTAAGGCCCTTTAGACTCAACCGAGGTGCTGTGTGCACTTTAGAGTCTAATGAGCCAGGATTCATCCATTTGCTACAAAATGTCCACTTTTTTATTCGAGTCCACACAGTAGGATGCTGTAATTAAGTCCACAGAACCTAAATGCTGATGAGGACTTGTATGATTCCTCCTTTTTTTTAATTTTTTATTTTTTTTACATAAAACGCTTGCATTCAAGTGTGCTATATTTGGACCTGCCTTTCTGATACACAGATATTGTGACATGACTTGCAATATTTTGAATCCTGCGATGAGTCACAACTAAATTGGCTTGCATTTCTTTGACTTTCATTTCATTTCTCAAATCAAGCCATGATTTGATTTATTAAAAAAAAATTATATATATATATATATATATATATATATATATATATATATATATATATATATAATTTGGAATCTCTGAATCTTGAATCTCTGCACCTCTGTCCAGGATGCTCACAGGATCCCATAAAATGATGTCATTTGCTGCAGGGTCAAAATTGCAAACGCTGGTGCTGCAATAATTAATGATATATTGCGGCCCAGCTTCATTAACTAAGAGTCATCGCCTTGTAGTCATCTGCTCATATTACACCTGATCCAAACCAATAACAGCCTAATAATAAGCTAATAAGTTTAATGTAATGTTTTATAGCAAAGAAGAAAATCTAATGATATATTGTGAATTTACTCTTGTATCTTCTTTTATCATATAGATAAATATCATAATAAAAACATAGAAATTCATTTAAAGTTAAGTAAATTTTCAGCCTTAATAAAAACTTTTACTTCACTTACTACAACAAATCTTTTTCTTCAGTGCTGAAAGGGAGCATAGTGGTGCTGAAGGACAGCTTAAACGCTTCTGGCCTTTCCACACCATTAACCCCATAATGGTTTCCAGATTAAAGAGTGTGTTACAGTGAACACGGTGTCAAACTTGCAAATCAGTAACAATTCAAACATCTCAGTTTATATGAAAAGATTCTGAGGTTAAAGTTAAGGTCTGTGTTCATATTGTTTCTTAGGAGTTCACTTATATATAAATATGAACTGTAACATCATTTTCTCATGAGATTACAATCTTGTTTTTTTATCATATCATATTACTTAGTAAAGAATATGTGTAGATGTAATGCTTGTTCTAACATGATGCCATGCTTTTGGAGAACTCATGGTGGTTACAGCGATTACAGTTCCTCACTATAAAAATGCAGTCATAAAAAAGGGGGGTTGGGTTGTTTCCCCAGAGGAACAAAAACCAAACATCTTCAAGGACTGGTAATATATTTTATAAGATTATGTGACACATTTAACAATAACAAGTCTAACAGGCCGAGAAGATTTTTACCGAAGAGCAATGATTATTATGTATTTTGGCCCAGCCAGACACCAGATGGCAAAATACAAGACAAGCTGGTTAAACTGGATGACTTAATCTTCCAGCTAGTAAACTGATCAGAAAATGATTGGGATTTTCTAATATACATACATAAAATGACGCACATACAGTACATAGGTTTATTACCTATATATAAACTCAGTCATCGTCTTTACTGCTTTATTCTGTATACAAGGTCGTGAGGGGGGCTTAAGCCTATCCTAGGAAACTTAGGGCACGAGGCAGGGTACACCCTAAACAGGGTGCCAATCCATCGCAGGGTACACACATGCACTCCAGGAAATTTGGGAATGCCAATCTGTATGTTTTTGGACTGTGGGTGGAAAGCCACCAAGCATGGGGAGACCCACACACAGACCAGAGGCGGGAATCAAACCGAGACCTTGGAGGTGCGAGGCCACAGTGCAAACCACTAACACAACTGTTGGTGTATTTTTTTTTTTAAAAATAAACATGTCTATGAGGTAGAGGTTACCATCTGGTAAATATGGTCTACCAGATTGACCAGCTCGGCGTGTGCTTTGGTTAGACCGGGGGTGATTTTAATTAATTTATATATTTAATTTTTTAATAGAAGGGTGAAAACAATCTGGCAACCCGACCCAAATCTCAGCAATCACCTGCTCTGATCCCAGTTGGCAGCGAACAGGACCAGGATCTTCCTGCCATGTCGGTCCAGATTAGACAGCACTCCAGGAAAACCGTCCTTGAGGGCCTGTTTGATGCCAGGCTCTGTGGCCTTCAGGTTCTTGAACATGTCCAGGTTCTGCTGGCGGTACTCGAAGTACTGGGCGAGCAGACGGAACGCCTCGAAGTGGTTGAACTTGCGCGCGCGCAGGAAGCGCAGGATAAAGGCGTCGTCCGTGCGCAAAAAGCCGATGTCGGGCCGCGTGATGATCATGTCCCGCACCTCCTGGATGTCCTGGTGCAAGGTGTCAGGGTTCTCCTTCAGCTCCGCCTTGGCCTTCTCCAGCGTCTCGGCGGACAGACCCGCCTGTAAATGAGTCATCGCGCCAGGACACTTACCGACTCCAAGGGAAATCCAAGAATTTGTGTCCGCGTCCTGAATAAAACACCACTTTAGATCCCGTCCTGAGATCTCTCTCTCTCTCTCTCTCTCTCTCTCTTACACACACACACTCACACACACTCAAACTCACACACACACCTCACTCACCCACACACGCACGGGAGGTTATTTCTCCCAAATCTAAAAAAAAAAAAAAAGGATGTCTTTGTGCGTTAAAGAAGAAAAATCTGCCGGTCAGACCGCATATACAGGAAGGATGTGTATCCAGACGGGGGGGAAAAAACAATCCCTTCGTTCATCCATATATACAAATAAATAAATAAATAAATCAGTGATCACTATTAAAACCCCGCCATTAAGTCACACCGTGAACACTACACGACACAGTCTATCCACGAAGCGGCCAGGCAATGCGGCACCCTGCAGCAGGAACTCCGCTCCCAGGTCTCCGTCTGCTGCGCATCTCAAACACGGAGCATGTGAAGATCATCGGGAATCAGCGCCCATGGAGGAGCATCCCGGTGTTTTCCGCCTCCAGTCGCAGATTTCCATCACAGGAAGGTGGTGTGCGTCAGCGCTGTCCGGGCTGCTTTTGTTGCTGCTGATGCTGATGCTGAGCTTACTGGTGTCGGTGTCGGTGCTGGTGATGGCGGTGACGATGATGACGATGATGATGGTGATTGTGAGTGTGTGACTGAAAAAGGGAAAAGGAAAAAAAAAATCCCATATGGCTCCGGTCACACAGTCCATCCATCCATCCAACCAGCCAGCCAGCACGTGGGGGCGGGGCGGAATGTGTGAGAGGAGGAGGAGGAGGAGGAGGAGAGGAAGAGTCTTTTTCTTATTCATATCATCCCTTTAAAGCGCTTGCTTTAAAAAGAGACAGTGTTTTACACTGCTTACATTTTCCCCATCCTTTTTTTATATTATTCTATTTATTTATATTTTTTCTTTTTCTAGTCAGGAATTGTGAAAAAACTGTATATAATGTACTATATATATATATATATATATATTCTGTGTGCATGTGCTTGGTGGGTTTCCTCTGTGTACTCTGGTTTCCTCCCACAGTCAACAAACACAGTCCCAGTTTAGTATAATTGGCAGTCCCAAATTGTCCAGAGTGTGTAAATGACACTCCCCACTTACACCCCTTACGTAGCTGCCACAGAAAATACGGTTAAACATCCAGGGTGCAGATGTGTCCGATGGCACGTGGAAGTATCCAGTATGGCAGCACAGTGGCTTAGTAGTTAGCACTGCCACTTCGCACCTCCAGGGTTCCGGTTCGATTCCCGCCTCGGGTCTGTGTGTCTGTTTGAGTTTAAATGTTCTCCCCATGGGTGGTGGGTTTCCTTAGGGTACTCATCCCACAGTCCAGAAACATATGTTCCCAAATTGCCTAGAGTATGTCTATGTTCACTGCAGGTTTAACCATGGTCGTAAAATGGAAATTAAACATATTTTTAGAGATTTTTTTTTTTGTTGTGATTTCTAGTTGGATAGTTGCTATATATCACCATTGGCCTCCACGCTCCCTATTGGACTACTCATTGGATATGAGTATATTTATTCCCATTTTACGACCATGGTTAAACCTGCAGTGAACATAGACATAACTGTGTTACCTGGTGCTGTCTTATTAAATCTCTTTTTTTAAACCCCATTCAAGACTACTTCCAAATGAGCGGATACTATGAATACCTTTTCCTTCATTGAGAGACCCAACATCAGCTACCCAACATATTTGAAATGCACGAGTTTCAGTACTGTATATTTTTGGCACATACCGTATATATTAAACTCAGTTGTTTTTTCACAATTCCTGCCATCAAATTCTAGTAAATGTTTCCTGTACTAGGTCGGTTAGTATCCCTACTTTATTTTAAGAATGTGGAATTTTAGAATAATATTAGAAATATTTATTTTGCTTTGGATTGAGGGGTTGAACCCCCATGCATCATTCATTAACTTGTTGGTCTGATGTATCCCACGGATGCTTGATTGGATTGGGATCTGGGGAGTTTAGAGCCCAGGTCTGTGGCTTTGTGCTCATCGCCTGCGGGGCCTTGTGCTCAGCAGACTGCGATGCACTGGGTGTTCTGGTGTCTTTCTTTTATGGCCACTATTGACATTTTTTTTTTTCACCAATTTGTGCAACGTTAGCTTTTTTGTGGGATCAGACTGGATGGATGGACAGGATACTCATCAACGAAGAAATTTAGAAGAAGTGCAAAAGAATGCAGTCTGGGTAATTCATATTTTTTTTTTACTAATGTTTTCAACCTGAAACAAATGTTATGTTTCTAATCATTATTTAAGAGTTTGAAATATTACAATATAAAAAGAATAACATCGTTAAATCTGACAGTAAGAAACATTATATGTGGCTGTACTACTACTACCCTTTATAATAATAATAATAATAATAATAATAATAATAATAATAATAATAATAATAAATGACAAATAAACATCATAAAAAATAACATACTCTCAGAAATTGAAGATAAATGTTATTGTTAAGATAAATTACCTTACAGTAACCAATTTATGTACCTTAGAGAAACACTATAGATTCTAGAAACACAGACACAGCTTGTAGACTAAAGGAAAATAAATGCATAAACATATGTCCAGAGAGGATGCAAGCAAATTAACTTTCTCAACCAGGTGACCCACCTTTTAACAAACCCACCTCCTCTGTGCAGGCTATTGTAAATTCCACGTTAATTAGATCAGCAGAACTGGTTGTGGTCAGCATTTGATGCAATGTTGCTTTCTTCTGTAGGGAACACAAATGTGATTACTGTGTACTGTACAACGCAAGCTGGGCAATATGGAGCCTAAATGAGGCAGATTTTTCTTCATTATTTTCTCTGTGTAAGGTTTGGGGGATACACACTCGCGCACGCACGCACACACACACACACACACACACACACACACACAAGGCAGTTATTATGAACTACGGTACATGAAGCATATGCACACACACATAGAACAGGCCCCCAAATACACACAGAGACACTTGACAAACTGCAGTCATTGCTCTTAAGCACCATCTGTGACAAGGAAGCTGCTCTCAGTAGATTAAGTGTTCAGTAGCCATGGTTTCATATTCGTAATGAACCTAGTGGCAATGCATTTTGGTGGTGAATTCTGGAAAAGGCATGCAAGGACCATTTTTTATTCTCTCTCTCTCTCTCTCTCTCTCTCTCTCTCGCTCTCTCATAAAGCTCCAAATAAGCCATAACATTGACCGCAGTGACAGGTGAAGTAAATAACACTGATTGTCATGTCACAGTGGCACCTGTCAAGTGGTGTCAGCAAATGAACAGTCAGCCATTGAAGTTGATGTGTTGGAAGCAGGAAAAATGGGCAAATGCAAGGATCCTAGTGACATTAAAAAGACCAAATTGTGATGGCTACAGTAGATCACAGCATCAGAGCATCTAGTACCTATCAAATGTGGTTTAAGGAAGGACAACCAGTGAACCATCAGAATTGTCATGGTTGCCTAAAGCTCACTGATGCATGTGGGAGACAAAACTTAGTTTGTACTGTATGGGCTAATCCCATGGAACACCTACTGAAACACAATTTGCTGTTAACGCTTAAGTTAACGCTGACTATAATGGAAAGATCTCAGAACACACTGCATCACAGCTTGCTCTGTATAGGGCTGAATAGTAGCAGAGGGGTCGGAGTGCCCATGCTGACCCCTGTCCACTGCCGAAAAACCACCTTCAATGGCGAAGTGGTGATCAAATGTATACAGTATGAATTGCTTGTTTGTGAAAGAGATGGCACCAGGGTGCACAATGGGAAGAGGACTTACTGGATGTTACTTACAACAGAGTAAACTGTATTTTCCATATATTCTATATATGTTTTTTTTTTTTTTTTTTTGGATAAAAGTATGATAAAAATCATCTGATTGTAGTGGGTCTTAATATGAGGCGAAAACAACAACATAACATTTTTCACCATGAAATTCTTCTTTCTTTGTCTTTCGGCTATTCCTATTTCCAGGGTCGCCATCTAACCCTATCCTCTGCATCCTCTTCTCTCACACCAACTAACTTCATTTCCTCTCTCACTGCATCCATAAATCTCTTCTGTGGTCTTCCTCTATACCTCCTACCTGGCAGTTCCAACCTTAACATCCTTCTACCAATATGTTCACAATCTCTCCTCTGAACTTGTCCAAACCACCTTAATTTGGCCTCCCTGAGAACCTCAACATCTTCATCTCTGCTAACTCCAATCTGCCTCCTGTCTTTTCTTCACAAACCATGTGGGCAATAAGTATCCAGCTACCGCTTGCATAGAAATGGTTTAAAATGGTGGGCTCGCAGCCAGGTACTGCTAATCATCAGCCCTTGATTGATTGATTATCATTAAGTGTGCATATCACTATACAAGCAGATGTTTTGGCAGTTTGCTGGTCTGGAGCCTTCAAGTGTGTTAACACAATGCCAAGTGGGAATGACATAGGCCATAGTAATAGAGAAGTGAAAGGAATTCACAAGTGGAAAGCATCCTAGACAATTTCCAATCTTCCCAGTAGTGAATGTCCCAGCACATTTACATGTACCCCAAGGTCAGACTGTTCAATGCTCCGAACAATACAAAAAAACAGGAGTTATAGCATGTTAATTGTTAAAGTATGTTAAGTGTTAAAGTCTATGACAGCACAATCAGAAGATGACTTAACAAGTACGGATTGTTTGGAAGGGTTGCCAGGAGTGTTGCCTCTTCTGTCTAAAAAGAACATGGAAGCATGAATAAAGTTCACAAAAACTGCATCTGAACGAACCATAGGGCTTCTAGAACAATGTCCAACAGACAAATGAGGCCAAAGTGAAGTTGATTGGCCTTTTTGTCCAGCACCAAGTTTGGCAGAGACCAAACAACATTTCATCAGAACCACGTCATACCCACTGTTGAGCACGGCGGTCAAGCGGTGATGATTTGAGCTTGTTTTGCAGCCTCAGGACCAGGGCACCTTGCAATTAATAAGTAGACCATAAACCCCTCTGTTGTTGTTGTAAGTCTTTCGGCTGCTCCCTTCGAGGGGTCACCACAGCTGACCATCCGATCCGCACAAAACTTGGCAGAGGCAAATTTGAGGCCATCTGTCTGACAACTAAAGCTTGGTCGAAATTGGGTCATGCAACAGGCCAATGATCCGAAGCACAGCAGTAAATATTCATCAGAATGGCTGAAAAAGAAATCTTTGGGGTTTTTGTACAGACCTCAACCCAAATTACTGTAAATGCTGTGGTGAGTGCTGTGCATAACAGAATGCCTGAAAATCTCAATGAACTAAAGCAATGTTGTAAAGAAGAATAGGACAACATTCCTCCACAAGGATGTAAAAGACTGATAAAGTCATACAGCAAACGTTTCTTTCAAATTATTGCTGCTAAAGATGGAGCTAAGCTATTGAATTATAGGGGTACTTAGTATTGCCCATCAGTTATTAAATTTTTAAGTTAAAATTTTTTTTGCGTTTCATTTTTGTTAAATTAAAAATATGTATAATAATTATAATAATTGCACAGTGAAAATGTTGTTGGTCTTTTAAGGGTAAATTTGCCTAATACTGAGACTAGAGACTAGCCAAAAATGTATACACACTTAAGTAAAAGAAAAATATTATGATGTATGTTATATTAATTCAATATTTATAATATTATCACATTATCATAATATATATATATATATCAAAATATGACATATAGCAATAAATCTAGTATTAAAATATTTATGCAAGTTTTTCTTTTCCTGAAGTGTGTATGAATTGTCTATGGCTGACTCTCTCTCTCTCTCTCTCTCTCTCTCTATATATATATATATATATATATATATATATAATTTTTTTTATTTATTTATTTTTATTTATTAATTAATTAATTAATTTATTTTTATTATTATTATTATTATTATTATTATTATTATTATTATTTATTTTATTACTTTTTGGGGGGGGAGAATTAAATCTTTTATGTGATCTGAGGGTGCATCAGGAAATTGTATAAACCACACAGCTGGCTAGGCGTTAAGATGGTGGGGGCTGATATGCAAGGTGTTAAGGATAAGGCCACACATACATGGGGAGGTGCAGAGGGCACAGGGACACACAGCTGAGTCGTCTGAAAGGGAAGCGAGGGCTCCCTGGGGATAGCGGGATGGAGGAACGATAATTACATTCAGTAAGGCCACTCAGGGAGATGCAGAGGAAATCCAATGAGTGGTCCTTCTTGCATTCAAAATTGCCTTTGTTGCAGAAGAGCAGCTGTCACTATAAAATGGGTCAGTCAACCAGTTTGGCTTCTATTTTAAAGGTTTAGGTCCTTGGGCTTTTAAGAAAAAATAAGGTTGATAACACAGCAGACAGTCACTTAGGGATCTTAATTTCAGTACAGTGATAAAGCTGATAGCATGAATGGCAATGTCAATCATCAAATGCCAAATCAAGAATATTGTACATGTGGGTTTTATTTTAATTTTAATTTTTTGTAAATTGGATGGTAGAGGAAAAAAGATACTTTAGCAGGCAAGGATACATTGTATAAAGAAACAGTTATCAAATTTTTTTTTTCACTATATGATTATTATATAACAAAGAACATAAAAAAAACATTCATATAAATGTACAAATGGCAAATAAATTTGCTTCTTGAAATAAGTAGAAGAATCTGCCAATAGAGAAGGAAATTTTCTAGCTTGAAATAAATGAGTAAAAGTAATAATACTGTATAATCAAAATAAAATAAAATATTTGGACTTTTCTTATATTCAGTAATATAATTGCTATATAAGTACTTTAGAGATTTTGGGGATTAATTGTGTAAATAAGACTGATCATGGGATTAATGTCAAATTATGTTTCTGTGTCCAAAAATTATACTTCATCCATTTAACCAGTCTCAGTGTGACTGAGAAACACAAACGACACAGATACATTTCGGTAACATGTTACAGGTTCAATGACGATTAAAAAAAATTAACATTATAAAAATAAGATTGTTATTTTGTTTGGTAGTAAAAAAAAAACTAAAACCACCATTTTGACCCTTTTTCTAACTTTTTGCTCATCCTAATCTTATATGTAAAACCACCGCTCTCAGCTTTGGGCTTTACATAAGAAACCTGAGAACTTATCTCACAAGCCAGATGGTAAGAGCAGCCTCCTTCAAATAAGCACCAAAAGACTACTGCTTTTTTCCACTCCGATATCAGGAAATTCTGCAAAGTTACATCCAGTTGCGCAATATTTACTGGGTTTAGTTTATTGGCTTGTCGAACATGGCCACCTTACAATTACATGAGCACTGGGTTAATCAATGCTTCATCTAGTCAATCAGATATGTCTCCTATAATGCTTTTATTCACCACAAGGAGTCGCTTTGGTACCTGTTTGAGTTCCAGGGAGCTACTGTACATGCTGTGCCATGATCCCAATATATTTGCTTCTAAAAATGTATATAAAAATTTAATTAAAGGTGAGTGTTATGTTTACATTTACAGTACAGTAAATGATGAGGTTTGTAATGTATGCACAAGTGTAATTTTATAATTAAAAAGGCCATACAGCCGACAAGTTAAATGAACAAACGAATAAACAAATAGTTGCAATACAATACAATGCGAATGTTGCTTCTGTACTAGTTGTGTGCGAAATCTCTAAAATCATCATACACATTCAAAATCTGCAAATCTCAAAAAAGTCAGAAGCAAAACAAAGATTTTAAAAGTACGCATCATTAAATTGTATAATAATGTTGTCTGAATCCAAATTCATGCCTGTTTTTGTTTGTTTATAAATTAAATTTAAAAATAAATTGATGTTTCGTAAATGTCGACCAATCATTTTACAAGTTTTGAATAATAAACAAATACATAAATAACTACAGAAATAAATGAATATGTATGTTTTTCATTCTAAAATCAGACACCCCTGGATTTAACTAAGCAAATAGTTAAGAGCCTTCTATTGGATAATTGCTGCATTAATTAATATGGTTCAGCTGGCAACAAGTTTTTTAACCCTAATTGATGCAGTGAGGACAGCTTGGTGATGTGGTGGTTAGCACTGTCACCTTGCACCTCCAGGGTCCGGGTTCGATTCCCGGCCCCCGCGACCCTGAATACAGGATAAAGCGGTATAAAAGATGAGTGAGTGAGTGAGTGATGCAGTGAGTAGATTCTCATTTAAAAGACAAAACAAAAAAAACATCAGTTCGACATATCCTGCGGTCGTGGCAAAGATGTTTCTCTGCTTCAGAAGGGTCAAATGATGGTGTGTATCAAGCAAAGAAAACAACTAAGGAGATTGCTGAAACTAGTTAAAGTGGGTTAAAACCTGTAAAACGCATTATTAAAACCTGGAAGAATAGTGATGATCCATTATCTTCAAGGAAAATAATGTGGATGGAAAAACATCCTGAATAAGCATCATTTAAACATGTAGTGAAATCAAAACGTAAAAAAGAAAACTGATTAAATAGAACTCATGGCATGTTGCATAGGGAAAGTAAGAGCGTTTCTACATGCACAGTGTGAAAAGAACTCCCATCATGCCTAGAGTTTTTTGTACAAGCCTGTGTAGTCAGTGTTATGATCCTATTTGGAGAAACTGGATTTCCTGACAGACCACCTATTGCAGGTACTCAAAATCACTGATCACTCCTAACAGTCTATTCCTGACTCTTCATAAAATCTGCCATATAATGCATTCCTGGAGGGACATTAGCATGATAAAATTTAAAAGGTGACTAAGTAGTAACACACATACATATACAGCAGTGCACATACCTGCTCACAAGAGTCCACTGTGTGGAAAAAAGGAATTATAGCTCAATTCCATCATTATACTTTTTTGTCACACTCATATTCTACAATTACAAAACCATAAGATGGACAATAAAACAGGAACTACAGTGATCATATAACAGACTGATCTAAGCTTTGTTTAATGTTATGTCATAGGTGGGTCACAGTAGGTAGCCTCATCCACAATTATGTCATACTGTGAGCGTGTCACAGGCTTTCCTCACAGATTGAAAACATGGACAGTCTACGCCGAAAAAAGAAGACGTCAAGCCGAGCTCATAGGTACTGAAACTCCAGATCAGACGGCAGAGCGTCTATAGCGTCAGCGCGAACGACAGGCAGAAGTAAGGGCTGTGGATACAGTGATGCTGCATGAGGAACGGCAGGAAGTTGACCGCAAACTCCATTTGCAGGTAATGGTAGCATGCAGGAAGCAGGATTGGACATGGCCGGAGCCACGGGTATGTATGCAGGCAATAAGTAAAACATAAAATAAAAATGAACTGACTCTTTGTTTGTATATGAGCTTTGTAAATAAAGACATGTCAAGATGTGTCAGGGTTTCTTGGAGATAAATCTTACCTGCTGGTTAACAGGTTAGTTTCACACATGCACACACACACACACACACATATTACTTCCATTTTTATTTACTTGCAGCCTTAGATTTATAATCTTCAAATCTGAAATTTGAATTAAAAGGGGGGCACATCAATCACTTCATACTGGACCTATCCCACTGTGTTTCTGACTATTTAAATGTGATCCAGTAAGTTCTCTGCCTCAGTTGGAATACAAACATGATTTCACTTTCCGACGGACCCAGCTTTACATCCATGATATCCTGCGATGGATTCAGAGGCGTCACGTTCTGGCATACTGTCCTAACAGCTTCAGATTTATCTTCCACTTCCATGGTCTCAGCTCCTGTTCAGATGTGTAATGGTAAATAATACACCGTTAGTACTGTATTCATTTTGCAAGTGGTTTGTCAAAGTGATTTCTGATTAATAGTAAGATATATCACGGGAACTTTTCGATTACTTACTCCAAAGGATGTCAACAGTTTCCTCCTGGACCACATTGATGTCCTGCTTAACATCTTCCTTAACATCTTTATCTTCATCAACCTCCTCGGTGGATTCCTCTTCTGTGACTTTAATAAATACTCACATTATATTACACAATAAATGTTTATTGTACTTGATAAGCAAATAGAATCTCTAAAGGTTTACCTGAATCCTTTGTTTTAGATTTAAACTTAATTTTTTTCTTCCACCACTGCCTAAATTTCTTGAACTCCGTTTCCTTCTTTGTGATAGCTTTAACCTGATCTCCATTTGCAGATGTGGTCTCCTGCATCTGTGGGTGTTCGGAATCATCCTCAGCACAATCCACAGTACAGCACAAGAGAAACCTGCCAACTATGTTGTCACCTGGGCTTCTCCTTTTAAAATTATTGTCTCTCTATAAGCTGAACACAGAATGACTGAAAGCTTTCGTTTGGCTGCACCTTTAAAGCACAGTGAGGTCAGTGACCTCATAATGGAACATCTGCATGATGCCAGGAAGTGGCGCATGATTATATTTTTAAATTTCATTCATGAATCTTATAATTTCATGTTAATGTTTAAAATGATCTTTTTCTGCCATAGTAACTAGTTATTTGAATACATTGTCATTGTCATACTTTTAAATATTGGTCTTTCCCCTGGCAGAATATTGCCATTCTTTTGGCAAAAATCTTCTCTGTTATTGACTTGACATTTAGATTTAATTAATGAAAAACTGTGATTTTGTTAGCTTATTTTTTCCTTATTTATTTATTTACTCTGTCTGTTGTTGATTGATTTACCTATTATTTGTAAAGTTTGTTTATACGGTATATCCTGTACTTATTTTTTGCTCGGTTAACTGTGTATAGTTAATTCTATTATATATATATATATATATATATATATATATATATATATATATATATATATTTTTTTTTTTTTTTTTTTTTTTTTTTTCACATCTGAATTCTTTAGGTTATACTTTTATCTTTCTATGGTAATTTTTGTTATTAATTTAAAAAAAAACATGATGCTTGGAAGTGCTTTCAAACTTTCATTATTGTCTGTAAGGACAATAACAATGACACATTTTCTAGTGCTGTAGTACAATTAATAATCACATTTTTCCAATTATTACTTTTTAAAAATAACTTTTTATTTTTTTTTCTTTGCATTGGTACATCTTTTGATTGCAAATATAATTTACTGAATCCTATAAATACATTAGTTTTACAGTTATTTTCTTCCATGCAAATCTTGGACAGGATTTTAAATACTTTAAAATATGTTTAACCTTCAAAAAAATATATGAAGAAATATAACTTAAAGTCCCTATTAGAAGTAATAATGCAAATAGAGCCAATGTATTCCGCGCATGCGCACAACCAGTGAAGCAGACTGCGACTTTCTAGACCACTTTAGAGACAAAAATAATAATAAAACGCGAGAAATTGCAAATCTAATGATGAACAGACTTTATTCATTTTTTCTATAGAAAAAAACCTGTGAGAGATATAAGAAAGGGAGAAAGGAGCGGCGCGTTTAGCAGACCACACTGCTGCGGGTTGAGACATGATTGATCTGCGCATGTGCAAAACAGAATGATCCGTGACAAATCACACATGTCTCTTGTTTGCTTCGGGAGCACATCAGAGGGAGGCCCAGCAGAGGGCGCTATTATTCCTTTGTCTTTCTGTTGTAATGTAAACAGAAGAGAGAAGTGAGTTCAGATCACAATTGAATACATTTTTAATGATTATTTTACATTATCTTCACTTTATTATATTTATATTTACTTTCTTTTCTTACTCATTTATCATTTATACCTCTTTATCCAGTATACAGTGTCTGCGGGGGGCCTGGAGCCTATCCCAGGGGACTTGGGGCACGAGGCGGGGTACACCCTGGACAGGGTGCCAATCCATCCCAGGGCACACACACACATGCACACACAATGGGCAATTTGAGAATGCCATTTAGCCTAATGTGCATGTCTTCGGACTGTGGGAGGAAACCGAAGTACCCGGAGGAAACCCACCAAACATGGGGAGAACATGTAAACTCCATGCACTCAGACCCAAGGCAGGAATCATACTTAGACCCTGGAGGTGCAAGATGTACAGTAACAAGCCACCGTGCCGCCCTCTTATTTTTATATGCTAATTGAATTTGTTCAATCCTATCTATATTTTTACATTATATGTAAAAATATTATTTTACATTTTATTTCCAATTTATTTCCTGTTAGAATTAAGCATTTTATTTTTTTAGCAGGAAACCGCAATGTTAACTTTATATTTGAGATTTAGCATTTTTTATTTTATTTTGAGTAGATATAGTAAAACCACAGTTTTTCCCCACTGTTTTAATGGGTTTTAATGTATTGATTATATGCCGACGAACTCTAAGCATGTCCAATTTGATAAAGGAAATGCATTGTTTTTATTTCTGTGTGACAGTTTTAAATCTTAAGTGGAGTATATCTTCGTTTATCTGATGTCTTTATTAGGAGCAGTGTCTCGTTTAATGCATCAAACTGAAACAAATTAAGATTTGAATGACGTTATATTTGATTAAGCCCACATGTTGATACTAATGACACACACTAATTACTGTACATTTGTGAACCAACAAATTTAGTCTTAGAGTTAACCGCTATATCATTAAAAAATATATATATTATAATGTATAAAGTAAGTAGTTAAGATTTAGTAACAGCTAAGGTTTACTTATGATTACGATCTTACATCATGCAGTGCTAATTTTACCCATTTTTAACAAGTGCAGTAAAAACACTCTAAATTACATTACTTTTGCATACGTTTCCTGATATGACCCAAATTAAACAATACATTATGTGAACATTTGGGGGGATATAAATAGTACCAAGCTAGTCTTATCTAAGGGTTGTAGTTCTTTGCTGAATCCAGGGGATGAATACAGAATCCAGGGGATGAATACACTAGCATGCACAAGCAAACTAGGAATTTTTACCCATATTTGTCGAATGAGTGGACATGAAATAATTTGAAATGTATTATTTTAAAATAATTAGTATTAGTAAAAATAACGTAATCCTCTGATCACTGATCATCTCGTTAAGAATCATCCCTTCATTAACCTTCTGTTTATCTTTGTCTAGTGATGAGGACAGTCATTGCTCCCCAGACCGTCCTCCTTCACTTCTCAGGTTTACCCGCCGTAACAGAGTTTATTATCAATTTAGATATGTTTTAGGTTCATTTGCTTACCTTCAAATCGACATAGGAGATTCCCCCTAACAAAATAAATGTATACTATTTAGCTACATGGTAAACGTGCATTAGAATAAGCGCAAGAATTACTACAGGACAGTAACCATTTTAACAGTCATTTCTTTATTGTACAGCGAGGACCCTTTGGTACAATAAATCTCCCGCCTCGATAATGCCCATAAAATTAACCACTTGGCAGAAAAACAGAACAACCAAAAATATGTTATATTAAACTTACATAAAATAATGATGTGATGTTGATTAAACAATGCAAATCCCTTTAAAACATATAAACAGGTTAATTAAAATTTTAATTATATGGTTTTATACAATTAAGTTTTAAATAAGGTAGGCATAATTTGACAGTGCAACAATCAGACTAAAAACAGCATAAACCTTAAAGAAAAGTGGCCAAATTATTTGATTATATGAAAAGCACACATTTTGTCACATATTCGGGTTAGTTCAGGTCTTCAAGTTTTCATAAGTAATAATATTATATATGACAAGGTCATGCCTGTGCCGTATGCATTTTCCTTTTGTTTTAAAGAAATTCCTGTAAACTAAAATATTCATTTTCTTTACTGGGAGAAATCTATTCCCTTTATTGCAACAACAAACAAAACAATAACAACAACAAAAAAAAATCTAAGATTGCTTTTGTCATTAAAATCCACCACCCATGACCTTGTCCACACACTTTGAATAGGACTCATGGTCCAAAAAGTGTATAGAACAGACCTGTGTTGTTTTACAATCCTCTGTACAAGTGACAGTGTCATTGTAACTGACCATGTAATAATTGAAATACTTCTGGAATTCTTTGCTTTCTGGTGCCTCAAACTTCAGTGCAAGTTCATGCAGGCTTTTTGGCTGGATGTCCTTGATCCCAAAAGCTTTGGTCATGATGTATTCAAGTTTCCAGTTGGGTTTTTCTTCCAGATTTGCTTCGGTGAGATTCAAGTAGAACTGCCAAAGATCCTTTAAACAAAATGTGAGAAAATGTTTACTCCAAAAAAGTGTATAAAAGAATCTGAAAAGGCATGAAGGAGTGCAAAACCCACAGTGATTTTAGCAAACTTGTTTTTACTTTTTGTAAATTGTTTCTCATGGACAAATTGAGAAATGGAAGTAAGTTAACTAGTTATAGGTACACTAAATACTTCCTAAAGCAATTTTTAATCGCACCTAATAAAGTGAGTGAAGTGGTATGGAACACAAGTGCCATGAGATTGGAAATTATTTGGATTTGTCACTTCACCGTGTGATGCCATATTTGTATCACATTCTCAGTCTCAACTGAAAAATTCATATTGTGAACACAAGTGTAAACGCACCTGTAAGCCATAGTCCTGAGGGTTGTAAAGGTACACGCGGACACCAGGGTTATTCGAATATTGCTCTAGAAAACTTCTGTATGGAGTCACAGCCGGCGTCACAAAGGCGGAGTTAACAGGCTTTCCTGTAAATAATTAAAAAAAAAAAATGAAATTATCATTATCAAACAATTATACTATGTCATTACCTTGAACGTGTCAATGAGAACCCTTTACAGACATTTAAACACAACGCTCTTTGGGTAGCAGATTTATTTTGGGGGGACAGTTGTGGTTAATGAGTTATTTAAGTCAAGCCGATTTGACTTGTCATTTGACTTGAATGGATTTCATTTACACGTCAATAACTAAAAACACATGAGGGTATATCCTATAATGTTAACTTTTAATATCATGTATATTCCAATAATAATAATAATAATAATTAAAAGAAAAACTTTCACATCAGTGGAACTCTCTGGAACTCCTATAAGAGTTGTATAAATCCAGGCTGCAAATAATTTGAGAAACTTTTCATGGCATGTAGAAACATATGAAAATGGCTTGGAGAGAGGTTAGGACTGTACGGAGGATGTGGTAATAACTGCCAGCTGAGTTCCTGTCATGTGCAAGTGGTTTTTATTCCCACAGACAGAGGTCTCTTTTCCGCAAGTTGGCGATAAATAATGTGTCACTTTTTCGGGATTCCACTCAGAGCGACTTCAGTGGGCCCTGAGCCACCTCGGCCGGGATGGTCATTCACAGACGTATGCTTTTTTTGCAACGTTTGCACCACTCAAATATTTTTCTGCGGCTAAGAGTCTCATCACTGTACTGTATTTGAAGTCTTCTGTAAATCTCAATCGGTTTTATGCCTTCATTCATTCATTTATGAGAAATTTCATCACAAGTCCAGGTTATTGTACGCATGGTATACTGTACAGTATACGACCAACATGGATTTATGCATTTAAGAAACTGCTGAACTTCGGGGATTTTTCACAGGCACCACCATCTATTGATTTCACACAGCAATGTAGGCATGTAAAAAAGATTTTTCTGGGATCAAACACCTTGTTGATGAGAACGACTACCGCTTTGAACCGACAGGATGTCTAAAGTAACTCATATCCAGTACTCTCTCTTTTAAAATCTGAGTAGAAAAGCAACCTATACAACATTTATGACCCCAATCATAAGAAAAAAAGTCCAAGTCCCTCTGGTGATTCATTTTGTACTTCCTCACTTCCTCTTCCAAATTCTCTCATGTAGTAGGCGATTTTTTTTTCTGCAGCTTTACAGAAATGTGGACATAAATGTGAACCCATAATGAGCACGCAACAGGCAACTTCCTGAGATAATATGGGGAAGGACCCTGAGAGGAACAAGATTTAAAAGGGAACTCGTGCTTTTCTGAGTGAAATCATTACTGGCAACAGGCATATAGAAGGCAAACTGCACCATGACTACATACATACAGAACAGTGCCTTGCAAAAGTATTTATAGCCATTGAACGTTTCCACATTTTGCAAAGGGCAATCTTAGAAGAAAACCTGAAAAAGACGTGAAACTGGGGTGGAGGTTCACCTTCCAGAAGGACAACGACCCTAAACATACAGCCAGAGCTAGAACGGAATGGTTTAGATCAAGGCATATTCATGTGTTCATACAGTATGCTCCCCAGTAAATATTTTTAACAAGTACAATATTTTTGCAAAAATTTCACTCTGCAGATGAGCAAAGTAGGTAGAGACATACCACAAAAGCGACAAATTGTGGAAAAGTTCAATAAGTATGAGTACTTTTGCAAGACACTGTATATAATATATCTCCTGCAACAGTTACAGGTATTGTGTTGTTTGTTAATAGGGTGATCAGTGGATTATCTGCTAAATATATTGATTATTTTTCTTTTAGGGGACGTATACTACCTTTCTTATCCAGAAGAACCATGAAGCTGTCTCGGTGAGTGTGACCATAAAACTGTCCCTGGATAACGTCGCTGTAGTTGCGGAATATGTCCACAAGTCTTTCGTTATCGTCTTCCCTCATGGCCGTGGTGTTTCTAGCAAAGTTCAGGTAACCAATCGGGACATGAGCAATCACATAGACCTGAAAGGGATCGACATTTTAAACGCATGCATTCTGTGATGCGAAAACAATCACAGAAAATTATATACAGTAAATATTTTAACAAGTACACCAGTAGAGGGCAATAAATTAGACATCTGGTACTAAAATGTGTCCTGAAAAGGCAAAAGATGGTAGCTCATTTTAATGACAGCAGTTTAAAATAAAGTTTACCTTCTCCATGTTCTGTTTGGAAAGCTCCAGCGTGTCCTGCAGCCACTGATACTGACCGGCTGGGTCAGACATGTTCACTGTTAATTTATTGGGACTGTAGTAGAGGTTTGTGTTCAGGCTCACCAGCCGAAGTCCAGGTTTAATCAGCTGAGAGTAAAAACCCCCTTCAGAAAATGAAGATCAACGTGAGCAAGTTTTTTCTTTCACCAACACTATATATACATATATATATAGGTTACATATAGGCTTTGTTTAAAATTGAAATAGAAAACGCCCTTATACAATTAAAAATAAATAAATGAATAAATAAATGGACCTTAAAAAAAACATTAGTTCTTCTCAAAATTTTACATTTTTTAAAATATGAGTGTGCAATTAAAATCTACTAAATAAATTCAATCTCACGCCTTCATTCCGTGCACTTCATGGTAACAATTTTTTTTTAGTTCATTCCAAAATCAAATTTTTGATGGCATTGTAAATTATTTTTAAATGTGCAATTAAATTTCACGTGACCGAAGTCGTGGGCACACCTAGTATAAATAAATACACACACACACACACACACGCACAGAGTATATACAGGATATATATAAAACCCTATGCATGACGCCATTGGAAAATGGACTTGGGGAAAAAAATATAATTACCATGTCCATCTTTCTACAAAAACTATGTTGTGTGTGGCAATTTAATTTTCAAGCACAGTAGTAAAGAAGTGCATAAACGTGTTTGAAACCTTGCTAACTACGCAGTAGTTTCTCATGATCATGTAGGTTGAGAGCTACATGCTGAAGTGAAACGTACTTAATGTCTGTGGTGTTCCTGTGCCTTAATCCCACTTCAGTTTCAGATGTCGGTTATACACGTTAAAATGCTAGAGCAGTTTTTGTGGTTGAGATACACAACAAAAAAAGCACTAATTTCAGTTTAGGAAAGCATTGAAAGAATCTGAAAGCATAAGCAAAATACAAATATGATTCAGGATATACCTTTACGTAGGGTAACGAGGGCTTCTGGTTGTAGCCATGGAGACCAAAGTCTGGCTACAGCCTGGTAAATGTCATTTTCTTCCACTGGAAGTTGATCCTGAAAGAGAAAATTGATATTACAATTTGCATGATAGGCTGACGAACCATGATTTTATCTGATTTTTGTAAAACGTTTCAAAGTATATGTGTGTATGCATGTGAAAGCAGGTGAAAGAATACTTTTGCCAATATAGTGTAGCTTACATTTTACATAGCACAATCAATGTAAATCATTTAAATAGTTACATACAGTACACTCGCCCCAAGTCTGGTTTTAAAGGGGGGGTATAAGAGAAAGAGAGAGCACCAGACTTAACAATTGTGACCTGCTAACATTGCCTCTGGTCCATACAAGAGCATAGAAGACACACAAAGAAATCAAACATGACAATTATGACCCTTAACTTGACCTTTCTTTCTGCGCCAGTAAGAATAAGTCACTATTCATACAGAAGACTGTTCGACAGAAAAGAGGTCCTTTTATATATATAATACCTGCGGCCAGTAGTCGTGGTTGCCCAGGGCGGGGTACACGGGCAGCTGAGGGAAGAACTGGCGTATGGTGCTGGTCATATTGCTGATCATATTTACCACAGTGTCTGTAGACAGCTTATCTGCTGGAACATGTGGAGGACTGTCTCTACAGAAAAGAGCCTCGATTCAGTGCTACCTTGACATTGTTATCACAAGTTTTGTTACAGTTGCATAACTAGACCCATACTAACCCACTGCAATTATACATTTTCCAGTGGTATAAAAAATTAGAATGTAAAATGTAATGTCAAATCTAGAGTAGAAAGTTGGAGTCAAAGTTGTGAAAGTTAGAAACGATCAGATCATGTACTCCCATTCTGATTAAACATTCATTATGAGCCTCCGAGTGGCGCAAGGGTAAAGCGCTCGCCCTATCATCTGGAGATCGCAAGTTTGATTCTCGGGTGATGCTGTAACCTCTCGCGGCTGGAGGTCTAGAGAGAACTGATTGGCCAAGCTTTCTCAGAGGGAAAGGTACTTAGTGCTCCCACATTAATTACAGCTCTCTGAACTGTCTTCCGAGTGTGTTAGTGTGTGTGTTAGTGTGTGTGTGTGTGTGTGTGTGTGTGTGTGTGTGTGTGTGTGTGTGTGTGTGTGTGTGAGCGAGCAGTTCATAATATAATATTTGATATTTTGTTAGCCATTTATCAGAAGGAAAGAACATTTAAATATCTTACCCAGTCCAGATAATAAATTCAGGGTCAAGGTCTGTGGTTTTCATATAAGTAAAGGCAGACTCAATAAGCTTGAAAGGAGAGTCACACATGAAATCTCCAAAAACTCCTGGGTCGGATGCAGGAAAGCCCTTTGAGGAGTAACATACTTTGGTGCGATCTTCTGTCACATGGTAGGTGGGATCGATGTGCAGGTCTGAGATATGCCAGAAGTCTCCTAAAAATAAAAAGTAACATTCCACAGTTTGTCGTTTTTTATTAAACCATTTGCACAGTATATTACATCTTCATTATCCCTGATTCAATCCTGACCTCTGGTATGCTATACCCGTGTCTAAATGGATTCTATGGATTCTCTGATTACCTCTCAATTCCAAAAAAACATGTTGGTTCGACAATTAGCTATGCTTAACTGCCACTAGGTGTGAAGTAGTATATAAAGAAAAAGATTTAGGTTAACAAACAGGCAGAAGATGGGAATAAAATCAGACTTTTGAATGAAACAACAACCTCATTCACTCATTGTCTATACTGTTTTATCCTGTATGCAGGGTGACAGAGACTTTCCCAAGAGATTGAGGGCGCGAGACTGGGTACACCCTGGTCGAAGTGCTAATACATCGCAGGTCACACACATATATACACACACTAAGGTCAATTTGGGAATGGCAATTAGCCTAATCTACATGTTTTCTGACCACCAAGCACAAGGAGAACATGCAAACTTCATGCACACAGATCCGAGGCGGGAATCGAACCCAGACCCTGTAGGTGCAAGGCGACATGGCTAACCACTAAGTACTAATTAATTAAGGAATGAAACACTTTGCGATGTGCAGTTCTTGGAAAATCATTAACTTTGGGTTGATAATTTTGCCCAAGCTACTTTGCATTGTGTAAAGAATGACTTTAATTGCGTAATACAGTGGAACCTCGGATTGCGAGTAACACTGTTTGCGAGTGTTCAGCAAGACGAGCAATGATTTTTTATAAATTTTTACTTGAAAAACAAAAACTTTTGACATTGTCTTGGTTTACGAGCACGCATGAGCTTCTTGTTTTGATGCCGAGCGTCACATGATCACAACTGAGCCAACGGTTTTCCTCTCTCTTGCGCTGCGGAATGGTCATCGTCTCCCCTGCTGGGTCTTAGTGCTCGTCTCTTACTGGTATAATTAACACGTATACGTGTATTGTTTACTCCAACACTGTAACCATGTGTGTGTGTGTGAAACATATTTTATTTTGTGTTTGTAAGCATGTTTGTACAGCACCAAAAAAATGAACCTGCACTTAACCTTTGAAAAAAATCGCGACAGGGCAGAGTTTGTGTGTGTGGGGGGGGGGGGGGGGGGGAGCCAAAAGGGGGAGTAGGTGGAAGGGGGGCTGTAAAGGCGAGTGTGTGTGTGTGCTCATGCGCGCGTAATTTGACACCGTGCTTCTTAACTCACAGCAACACACACACACACACACACACACACACACACTCTCTGTCTTACACAGAAACTCTGCTCTGTCGCGATTCTTTTCAAAAGGTAAAGTGGGGGTTCTTTTTTTTTTTTTTTTTTTTTTTTTTGCTTTACAGCAGTGATTCCGTTAGTATGCGCTCGCGCGAGTGTGACTAACGATGTTCCTTGCTAATATTTCCGATAAAACAAACTCTCCATTAATCTGTGTTGTGTTACACACATGCACGCTCTCTCGTCTTTACAGACACCCTTCCACCCCCTCTCGGCTTCACACACAGATACAGGCGGACACTCTCTGCACACACACACAGCGCCTGCGTGCACAAACGGGAACACTTATCTGTCGGGATTTATTTTAAAAAGTGCAGGTTAATTTGTTTTATTTTTACTTTTTAATTAATTATTTTTATGTATTTATTTTTTTTGGCTGTAGAATGAATAATTTTAATTATTATTATTTCTTATGGAAAATTTTAATTTGGTTTACGAGTAATCTCGAATACGAGCCCGCTTCTGGAACAAATTATGCTCGTAATCCGAGGTTCCACTGTATATGTTTTATTTTCTCCATGGTCACGTGTAATGCAGCCAAGCAAACAGATTTGTTAAGCAGTTTTTCTGTTTTTTTTTTTCCTTTTCACTTCTGTAATATTGAGAAAATGCAGAGCTGCACATTTCTTTTTTAGCCTAAAAATGCCAAGCAAATAAGGGAAAAAAAATGCTCTGTTATGGTAATGTGACCCAGCTATGTTATAGCTTGCAGTACCTTTTGGATATAATAATTTATATTGATCCTCAACTAGAGAGTGCCCCAAAAGTCTCTCCATTTACTCACTCATTGTCTACATCGCTTTATACAGGGTTGCGGGGGCCAGAGCCTATCCCAGAAGACTTAGGGCACATGGCAATTAGCCTAATCTGTGTGTTTTTGGGCTGTGGGAGGAAACTGTACTACCTCAAGAGGAAACAGTGGAACATGTTATAATGTACTGTCAGAAATATGAGAATGAAAGAAGAATTTTAAGGGGGAAATTAGGGAAAATAAAAATGCAGTTTATATTGAGATATGTTTTACAAAATAACTCGGGAAATGAATGTTATAACATCATTTTTCAGTTTCTTAAAATAAGGGGGGGAGGAATGGGGAAGGGAGGTAATCATTTTGATCCACACTCCAGACCAGTGGTGGCGGTAATACACCATGTTGTTGTTTGTCAACCGCTAATAAAACACCAAATAGAAGAACGGTACTACCTGAAGGAAACCAACCAAGCACAGGGAGAACATACATGTAGTATCAGAGGAATAAAAGACTTTGCAACGTGCAGTTCTTGGAAACTTATTAAATTTGGGATGATAATTTTGCCCAAGCTACTTTTTGCATTGTGTATGAAATGACATTAATTGCATAATGAATGTTTTATTTCCTCCACATGTTCATGTGTTATGAAACTAAGCAAACCGGTTTGTTAACCCACTTCTGTGATATAGGTTGACAAAATGCAGAGCTGCAAATTTCTTTTGGCTTAAAAATGCCAAGCATATGAGGGGGGAAAAAAATGCACTGCTATGGTCATGTGGCCCGGCAATGTTATAACATACAGTACCTTTTGGATATAATTACTCATATTGATTCTCAACTAGAGGGTGCCTGAAAGTCTCTACACTCAGTCACGCATGCAATCGAACCCGGACCCTGGAGGTGCGAGGCGACAGTACTAACCACTATGCCACCGTGCCGCCCTGGTCTTTATACATAGGGGAAATTTATTTACAAAACATCCCCCACATAATTGCCCTTCTTTTATAAACACACAAGAAGCTACTGTATCTCTTACACTGTCCTAACACATATCTTTTCCTGGTACCTTCCATGACCTTCACCTGGTAAAACAATCTACTAGACTTAGATTCTGGGGATTATAAAATAAACATAGAATGTAAAAGCATGTACATTTGTGTAAGACCTTATTCCCCCTATGTATGTACACCCTGTACAACAGCTCTCTGACTTACAGTGAATGAAGCAGAAACATTATACTCACTGATATCCAGTAGGGGTCTCTCTCTATACCCCTCATTTATTGGTACAGCACAAATATTCTGGTGGAAAAGCACAGAGATCCAGAAAGCCCAAATCATCAAACCCATGACTCCACTTTACCACCGCTCAGGTCTGATCCTGCTGCTGCTTATGGCGAGGTTCAAAACCCCAACCGGAAGTAAACAGTGGTCACGTGCTTCCATTGCTTACCAGGCAGTCCTGAGGAAAAGACTGACTCTGGAACAACTAAAGAGTCTGGTTTCATTCTGCCACTAGAGGGCAGTGTTACTCATTTCTACCATTTAAACTCTTATCAACTGCATTCATAAATAATGTTTAAAAATCTACAGTATAAGGCGAGATCAAAGATAAGAAAGCGACTCACAGTTGCTTTAAATACAAAAAATAGTACAAATATGAAATAAGTCTGCAAAAGAATTTTTTTTAATTTTTGTTTTAATTGTATTATTAAATATAACAACTTTCTCTCTCTCTCTCTTAATTATACACACTTATTATGGCACTGTGGCCTCGCACCTCAAGGGTCTGGGTTCGATTACCTTCCCGCTTTCAGTCTGTGTGCATGGAGTTTGCATGTCCTCCCCGTGCTTGGTGGTTTTCCTCCCAGTTCTCTGGTTTCCTCCCACATTCCCGCAAAGACATGCAGATGAGCCTTAAAGGCATTCCCAATTCGCCCGTAGTTTATGAAATAAGCGTGGTATATGTGTGTACATGCCCTAAGTCTCATGGGATAGGATCCAGGCCCCCATGACCTTGTATTCAGGACAAAGTGCTATAGAGTGAGTGAGTGATATGCATATACAGTAATATATGCACACACACACACACACACACACACACACACACACACACACATTAATTGTACAGAGAAACTTTATCTTACAGGAAAATAGCTTTAGGTTTAAAAAGAAAGCAGCATATTATGTAAAAGATTACTTTTTACACAAAAAAAATAAATAAAAGAAAGCTGCTAGGATTTGCATGCATGAAAAAGTAGTTGATGCGAAAAAGTCTCAGAAAGACTGTGGCTGGTTCTGTGGGATCTTCAGTAAAACTAAACAGAAATTTTCCATAAAATCCTAACTTTGTTTCATCAATTTACTACTTTTAATAGTTTATATATATATATATATATATATATATATATATATATATACACACACACAGTATATAAAAACTTTGTAAAGACATCCTTGCTCTACAGTACAAGACTTGCATGTACAGGACTGTGTATATAATTGGCAGAAATATACAGTAATGCAGTTTTGATGATAATGCTATCAGTTGCATGCACATACACACACAAAGTATGTTAGCATGTGATAATTTGGGAGTGGAGGTGGGGGATACCCTCAAATAACAAATTATAGACCGATTTCAAACCTTCCGTTCATATCAAAAATATTAGAAAAAGTAGTATCAGCTCAAATATGCACATTCTTGCAGGAAAACAACATCCTAGAAGAATTTCAGTCAGGTTTCAGGCCACATCATAGTACAGAAACTGCACTAGTTAAGATTGCAAACGACTTGTTTTTAGCTTCAGACCAAGGCTGCATCTCAATATTAGTCTTACTTGATCTAAGTGCTGCATTCGACACCATAGATCATAATATTCTCATAGACCGCCTACAAAATCATATAGGTATTCAGGGGCAGGCATTAAAATGGTTTAGATCATACCTGTCTGATCGATACCATTTTGTAGATCTAAATGGAGTACCGTCTGATGTAATGCCAGTGAAATATGGTGTCCCACAAGGGTCAGTTTTAGGACCTCTCCTGTTCTCAATTTACATGCTTCCCCTGGGAAACATCATTAGAAGGCATGGGATTAGTTTCCATTGTTATGCTGATGATACCCAATTATACATCTCAACAAAACCAGATGAAATACCCAAGTTGTCTAGATTAACAGAGTGTGTCCAGGACATAAAAGATTGGATGACCAATAACTTTCTTTTACTAAATTCAGATAAGACAGAGATATTGCTCATCGGCCCAAAAACCAGCACACAACAGCTTTCACAATTCAGCCTGCGTTTAGAAGGATGTACTGTTACTACTAGCTCAACAGTAAAAGACCTGGGTGTGATATTAGACAGCAACTTGTCTTTTGAAAATCATATTTCCAATATCACAAAAACAGCCTTTTTCCATCTTAGAAATATTGCCAAACTTAGGAGTATCCTATCCGTATCTGATGCAGAAAAGCTAGTTCATGCATTCATGACCTCCAGACTGGACTATTGTAATGCATTGCTAGGTGGTTGTCCTGCATCCTCAATAAACAAGCTACAGTTAGTCCAAAATGCAGCCGCCAGGGTTCTCACTAGATCCAGAAAATATGATCATATAACACCTATATTATCATCCCTGCACTGGCTACTTGTTCAATTTAGAATTAATTACAAAATAGTACTACTTACATACAAGGCTTTAAATGGTTTAGCTCCCTCATACCTAACCAGTCTTTTGATACGCTATAATCCACCACGTCCCTTAAGATCACAAAACTCCGGACTTCTGGTAATTCCCAGAATTTTTAAATCTACAAAAGGGGGCAGGGCATTTTCATATTTGGCTCCAAAGCTTTGGAATAGCCTTCCAGACACTGTTCGGGGAGCAGACACGGTTTCCCAATTCAAAAGTAGGCTCAAGACGCATCTCTTTAATCTGGCATACGCGTAACTCAACCCATAACCTCATACTCCATTACACTTATCCTGAATGGCAACTACGCTAATTCTCTCCATCTTTTCTGTATTTTTCTACCCATCCTGAGACATCTGGAGATTGTGCCAGCTTTAGTAGACAAAGGCCAACCCTGCGAGGTTTCTAAAGCATCTTGAGAAGGACCTGCTCCAGCTAGATTCTGCTTTATGATGGCTGGAGCTACACATCCTGCTCCTGTGCTTCCAGTGATCTGACCCCATCTGCCCTCTGCACCTACTGCTGAACTGAATCGACACAACTTCTGATATATTGAACTTTCACCTGCACAACACACTTGATGTTATTTCTATCTGTTATCACCCAGATGAGGATGGGTTCCCTGTTGAGTCTGGTTCCTCTCAAGGTTTCTTCCTATTGCCATCTCAGGGAGTTTTTCCTTGCCACTGTCGCCGTCACCCTTGGCTTGCTCATCAGAGACATTTCATTCATCATTCATTCATTTAATTATTATCTAGACACATTTTTCTCACACATACACACTTCCAAATATTTTCTTTTCTTTTCTTTCTTAAAAAAAAAAAAAAAAAAAAAAAAATCTTTCATTTTTTTCTTGTGAAGCTGCTTTGGGACAATGACCATCGTTAAAAGCGCTATATAAATAAAATTGAATTGAATTGAATTGAAATAACCCAAAATGGCCATTTTTAACCACTGCCTGGCTTTTTTCCTCAAGATTGTAAATTAAATAAATACTGTACCCAGGCAGATTAATTATAATGCGCTTCTAGACATGTTTAAACAATCCTTTGACTCCAAAATGCACTGCTTGAGAATTTTAAATAAATCCATGGGGCAATTTAAGTTGTATTACAGAGAAAAGCCTGATATCTCATCTCAGCAAAGCCACTGCTTTTAGTTATTCAGTCATTTAATTTTTCGAACCTCTAGGCCCTTTCCCAAATAATTCATAAATTAATTACTACTAATCCTGTAGTCAAATCCACACATCCTTCCTCTCAACATCATTTCATTGGCTCCTTTTGCTATTCCAATATTGTCAGCTTAAATTGATTGCTTATATCACCTTGTTAAGTCAAATGTTAAACGCAGCGTTAAATGCACAAGTGAGTCTAAACAATCCTCTGATAATTAATTGGTCATTCACATGGGCACCAAAAAATGATACTAATGACACTAATGTCATTAGTTTTTTTGTAACACTGCCTTCTCCAATAACAGTAACACAAGTCTAACTTGTCCAACAACCAGATGCACCAGGGAACTTTAACAATGCAATTAACTCATTTACTCAGGCTTTAGGATAAGCCTGGTAAAATAGAAAGAGGTATATAACAATTTGGATCAGTTCGATCCCCAGCATTATAAAGAGGATCGAACTCTTGGCATCTGCATGGTACAGATTGATGAACAGAAAATTTTTGTGATAGGACCAGCAGTAATCAGGGCTGTGATTTAAAATAAGCTGTTTAACTTAAAAACAGTTAAACAGTAAAACACTCAAAACAGTAAATAAACATTAAATATAAAAGATTATTGCATTTTTATTTTCAGTGTCTTCATTGGCTTATTTTTAACAGACCCAAAATGCTATCTATACATCTATGCTATATCTATATCGCTGATCATTATTCACCAATAAATTATTTACTGTTTAAAAAACAACCTTGATTACTTTGAAGGTTATTGTTTTATAAAATCTCCTCTCCTTCCACCTTCCACCATTTGATTTACCACTTCTGTATTTACTATAAATACATGTACATATAATAGCATTAGCAATTAGACAAAACAACAGATGGAACATTATGTGTTTTAATAATGATTTCAGAAAAGACCCGGGTGAACCTTATTAATTTGTCGGTACATGCATTAGAGAAGTAACAATCTGATTTGCCATTAATTTCTTAACAAAATTCTTTATAATTATAATACTAACAACACATCTAATCTCTATATTTAGATACCACCATTTTGGGGACATTTGAAGATTTGCATTAAAACATGCTTCTAGACTGGTAAGTGGTCCATCGTTTATACCTTCTCATAGGTGATGGTGGCTACAGTGTCCCCAAAGGTCAACGTCTAAAAAAATGCAAAGAACACCATATTACTACAAGCCATACAACAGACTATTACACTTCAGCCAGCTTCACAAATGTGAATTCAACACATTCTTACCATGACCATGTTGTTATTCTTGACCTCACGAACAATACTGGTTTCATTACCATCCCATGTCTGCACTTGTACAAGTTTGCTTCCTTCCAGGCTGATGACGTTCTAGAAAATAGTTAAGCTTGTGTTTATCTCACAGAGAGATTATATATTTATTTTTTTATTCTAGCACCATCAGGGATTCATTACCATCCCATGTCTGCACTTGTACAAGTTTGCTTCCTTCCAGGCTGATGACGTTCTAGAAAATAGTTAAGCTTGTGTTTATCTCACAGAGAGATTATATATTTATTTTTTTATTCTAGCACCATCAGGAACTGAAATTGACTTAAAATTCATACAAAAATGTGGTATGTTATTAATATACACCCATCTTATCTAATACCCTCCTCACTCGTTTTTTTACAGATGATATTCTCTAGGCAGGTTTGATTAGATATCTCTCTATATATAAGATTTGATAGCTTATCGGTCTTCCCGATGTTGTGGAATAACTGTGGACAGGTAATTACTGTATATAACTTCAGCTGTTTGTACCAGAATTGATTTATATTACCTTTTTCCACAACTTGCAAATGAAACAGGTTGTTTGGTGATACTAAGATGTAAAGTCACAAATTTTTGAACAGTAGCCCAGTGGAAGTAAGTACTTACGCACTCAAAACTCTTACATTTTTATTAATAACTAATTCGGTTAACTATACGGTTAAGCTTATTTCGTGAAGATTTATGATATATAAATACCAATTAAGCCCAATTCAGTTCCAACACAAATGTATCATTTTCTTTTATCTATCAAACTTCAATGAGCCCCTCTAAACTTGCTATGACAAATACATAAATTGCCTATTTTGGAAAATAACTTTAGGGTTTTTATCTTACAATGTCTGTGATCCCTAGTTTTTTCAAAGAACTCTTCACCCAGCTTGAACCAGATTTCTCCAGTATGAATGCCGGTCTCTTTTTAAGAACTATATAGTCCCCATCTTGGTAAAAGGTTATAGTTGGTTTAAGCACTTGGGCAACACTAATCTGTTCATCTCCAACTCCTGTGAAGGCAAAAAGTCATGTTATATATAAAAAAAGTAAACCCACTTATGGGTATGTCTGAGATTTGGATCTAAAACGCTTACCAATGGCTTTCAAGTATTCAGCAAAATTTTCAGTTTTGACCAGTTTCCAACTTCTACAGAACTGATCCATTCTGCTAATATATTGTTTTTTGTTTTTTATTAAAGGGGCACTGAGATTGTGTGACTATCCTCTGATATTTTTTACAGTCTTGTCTGATTTTTTTATACAGTACGCGATGGGAGGAGACTGTACATTTAATGTCTGTTAGAAAATTACCAGACATCGTATTTGTTTATCTAAGTGTGGTCATGGTCTGAGTAGTTAAATAATGAATTATTAATTAAGTAATTTTAATGGGTGTAAATGCGTGCTGATTGGTTCTGGAAAAAAATGTCTATGAAAAAATACCACAAATAAAAACATAAAAGTTGGCACACAGTCCAATGAGTCATTCTATAATTTGCTGTAAGTTTCACACAAGTAAAAAAAAAAAAAAAAAAAAAACAATGTTTGTTTTTGAAAGAATAGTGTATCACATGACATCATTTTAAGTAATTAAATTGTTCAAGTAAGGAGTATCACATGATGCCATTTTTGTTCTTTGGCATTCATTATGATCTGATTTTGTAATGATATACAGTTGTAATGATGACTGATAATGTACTCTACTGGGTAACATAGTGTAGTTGATAATTTCCTTATTTTGATGCATAAGTTAAATGGTAGGACCTACCTGTTTGACAATTTCTCTTTTCTATTAACAGTTTTAAAGAAATGAGAACACACTTACCACAATGCGTGCCACAGAGAAATTTGAGATCATTTGATGCTGGTCTCTTGCATTTTAAAACATGGACAATAGCACTGCTGCCGTCACACACATCCTCTCATTTAACACTCCATGATTCCCTCACAATGCTGCTGTCATACCTACATGTCATATCTTTCCCTCTAATACCCTTTTTATTTGGGACATTTAATGTAATTTATACAGTTTTTACTTTTACATTACACATTTTTTTATATTTCTATTTTGTATTTGTTTTTACTGTAACTGTACAGTATATTATATATTTTTAAGATTTTAGTTTTTTTCTAGTGCAATTTGCCTCTTCTTACCTTTAGCCTTGAAGCATAGGATGCGTGCTATTATAACATGCTTTTCCTTAACATGGAAAATATGATATTTTTGGTAAAAAAATACTTAGACAAAATATACTTATCAACAGACATGAAATGTACCCCATATTATAGCATGACTTACAACTGTCTACTCATAGGTTGTTTTACACATGGATCTAATGTCACCTTAAATGCTATCTATTTTATCAAAACAGGCACAGATTAAACAACGGTACTGACATCACCTGTCTCTAAGAAAAGTTGCCGGTCCTAAAAAAGATGATAATTCACTCAAAATTCACTCAGAAATTTTCTGGCTTTTCCTTTTACAAGACTACTTAAGACGGGACCACTTAATTAGTAAAAAATGGGGCTAAACTGTAGTTTACGAAAAGGTTCCAAATAAGTGGCATGAGTAACACAATAGGAGTACTCACATTAACAGTTACAGATAAGTACAGCAATAACATATGATTACATAAATTGCATTTTGTAAATGCTCAAAATTAGTGCATTACATTGTATAAAGACACCGGTTCAAGATATATCTACATTCAGATGGCATGGTTACTGTAGTAACCAGTTCAGCTGAGCCATATTAAGGACTTTACTGTTTTTTGTACAAAATTCCAACATCGTATCAGTGCATAGTATTTTATCAATGCAAATTAGTCTCTAGTGAAATTACACCCAATCAGTCAATGGGAGCCAAAACAGGAAGTGTATTTAAATACATGGTGTGCGAGTTCACATAAGAACTAACTCAAAAATTTTTTGCATGCACATTTTAAAATGAACCAGCTGACTTTTACTTCTTTTGTTTACATTTTTCAAACGAGCTGCTGTGAGCATTAGGTCCTCCAGTCACATTCATAAGTTTGTTTTGTGGAAAGTAACTAAGTGCACCTTTATGAAAGACGGGGCCTTCCAAAGCTGGACGAGACACGAGGTCCTGCTCTATCATCTTTATTTAAGCTCTTACTATCAAACGTCATGCTAGACATAAAGCTGTAGTTGGGCACAGGTGTAGTATTAAATCTTGAATCTCTGTTGCGATTATTAAATGTGCTAATGTTCTTACATACTTTCCTTGCTTTGCTCAATATTACTGCTGAGACTGCTGTATATTTGCTTTTCTGCACAATACCATTAAATAAATAAAGTGAATGTGAATAATTAATCTAAAAGGGAATAAAGTATTCCCAAGTAGTTTGAAAGTGCTAAGTCCGAACAAATTATTATTATTATTATTATTATTATTATTATTTTTACAAAAGCTTCTCCTCAGCTGAAGTGAAATCTGATTTGAACTCTGCAAATTCCTAATCTTTCAGAGGTTTACATAGCCCAGAACGGAATGGACTTGGTGACAAGTTGTGCCTCAGCTTGCATTTCGGTTTAAACTGGGTTGCTTTGACATTGTGGATTAGAAAAAAAAATCCCTATTATCATCAATCTAAATTAATCCACTTCCAAATATAGGAACTTGTTAAAACTGAACGTGAGATTTTACTGGGACACAGCAGATCAGAACTGGGACACAGCAGATCATTAATGGGATACGTGCTCCAGGAACACCCATGCACTAGCAGTAGTAGTTAGCAAGGTAGCTCCTGGTTCATCATCTTTTCCAGTTTCTTCCTTATTGTTATCAGCTAGGTCTGGATCATTAATAGAATTATCCTGCCCAAAACAGTTGAATCCCTTATACACAGCCTGGATAAATAAATAAAGCTACCATTTCAACGCACGTGACATTATGCACCCATCATGCACAGTGGACTCTGTACTGTACAAGCCTCTAAAGGCATGCTTTGATTGATTTATTTTTAAATATCTGATAATGCTTTTTGCTAAGATATTATGAGCGTGCTTCTTTAATGTGCTGGTATGCAACAGACAAATGACAGATCATTTTTGTTGAGCCAATAAAGTCTAATGACTCTAAACACCTTGTTCTGATGAGGCACGCAATCTGCTGATCTGCATATGGTACACATTACAGTTCATCCTTTAGGTGATAAATAATTTAATTGAATGCCTTGTTCAACCATTCTTGTACCTTTGTCATTGGTGGCACACACATGTATAGATGTATCTAGTCCGATGAATGATGTGCATCAGGGCAATCTCACTTCACTTTAGTGGATACTAAAAATACCAAACCTAGTGGGAAAGTTGGTTTTTAATTAGTCTATCAATCACATCAATCACATAGTTTGTAGGTGATAAAAGTGGAGCATTTTTTCTGAACGCAGATCAGCAGATTATTATTTTTTTTAATCAAAGAAGACTCTCCACCAGTTGCATGATTGTTTTATTTTCTCCCCACAGCACCATAATGAATTAATTCAAGTGATGGAAAATGTCACAGAAGTCTTGCCACTTTCAGTTTGGGATAAAAATTAAGATTTTTTTTCTGCTTTGTAAAATGGTATGATTCCAGGATCTCCTCCTTTAGTTTACACAAACGCCTCAATGCATTTTCTTTTGCCAACCAATTTAATGTTATTGTAGGTAAGAAAATCACTATATTAAGTAAAATTAGGTAAATAATTAACAGCTGGGAAAAAGGCTGTGCTGTAAGCTGAAGGTAAGTTAATAATTGTTATGGCAGAGTCCATGGTCTCTCTTAATTTACCAGTTAGTCTGGTACAAAAGATACCTCGGTAAATAAAAATAAAAATGATGTAACAATATTAACTGTGGAATCACATTTGCCAACATAGTGGACCCTTTATCCTGCCTGTCATGACAGTTGCACCATTTGTTGCCCGCACGTTAACACATTCCAAATGCAACTTTATTTTTTTTTAAATGTGACATTTTCATTAAATATTATCTCACCGGTCACCCATCCATCTAAACGGATTAGTCCAAGTAGGTTATTTTTAAACCAAAAACATTCAGTATTTTCATATATAACTTAAAAATGAATAAATAAATAAATAAATAAATAACATTACAGAAGAATATAGGCATGGCTGTAAAGAAAAAAATATATAGTACAAGACAGACCAAATTTCAGATGGAAGCAAAAAACCTAATGCACGCTCCTGGGATTTGCAAAAAAATAGAAAGGAGCGAGTGTGAGAACTCCTCATACTGTATTCTCCAGCAAGCTCAGTAAAACCTAACAGCTGTTTTCTTATAAAACTGCACAAATCTGTGTCTAAAACTCCTGATTTTAAGCAATGAGTTTTCACTCCAAATATTTACTGTTTATTTAATTACTCTTTATTACTCTATATAAAAAATACACACACACACACAAACACAGTGGTTTAGCAGAGGTCTGACTCGGGGGAACAGAGCAGGTGATGGTTTGTGTGTGTGTGTGTGTGTGTGTGTGTGTGTGTGTTTTGCCTTGGCAGAGTAGTCAAACTAATGTTTTGCATAAAAAATACATTTTCCACTTTTCACACTGGTTGCTACATATTCTGCTTGGCCTCAGGCCTGTTTTGCTCACAGCATGAATAAAAGAAATTCCACAAGACAACAAGTGCAAATGTGCTCTTCTCTCTATATATGCTTTATGTGCATAAAATCATTTAAATACATTGTACAGTATGTTTATGGTAAGTTTCCACTGTTATGCTGAATAAATAGAGTTTTATATTTCAACCATGCCAAATGAGAGATACAGTACCAGTTTAATAAAATTGAGGAAGGTGTAAATCACATTAGACACTGGATGCTTATCAATTTCCTTCTACTTAATTCTAACAAGACAGAAGTAGTGGTACCAGGACCACATGCAGCAAGAAGTACGCTTTTTGATTACATTATACTGTAGCTTTGAATGTCCTTTCTGTTTCACCACTAAAGTACTAAAAGACCTTGGTGTGACTATTGATTTCAGTCTTTCAGTTGAAGCTCATTTAGATAATCTATATAAATAAAAGAAAGGTTTTGTCTGTTAAATGGTCAGAAATTGCTCTTTCAATGATATCTTCACATTTTTCCCTTAAAAAAAATTCTGTCCATATGTCTGTCTGTATATCTGTATGTCAGTCCAGACAATTTTGTTGCAGAATCACGCAAAACTTGAAACTTTGTCTTTGTAATAAAAATAATAATAAAATTAAATAATTTAATGAAACTAGTCCTTCTGTATTTACCTAAAGTTAAATCAAATGCATGACACAGCATGGCTTACTCCAAAAATGTTTTTAACTTCTGAAAACTAAATCTTTAAAGATTGCCACTATGGAATAAAACACAGGTCGTTAGAGCAAACATATCCACAGCAGTTGGAGGTGAGGGCGTGTAAAATATTTGTACTGAGAGTGTTAGCCGCTCCCATCAAAATGTTGAGTAAAAGCGATGTTATGGACAGTTATTCGCCAGATTTAATAATCTAATAAACAGCTAGTGTGTTTGGCTGGCGATAAGAGAAGTACAATTTGGCGTTAACAAGGCATAAGATACTCAAACTTACAAAATTTTATTTATTTGTATTAATAAATTAGGCAGAATTCTGCTTCAGCCTGAAATATTAATCACTGATTAGATTAAAGCTGATCCACTTATTTTTAGCTTTAACCTTTTAACTATTTTTTAAAAATCTGTACGGTCAACAACAGGTACTAATATAATAATAATAAGATAACCTTCATTCATCTTAAATCAAATACTCATCAAATTTTGGCAAAATAAAAATTTGGTCAGAAAAGCTACTATGAGGCCTACAGCAACTCTGAAGCAGTTGCAGGAATTTCTGACAGAGAGTAATTATTGTTTGCATGCCAGAAAGTTGTCAATGGGAAAAAGGTTTACCTTCCAACATGACAATGACCCAAAGCACACAGCAAAACTGACAAAGCAGTGATAAATGTCCATGGGCTTGCCAGACTTTAACAGGCATTAATAATCTGTGGAATGACTTGAAGACTGCAGTCCACAAATGGTCACCATAAAATTTAACTCAACCTAAACGGTTATGAGGAAATATTGCAAAGCCTAGACGTGCAAAGCATTGTGTGCCATTGGGAAGGCGATCAGCTTTACCTTATGGGGTTTTTATTTTCTTCCATGTTGGTTTGATATCTTTCACTCGGATGTTAAAAGTAGCACTAATTAAATACAGCTGGATAAAACAAAAAATGGTGTCTGTCTTCATTTCAGACTGCAAAGCAAGAAAGTTTAATTATTTTAAAGGGGGTTATTATTTTCCATACCCACTTTAGGTAGCAAAAATAGTTAGTATACAACCTGGTATTTAGGGTGATGATATAATTTGCGTGTGTTCTGTGATTACACAAATATAAGTCATGCTGATGTTGCAAGGAAATTTATAGATGAATTCTTGATTAAAGCAAGCATGACTGCATGACTGACTTACTACATAAATAATATGTTTAATACAACTCAAGCTTATAGTTGAAACAATATATAAAACACATAACACTGCACATCGTCTGTATGGAAATATGTCTATCAAAATCTGTACAAACTTGTACACAATGTGGTGCTTTTGCAGACCAGCCTTGTTTGTGATTTTTTATATTTTTTATAAGACAGAAGAGAAAAATTACATAAAAGAAAAAGATAAATTGTCCTTTCAGTGTTAATAGTTATTTCTTAGTAAAATATATGCACTCTGTTTTCATTTTTACTACTAAAACGTGGGTATTTTCCACACTCTGATTGATCTGATTAAAATTGGTAGTGATGGCCAGGTGAATCCTCATTTAAGTGTCAACAGGTTCATTTAATTAAGCTTCATTCAAGAGCTCATTGTGCTGCCATCTTGTGGTCAAATTTGGATCATAAAATCACAAGCAGCACAATTAATATAGACTTATCTACAGTGGTGTGAAAAACTATTTGCCCCCTTCCTGATTTCTTATTCTTTTGCATGTTCGTAACACAAAATGTTTCTGATCATCAAACACATTTAACTATTAGTCAAAGATAACACAAGTAAACACAAAATGCAGTTTTTAAATGATGGTTTTTATTATTTAGGGAGAAAAAAATCCAAACCTACATGGCCCTGTGTGAAAAAGTAATTGCCCCCTGAACCTAATAACTGGTTGGGCCACCCTTAGCAGCAATAACTGCAATCAAGCGTTTGCGATAACTTGCAACGAGTCTTTTACAGCGCTCTGGAGGAATTTTGGCCCACTCATCTTTGCAGAATTGTTGTAATTCAGCTTTATTTGAGGGTTTTCTAGCATGAACCGCCTTTTTAAGGTCATGCCACAACATCTCAACATGCACCTTCCAAAAAGTTCAACTTTTGTCTCGTCGGTCCACAAGGTATTTTCCCAAAAGTCTTGGCAATCATTGAGATGTTTTTTAGCAAAATTGAGGCGAGCCTTAATGTTCTTTCTGCTTAAAAGTGGTTTGCGCCTGGAAATCTCCCATGCAAGCCGTTTTTGCCCAGTCTCTTTCTTATGGTGGAGCCGTGAACACTGACCTTAATTGAGGCAAGTGAGGCCTGCAGTTCTTTAGATGTTGTCCTGGGGTCTTTTGTGGCCTCTCGGATGAGTTGTCTCTGCGCTCTTGGGGTAATTTTGGTCGGCCGGCCACTCCTGGGAAGGTTCACCACTGTTCCATGTTTTTGCCATTTGTGGATAATGGCTCTCACTGTGTTTCGCTGGAGTCCCAAAGCTTTAGAAATGGCTTTATAACCTTTACCAGACTGATAGATCTCAATTACTTTTGTTCTTATTTGTTCCTGAATTTCTTTGGATCTTGGCATGATGTCTAGCTTTTGAGGTGCTTTTGGTCTACTTCTCTGTGTCAGGTAGCTCCTATTTAAGTGATTTCTCGATTGAAACAGGTGTGGCAGTAATCAGGCCTGGAGGTGACTACAGAAATTGAACTGAAAGTGTGATAAACCACAGTTAAGTTATTTTTTAACAAGGGGGGCAATCACTTTTTCACACAGGGCCATGTAGATTTGGAGTTTTTTTTCTCCCTTAATAACGTAAACCTTCATTTAAAAACTGCATTTTGGTTCAATTATGTTATCTTTGACTAATAGTTAACGGTTTTTGATGAGCAAAAACATTTAAGTGTCACAAACATGCAAAAGAATAAGAAATTAGGAAGGGGGCAAATAGTTTTTCACACCACTGTATATAGACTTATATAGACAACTGCAAGTACTGTAATGTTCCATTCACCATTGACAGGTGTGTGTGTGTGTGTGTGTGAAAATCCACTGTTCAAGGAAATTTTTATGCACATAAATTACAATTTCTGAAAATAAAAAAAAAATAACTGAAGATTGAGAATAGAAGGGAAATGCTAAGTTCTTTTTTTCTTTCTTTTTTATTTATAAACATAAAGATGAGTGCAACTAACAAACCATTGTTTGGAATATTTGGACAGAAGATATAAACCCGCCAATTAGTGTCAAAGATTAAATACACAAATTATAGAATAAAACACACAATAAAAAAATTATTGGGTGGGGGGGGGGGGGGGGGGGAGAAATAAAGAGCATTGATACGATAACACTAGAATTTATGGGATAAATTGAGGCCATTAATATAAACCAATGTGTGCTTTTTTCTCCTTTGTATATTATATAGGAATTAAATGTAAAGTTCGTTGTAAAATGCAAAAAGAAAAAAGTTTTCCTGAATCTTGATTCATTCATTTAAGATTAAAAAAAAATAATGATTCAGTCACGTGATTCCGGCAAACGCATGATTTCGTTTGTCATTGGTCACGTGACTCTCAGGGACCCGACACGCGCCTCAGAGCATGGCTTCATTTGGACACGCCCCCTTGTGCTCAACGGACGATTCGGAGCTTCCGTGTCAACACAAATTGGCAAAAGGTCACTCACTGCCCATATAAATAAGAAGGATACATGCAGTAGATATTAACAATATACTTTTTCTTGTAATGACGCGGGGTTTCTGTTTAGGCAGACACGTGGTCAACTATCTCTCCCTCACTGTGCAGGCAATCAAGATTAACTCGCTGCACCTGGCCACGCCTCTTTATAAAGATCTCGGTAACGGCTCTCCGCGTGCGGGCCTCAGTGCTGTACTAGGTGTAGGAGCGGGTTTACACCCCTTCGGCATAGAACTGAAACTATAGCGCCTGAAGATTAAAAATAAAAAAAAGCTATGTGAAAACTATGAAGAGTTAGAAATAGAAGCTGTGTGGAGAGAAACTGTGAAGAGGACAAAAGAGGGGGAGGGAGGGGGAGGCTGTCTGAAGAGAAAGTGATGACAAGGAATATTTTGAAATTAAAAGAGAAGATTGACTTATTTGCATAAGTACACAAGCACTCATAAAACATACATTAATATAATAATTCTTATTTGTCTTAACTTTCATTTGCCTTTGTGTTGTCATTAGTGATGAAAAGTTTAAATCATTTTAGTGACATGGTTCTTTGAATCTCGTTCCTTAAAAAGAAAAATATTGTTTTATTTATAAAAAATGTTGAATTTTCAACAAAAAGACCCCCAATACGTCTACATACACAAATGTTGACTATAATTCTAGTGATAAGAATATTACAATGCAGCTAAGGACTAATAAACAGAATGAACAGCTCACCTCTTATATCTTCCAGTCGGAGTCGTTCGTTCTTTTGAATCTATTGCACTGCATAGCATCTATAGGAGTCACCTGACAAAAGAACGAACGACTCGGAGTAGAAGAGTCATTGTGAGAGAATCGCTCATTTCTGTTTCCTGTACATAACCTATGCTAGAGGGGTTTGTGAAGATTTGCGCATGCGCACCCAGTAGGAAATGAACGAATCACTCTCCGAGATTACTCGTTCTTTTGAGTCACGTTAAAGATTTGTTCAATAAAAACAAATTATTCATAAACGACCCATCACTAGTTGTCATTCTAAACATGTATACGTGCTAAAAAAATAGTCCCTTTTAAAAAAAACATTATAGACCTCTAGTTTATGCTTGAAGCTTTATAAATCTTTTATTAATTTCAACTTGGGCGGGGGAGATAACACTGCACTAACAACTTATTCCTATTAAATTCAATTAAAGAAAATAAACCTTGACTGGTTTTAAGTACTTCTTTTGGTCTAGACCCCTTGGTCTTTGTTGCCTTTTGTGATCACAAAACTATTACTATTTGATCACTTATAAATCCAATATCTTCCACCTGTTCCTCTGAGTATGTTAGTATAACTGTACTCTTGGTAAAGGTAAGAGTAGGACAATCTTTTCTTTTTTTTCTTTTCTTTTTTTAATGCCAACTTCTCGCAAAGGGCCTCTACTACAGTTTGGTTTTCTTTTTAAAGAAATTTGTTCAGATTGACTCCTACACAACTTCATTATAGGGGCTTGAAACTGTTTGATTGGAGTAGTCTGATTTGGGATAATTTCACACAGCCAGTGAAGTTGATTTTGAATTGCCCACAGTTTAAAACTACAAAAAAAAAAAAAAAAGTCAAAACCACAACACTTATCTATGATTTCTCGCATACTTCATGTAAACAGTGCTGTCACATGCTTTCCTAGGAGCAGTCCTCCTCTTCACTAAAAGTAAGAGTAGGAAGCTTCATATATAACTTAAATGTCTTTCTCTGAGGTAGGATTATTTTTATTCCTAAATTAACTGTTAGAGCAATTCCTAGAGGGTGGCATGACCGTAACCCAAGGCTAACTAGATAACTGTTTTTATCCTTTTTGTTTTTGGTTATCACATTGTTGTATTTGCAACATAAGTAGTTTTTGTTTTTTTCTTTTACAGTTTTTAACATATTCCACTTTTAAATCAAGCCTGGCTGACGAACAAAGGCAACTCTAGTCTGTTGGGGGTCTATGCAAAAACTTGAAGGGGTTCTTTCCAGCATTTATTATCCTTTATCTTATAAATTAGTCATCCCTCGGGGTCAAACGTATATTGGCCTGGGGCCCCAAACAGTTGCCTGCTTTGCCTGCATTATATTATATTTTAACAGAAATTACAGGATTTTTGTGCAAGTTTTAAAGTATGTGCACACACATTTGCACATTCTATGTGTTTCATATTCTTATACTGCAGTCATTGAGTCTGTCCTGTGCTCATCCATCACTGTCTGGTTTGGAGCAGCCACAAAACAGGACAAAAACAGAAAACTACAGAAAACAGTGCAAACTGCAAAATAATAATAATAATAATAATTGGAGCTCCATCTCTATGACCAGGGGGGTATTCCAGAAAGCAGGTTATGTGACATACCCAGATAAGTTTGAGGGTAAGTTAGTGGATAACCTCAACTTTCAGTTCCAAAAACGGAGGTAACTTTCTGGGTATGTATGTAACCATAGCAACTTACTCTCTAAAGATAACCTGCTCGGTAGCTGGTTATGTTTCAGGGTAAGTTTGTTTCAGAAGGTTATTCAGCATGGCGTGCCCTTTTGATGAGGATCCAGTGGACGTGGAGGCACAAATTATACGAGGTTTTTTTCGCCGGGAGAGAGTTATAAGAGCGCGTATTGATGTGTTTTCATTTCCCAATGATTATTTAGCGTTATCGGTTTTCAAGGGAATCGTTAATTTACTTAACACATCTCTTGAAACCGCATATTGCACATGTCACAAACCACGGGTCTGCGCTTAGCACAGAAAATATTCTGTGCATAGCACTTCAGTTTTTTGCGTCAGGGCATTTTCTATACAATGTGGGTGATGCAGAGCATGTGGGAAAGGCAACTGTGTGTAGAGCTGTTCGTATAGTACGTCTGGCACTTAAACACTTTTTACACTCGTTTGTACAGTTCCCTGGCCACCGTAGGTTTGTCTTTTGTAGTAAAATCGATGACACATATTTAATATGTAGTCATACTATTTATATACTGTACATGTATTCATCCTGCATACACACACTTGATCCTTCCATATATGACTTTTATTTCAGGGTTTCCAAATGTAATTGGGTGCATTGATGGCACCCACATTCCTATTAAAGCTCCTTCAGTAAATGAGGGAGACTATGTTAATAGGAAATCAATTCATAGCATCAATGTACAGGTAACAACTTAATTTAGTGTCCTTAATTTTTTGCCTTGTTAAAATCATTAAACCCATTACTTTTTTTTCACTAACTACCTGTAATATGTGAGGCAACCCACATTATTACTAATGTTGAGGCCAAATGGCCAGGATCTGTGCATGATGCCAGAATTGTCCGGAAGTCATCATTATGCCAGACATTTCAGCAAGGTATGTTTTGCTTTATACACTTTTTTTTATTATTATTTATTTGGATTGTACACTTGAATCATTACAGGACAGTACAATGGTTACTTGCTGGGGGACAGAGGATACCCTTGTCTGCCCTATTTAATGACACCCTACCCTGAACCTAATCCTGGACCACAGACACGCTTTAACCTGGCTCACAGCCAAACAAGGGCCAAGGTGGAGATGACCATAGGGATCCTAAAGTCTAGGTTTCAGTGTCTGCGTGGGCTCCGGGTCAGTCCAGGGAGGGCATGAGACATCATAGTGGCTTGTGTTGTGCTTCACAACATAGCCACTATAAGAGGAGAGAGCCACCCTCCTTGTATCGAAGAAGATGGCCCAGAGGAACCTCTACAGATTTGTGCACACAGAGATGGAAGAATTTTGAGAGACAGGATTTGTCAAAGTTTCTTTTATTAAATTGTTTGCAGTTGTCTGCTGTGTAGTTAATTTTTTTATTTCCTGAAAAACAATTAAAGTAAAGGAAATAAAATGTGGTGTTAATACATTGCTCTATATGCACAACACTTAACATGCAACAGATTAATACTGTATTTACACAAGTTCTTACCTTAAGGCGATGTTCGAGTAATTTAATTTCTAGAGTAGATTTTTTTAATTTAAAGCTGTATAAGGTCCATCTCCATGTCACTTTTTCTTATTTGTTTTAGAAGATGGACCTTATACAGCTCCTTTGCTGGCAACTAGAAAGGCAAAAATAATTACATAAATGACATTGTCAGACAATAAAATTTAAATATGGACAATTGCACACAAATTCTTACACTTCTTAGATCGTGCACTTAGGTTGAAGGATCCCCGTCTGTTGGTAAATCCCCAGGTATGTATTGTGAAAGAACAATGACTGTTACTTTAATGAAAAGGGGGGGCATACATTATAATGGTATGCATCATACCTCAGTGGATCTACCAGTATTGTCCACGTCTGTCATAGCAGATGTGGTCTCTTCATTGTCATCTTCATCCTTCAGTGGAAATATACAAGTATACATTATTTGGCAAAAAGACAAAAAAAAAATTATAAAGATCAACTAAAAGTACCCGACAACAAAACACTTACAACTGTGACAGACTGTGTTATTTCTGCAGGGTCCAATAATACAATCCCTCTATCAGTATCTATAAGAAAATACAACCCATAAAATTCTCAATTTTATCAAAGAAAAAGCGATAATGCAGGAAAAAAACATGTCAAAGTAATACAACTAAGATCACAGTAGCCTAAACATCATATGCAGTTAAATACAGTAAGCCTACATGAAAACGGTAAGCATGTCCAAAAAGCCTTTAAGTGACAGAGATAAAAATGTATTAAATCATATAATGAAAACAAATCATAGTGGTAAACTTACATTTCACCATGTTACTTGTGGTACATGGATTGTGTGATGACGTGCCCCCTGGAATGCCAGCAACCACCGGTTGCCCTTTATTAAGGGACAGAGCCAGCTCCTCAGATGGGGTGAGGGGAGGTGGTGGTGGTGGGCCGCCGCCAGTTAGACGGGCTTCAGCCTTCTTTCTATTAGCTACATGACAGAAATAATATACTAAATCATGTTTAATAAATAGTTCAGTGAATGTGCTATCAAATATTAACTTTTTGCAGAATGTTTTTATGTTTCATTTTGACTTGGCTCAAAGTTCTTTTGGCTCCAGACGGATTACAGCTTATTAAATAAGAAACCATAAATTCCTAGTCACTATACATTAGTATTTTAACCTAAAGAAATTAATGGCAGGAAAATTAAATGTTTTCATAGTGATTTAACAGTCAAGAGGATAATTAATTAGTTTGCATTATAATTAAAGAGGAAGCGATGTCAAATTAGCAATTTAATATACTCACGCATTTACTCTGTCCGTTATTTTTTGCCAAGCAGACTCTCTTTGTTTAGCTGATGCAGCCGTATTGCTTTTTTTAAAATATTATAGGCTTTAATTCCTCAAAAGCGTGCATTAAAACCTCCAATTCCGCCTCCGAGAAGTATGCCGCTCTCTTTTTTTCATTTGGATTTCCATATTGACTCGTGAAATCCGCAATCCATTAAAAATGTCTTTACAGTATGTACGCACCGTGCACGCGCACTAACTCTGGGTAACCAGTAGGAGGTTGATTAAACTTACCCTTATCAGGTGTTTTGGAACCGACATACTCTCCGTATGCATGTTTGGGGTTAATCAACCCAGAGGTTAAGATTAACCAAATAGTAAGTTAACCAAGCTTTCTGGAATACCCCCCTGTATTCCTACAAAAACCAGGAAATGGGCAGGAGAAATCTGATCCTGTCATGATCACATAATAGGTGATTTGGGTTGTTGACCACCTCTTACCTTTTCCTTTTTCCTCTCTCTCTCTCTCTCTTATGCACCTTACGAGGTATGGCTGCTCGTTATTAGCACAACGGCTATTCATGGAAATATGTGGATTTATACTTGCTGACAAGTGTTAAGCCTGGTAACTAACCGTGAACTATAATGTCTTCAGTAAATAAACGAAAGACAGCAGTATTTTCGCCAAGTAGGTCTGAGTTGTTGTGAGGATAACTATTCAAACCTTTACACCCCGCACACCCAAAACACAACTTTTATTACCTGGGTTTTACACTAACCCAATCCTACAGTCATGTCCAAACAATGCCCCATCACCACAGAGAAGAAGAAACCATCTCCTCCTAACAGTTTTGGAGGGACAGTAGTCAGCACTCAAAAGACCCGCTGTGCCACTGAAAGCTAGTCAAACGAGACATACGCTCAATGTGAACATTTAAAAAGGAAACTACCTACAGTACATTTTTTTTTTTTTATTTGTATGAAAATAATTATGTTCCCCATGGATGCCAACTGCTTGGTGACAAAGGATATCCCCAGAAGCGATGGCTGATGACCTCATTTCACAGGCTAAATGCCAGTGGGCAACCTAATTCCAATAGGTAAAGCATTAATTCACTTTCATATTTAATGTCATGTTCTAGAGTGCATTTATGGAGACAGTGACATAAATAGGCTTTTCTCCCCTCCCATAAGATCATAGAAAAGGGAATAGGACAATGGAAGAGAATATCCTAAGTTCTCCATAGGAAGGTACACGCACCACTGTCCAAGCAAGGTTTGCTATTTCATTGCTGCATGTGGAATATTGCACAATATACTGTATGCAAGATGTGGAAAATCTCATTGCCTCTCTCAGAGGATGAACCAGACAGTAAAAGTGATGATGACTGCATGTTCAGATTAACAGACAGAAGCATTTGTGCTGGCAATTTGCCAACCTTTATTTTAGGTGTAGCAAACTGACAGGTGGTGGCATTGGTATTGGTGAATTTACAAATTTTCCATAAATTAAAGGATTGTACTCCAATTTTCTTTTAAATTTTTTAATACTTCCTCTTCTCTCAAGTTTGGGTTTCTTTTCAAAATAATTTACTCCTACACAGCTCTGTTATAGGGGCTTGAAATAATTATGATTGTCTGATTCTATAAGACTTAAGTTATACTTAAATAAGTCATTAAGTTTTGTCTTTGTGCATGACTGGCACTGATTTCACCATTCTTTTCCTAGAAAAACCCGTCAAAACGACCTGACGACCTGTCAAAATTACTACACCCACTATAGTGTTACAAGTGGTTGTAGGTTGTTGCTTGGATACGGTGTAGCTTGTGTGTAGTGTTGTTCTACCTCTAATTGCTTACAGGTGGAGTGGCTCATGAGGACGGATTCGTTTGGCGACCGGCGTGATGGCGCAGTATTTAAGCCGCTGCGATGGAGGATTCTTCGGCTTCCCCGCTCTCCTGGTTTCCCTTTTTGCATTTGATGTGTTCTTTCGATTATGTTGAGTGATTGTGAAAGGATCGCTAAGCAAGACATTTGTTGTTATTTTTTTGGGAATTAAGTATAACTGAGTTGTGTTGGTAGTGTTATGTTTTGTCACCTTACTTCCTGATCCTTGTTAAGTGGACTACGGCTGGGAGGTGGGTGCCTGTTTGTTATGTTCGCTTTTCTCCTGTTTTTTTTTGTTAATAGGGAGGGAAGATTTTGTATCCTTTTATTTATAATTTCTTTCTAGGTTAGTATTTGCGATCGGTAGTTAGTTTTGTTCATTGTACTTTTTTTTGGCGTTTCCCCTCCCGAAGGTTATGTTGTTTTTTTTGTCTATGTTAATTAATAAATTTACTTTTTTGCCTTCTAACTGTGTTTTGTGGTCGTGAAGCTTTTGGGGAGTGAGAGCGGGGACCCCAGGGATCTTCTAAAGAGGATCCCTGTTTACTTGTTACGGTTAATTTATTTCTCTTTGAGTAGGGGTTTAATTTTATTCGTAACAAATGGGGGCTCATCCGCTTGTTTTTTTTCCGGTATTTCTTTTTATGTTTGTTTTGGTTTAACAAGTCGGGGGTTGTCCGCCTGTCTCGCTGTTTTCTCGTTTATTTTTAAACGAGTTTTATTAACAGATGTCTGAAGGATACCATTGTTTGTTTTTTTTTGTAAGCAATAATTCATTTGTATTAATCTAGTGACGTAAAGCACTCAATTATGGAGGTAGATATCGGAGCGTTTATTTCTAAGCCTAGTATACAGCAATTTAATACATTTCGTAAAAAGGATCTTGTGCAAATTGCTGAAATTTTGAATGTTTCCATATCAACTTCTGCAGCCAAAAAAGTGATTAAAGCTGAAGTGTACGCTAAACTTGTTGAACAAGGTTTGTTGCCGGTAGAAAGTGATATAGATAGTGAAATGGAAAAGACTGAAGGTTTAGAAACGATTGAATTACTATCATCTAAACCAGACCCTTTACTTCTGTTTAAGTTGAAGGAGATAGAGTTACAAATCAAGCGACAAGAGCATGATAATCATATGTTACATTTACGCGAACTTGAGATGGTTCATAAAGAAAAAGAGAGAGAGAGAGCGCATGAGCGAACTGTAATTCCATCTGTTGTAACTCCTGTGCATGTAAATGTGCCTACAACTGATCAATCAACAGAAAATGTTATTAGTATGCCTGCCGCTGTAATTCCATTTGATCCTAGTAAGCATATTAAGCTTGTGCCTCCGTTTCGTGAATCGGAGGTTGACGCATATTTTATTGCGTTTGAACGTATTGCGGCCAAATTGAATTGGCCGAGGGATATGTGGGCATTAATGCTACAGTGCAGTTTAGTAGGTAAAGCACAGGAGGTATGTTCTGCGCTACCCATCGAAGAGTCTCTCAATTATGATTTGGTAAAAGCTGCGGTGTTGCGGGTGTATGAACTTGTTCCTGAAGCATATAGACAGAAGTTTCGTAGTTATACTAAATCAGCGAAGCAAACATTTGTGGGATTCGCACGGGACAAGAAAGTTTTGTTGGAAAAGTGGTGTGCAGCATCTAAAACCACTACGTTTGATCAGTTACAAGATATGATTCTGTTAGAGGACTTCAAGAACTGCTTACCGGAAAGTTTAGTGATTTACCTTAACGAACAAAAGGTGAATTTACTTTCAGCGGCTGCAGTGTTAGCAGATGAATATATGCTTACTCATAAGACTACATTTTCTTCTGCTGCTGGTCCGAATTGTGGTACATCAGTGTTTTTGAATACTGAAAAACCTTATTCGATTACTCGTTCAATGAAACCAATGGCACGATTTGTAGAGCAAGGTAAGGAGCAGAATAAGAGTTCTGACAACAAAAGGGTTTGTTTTTATTGCTTAGATCCTGGTCATTTAATTGCTGACTGTAAAGCTTGGAAGAAGAAAAAAAATGCAAAACCGAAGAGTGTGGGCAATGTTGTTTGTGAACCAGTGGATCTTGTTGAGAACCAATGTTGTTCAGATGTGTCTGACTTTACTCCTTTTGTTTTTAAAGGTGGTGTCTCAATTGCTCCTGATTCTACAGTGAAATCTATTTCCATCTTAAGAGACACAGGTTCAGCACAATCATTTATCCTTGAAAATGTGCTATCTTTTTCAAAGGAGACTTATACTGGAACTGATGTTTTGGTTCGTGGGATTGAGTTGAGCTGCGTAAGAGTTCCCCTTCATACTGTGTTTTTGACATCTGATTTAGTTTCAGGTCCTGTGAAAGTGGGAGTACGTTCAGGACTGCCTGTAGAGGGTGTGAGTTTAATTTTGGGAAATGACCTGGCCGGTGGCACTGTGTCTGACTTTACTCCTTTTGTTTTTAAAGGTGGTGTCTCAATTGCTCCTGATTCTACAGTGAAATCTATTTCCATCTTAAGAGACACAGGTTCAGCACAATCATTTATCCTTGAAAATGTGCTATCTTTTTCAAAGGAGACTTATACTGGAACTGATGTTTTGGTTCGTGGGATTGAGTTGAGCTGCGTAAGAGTATTATTTCCTCACCCGATTGTAGCACAGAGTCCTGTTTGTGATTCAAAGCTTGACAGTCAATTCCCTTTGACATTTTCAGCATGTGCAGTTACTCGTGCTCAAGCACGCAAAAATGAGGATATCATTGATTTATCTGATACCTTTCTTGCTTCTGCAGATTCTCCCATTGAATTGACATTGTCTGTACAGCCTGAAACGGCTAGTGAAAATGCTGATCGAGAACCTTCATTGACAATGGGGCGAGACCAACTTGGTAGAGCCCAACGGTTGGATTCTTCCTTGACCCACTGTCGTGAGGCTGCGGAAGGTACGGTGGAAGGAGATAATGTTTGTGGCGTACAATACTTTTGGGACAGAGGCGTACTGATGCGCAAGTGGCTGTCTCAGAAGACTAAAGAAGCTGATTTAAGTCCAGAGTATCAGATTGTGTTACCTTTTGGTTATCGAGCAGCAGTTCTTAAACTTGCTCATGATCATCCGTTATCTGGTCATTTAGGTAGTACTAAAACATTCATGCGAGTTGCCAAGTACTTTTATTGGCCTGGTTTAAGATCTGCTGTAGCAAAGCATTGTCGTTCGTGTCACACTTGTCAACTTGCTGGTAAACCTAATCAAATCATTCGGCCGGCTCCCTTACAGCCTATTCCAGTGATGGGAGAGCCATTTGAGCGACTCATTTTAGACTGTGTTGGCCCATTGCCAAAGTCAAAAGCGGGTTACCAGTATATTTTGACGTTGATGTGTGCAGCAACGCGTTTCCCTGAGGCAATACCATTACGTAATCTTAAAGCAAAAACCATTGTGAAAGAGTTGATTAAATTTTGTTCAACGTTCGGTTTACCCCGTGTAATTCAGACGGATCAAGGAACAAATTTTAAATCTAAATTATTCGAACAAGTGTTGAATGGAATTTCTGTGAATCATGCTGTGTCAAGTGCATATCATCCACAATCACAGGGGGCACTAGAGGGATTCCATCAGACTCTCAAATCAATGATGCGTGCTCACTGTGTGGAATCTGGTAAAGATTGGGCGGATGATCTTCCTTTGCTTTTGTTTGCGATAAGAGAGACCATTCAAGAATCTTTAGGTTACAGTCCAGCAGAGCTTGTCTTTGGACATGTGGTTCGTGGCCCTTTAAAGTTATTAAGCGAACAATTGGTTGCTGATAACATGTCGCTTGTACCAGTGGCCGATTATGTTTCTTCCATTCGTGGACGGCTTCGCAAGGTATGTGAAAGAGCGAAGAAAAATTTAGCTGATTCACAGGCAGAGATGAAGGAGTATTATGACCGTAAAAGTGTCGCTCGTTCGTTTCAGCCGGGTGATTCAGTTTTGGTGTTACTGGCTATGCCAGGTTCTGCATTGCAACAAAGGTTTTCAGGTCCTTACACTGTGACCAAGAAGTTGTCTGATACAAATTACTTGATTTGTACGCCTGATCGCCGGAGGAAGTCTCGAATGGTTCATGTTAAAGCCTTATGTGAAGGGGAGTTCGACACCAACTGCGCTTACTGTTAAGCCAAGTGTTGTTGTTGCATCATTATTTACAGCAGATGATGTTGTTGAACAGGAGTTTTCTGTGCCTACTGGGCGGTTATTGAACTCCCTAATATTGAATGATTTAGACCTTCACTTAAATCAGTTAACTCCGACTCAGAAGAGAGATATTGTTGAGTTGATTGAAAATTCTCCTTCGCTCTTTTGTGACATTCCATCACAGACTACGGTACTGCAACATGATATCGATGTAGGTTATGCAAACCCTATAAAACAGCATCCCTACCGGCTTAATCCCAGGAAACGTGAGTTGATGAAAGCAGAGGTCAATTATTTGCATCGAAATAATTTTGCAAGTCCCAGTCAGAGTGCGTGGAGCTCACCGTGTTTACTAGTTCCGAAGGCTGATTTATCGGTTCGCTTTTGCACTGACTATCGTAAAGTCAATGCAGTAACTAAACCTGATTCCTTTCCACTCCCTCGTATGGAAGACTGCATTGACCGTGTTGGTCCTGCAAAGTTTGTAACGAAATTAGACCTTCTAAAGGGGTACTGGCAAGTACCCCTTACATCTCGGGCCTCAGAGATTTCCGCTTTTGTAACCCCGGACGATTTTATGCAGTACTCAGTTATGGCCTTTGGAATGCGTAATGCGCCATCAACATTCCAGAGATTAATGCGTATTGTACTAAGTGGAGTTGAGAAATGTGAGGCCTATTTGGACGATATTGTAATATATTCTTCTAGCTGGGAAGAACGTGTGTTCTTTACGTGAGGTGTTTGCACGTCTTGTTAAGGCTTCTCTGACCTTAAATTTGGCTAAATGCGAGTTCGCCAAGGCCACAGTGTAAACGAAGAGCTACTCACCTGCCACCACATCGCCCTTACGACCTGGCGATAGAGCTGCAGCCAGGTTCTGTTCCCCCCTGTGGCCATCTGTACTCACTGTCGGCGGCTGAGACACAGGCGATGGAGGAATACGTCGCCAGTGCCCTTCGCCATGGAACCATCCGGCCCTCTTCGTCGCCAGCGGCCGCCGGCTTCTTCTTCGTGAAGAAGAAAGGAGGAGAACTTCGCCCATGTGTCGACTATCGGGGGTTGAATAAAATCACTATCAAAAACCGACATCTGTTGCCGCTCACCAACTCAGCCCTGGACGCCCTCTCTGGTGCCACCGTGTTCACAAAGTTGGACCTCCAGAGCGCCTACAACTTGGTGCGCATCAGAGAGGGTGATGAGTGGAAAACGGCCTTCATCACTCCCACAGGACATTATGAGAGCCTGGTCATCCCCTTTGGACTATGCAATGCACCCTCGGCCTTCCAAAAATTCATAAACGATGTCCTGAGAGACATGTTAGGCCGATGGGTGTTTGTATATCTAGACGACATCCTCATCTACTCTCGCACCACCGAAGAACATATCCAACATGTACGGGCAGTTCTTAAGAGATTGCTCGCTCACCAGCTGTACTGTAAGTTGGAAAAGTGTGCTTTTCACCAGCACTCCACCACGTTCCTGGGTTTTGTCATCTCGTCCCAGGGTGTGGCCATGGATCCGCAGAAACTGGAAGCTGTCCGTCATTGGCCCCTACCCAGGACGCTCAAACAGCTTCAACGGTTTCTCGGGTTTGCGAACTTCTATCGTCGCTTTATCCGGGGCTACAGTACAGTTGCAGCACCACTAACCAGTCTGACCAGGCCCTCCTCCCATCCCTTCCGTCTTACTCCTGAAGCCACCTCCGCCTTCCAAGAACTCTGTCACCGCTTCACCACTGCACCCATTCTTCTTCACCCAGATGCCAACCAACCGTTCGTTGTAGAGGTGGACGCGTCAGATGTGGGCGCTGGCGCTGTTCTCTCTCAGCGAGGTCCAGACCAGAAGCTACACCCCTGTGGCTTTTTCTCCAAGAAATTCGACCCCACTCAGCAGCAATACGGGGTAGGGGACCGCGAGCTGTTGGCCATAAAGTGGGCCTTGGAGGGATGGAGTCACTGGCTCCAGGGCGCCAGTGAGCCGTTCATGGTCTGGACGGATCATCAGAACCTCATCACCATCCAAAATTTAAAACAACTCAACCCACGACAGGCACGGTGGGCATTGTTTTTTGAACACTTCAATTTCCATCTGTCATACCGCCCGGGCTCCAAGAACACAACACCAAGGCCGGACCCCGTGCCTGTCATACCCACAAGGGTTCGCCAGGCTCAGGCTGCGGAGACTGGTCCGGCAGGTGCGCCGCCTGGACGACTCTTTGTTCCTCAGCGTCTGGTTCCCGAAGTTCTCCAGTGGGGCCACTCCTCGCCCGTCGCAGGACACCCAGGGACTCGGCGCACACTACAGTTTGTGAGACGGGCGTTCTGGTGGCCCACCATGAGGAGAGACATTGAAGAGTTCGTTCAGGCGTGCCCGGTGTGCGCCAGGGCCAAGGACTCCAACCAGCCTACCTCCGGAGAGCTCCAGCCTTTGCCCGTTCCCCGACGGCCCTGGACGCACATCGCCTTAGACTTCATCACGGGCCTGCCGGTTTCCGAAGGAAAAAACACCATCCTAACCATCATCGACCGGTTTTCCAAAGCCGTACACCTGGTGGCCCTCACCGGACTCCCATCAGCCAAAGACACTGCCGAGCTGATTTTGGAACACGTAGTCCGCCTGCATGGGTTCCCCAAGGACATCACATCGTCTCGGACAGGGGGCCCCAGTTCACCGCCCGGTTCTGGAAGGCCTTCTGCCGTCTGATCAATTCCACCTGCAGTCTGTCTTCCGGTTACCACCCCCAGACTAATGGTCAGACGGAACGGGCCAACCAACAACTGGAGCGCTACCTGAGGTGTTTTGTTTCGGATCGCCAGCGCTCCTGGGCCCGCTACCTCAAATGGGCCGAGCTATCCCACAACCTCCACGTCTCCTCAGCCACCAAAGTCTATTTGAGGTATGTTATGGTTTCCAACCTCCGATGTTCGACCATCAAGAACCGCGAGGTTGATGTACCATCGGCCCAACAGTTGGTCCGTAGGTGTCGGCGGCTATGGAACCAAGCCAACCTCGCCATCCAACGTGCCAATACCACCTACGTCGCCCAGCATCGCCGCCGACACCCTCCGGGACGATTGTACCATGTAGGTGACAAGGTATGGCTCTCCACAAGGAATCTGCACCTGCATACAGAATCCCGCAAACTATCTCCCAGGTTCATCGGCCCATACCGCATCACCCACCGGATAAACCCTGTCACCTACCGGCTCCAGCTGCCTGCGGCGCTCCGGATCCACCCAGTTTTCCACACCTCCCAACTAAAACACTTCACCACCTCTCTAATGAATCCACCCACCCCCCCTTCTCCTCCCCGGATTATCGACGGTGGTCACGCTTACACTGTGCGCCGGATCCTCGACTCACTCCCTCGGGGCAGGGGCACCCAGTACCTGGTCGATTGGGAAGGCTACGGCCCTGAGGAACGATCGTGGATTCCGTCCCGGTTCATTCTCGACCCCGAATTAATCCGGGACTACCGTCATCGGGTATCCTCCACCCCAGGACCGTCAGGAGCCGGTCCTGGACAGGGGGGTACTGTCATGCACACTCAATCGGCGACCGGCACTAGGACCCGGAAGTAAAGCGGTCGCAAATCAGGAGGTATAAGAGGAGTAAACAAACCACGATTCAGCGCTCAGTCATTGAGTTCAGCCCATGTCGGTTCTGGTTGTCCATCATCGGTTCGTGAGTACTCACTTTATTTGGGTTTCGCTTTCTGATCTTGAGTGTGTGTTTATAGGACGCGGGTTAAATTTGTGTTTTTCCCTTGCTCCCCTTTTGTGAGAGTCCTTAGACTAACAAGCGTGGTTATCCTACCTACTCGCTATCTTCCGCGTTTGGGTTCACCATCCACGCTACATTGGGCTAATCGCTAAAGCTAAGTCATCTGGTCGCCTAGATTAGTTCATCCTGACAGACAATGCAAAAACCTAAATCCAATGAATACATTTTTATATATATATATATATATATATATAATGTATTCATATATATATATATATATATATATATATATATATATATATATATATATATATATCCGCCACCTCCAGCTTATACTGCATCCTTTTGCATGTTTTTAGATGTTCCGCCATTGCTACCTCATCTCTGAGTCTGTAGCATTTGGGCTCCACCTTTTCACCGCATCTGGGGGAAGAAAATATAAATATATTTTTTAAAAAAAGCAATTTTAGGTAAATGACATGCATTTATTTTGTATTTATGATGCTACAACTACATTAAAAATACATCTTGGAACAAGATTTTTTATCCGTTTCATTAACAAAGCATTATAAAAAAGTAACCAACATGCATTACATTACATTTTACTGTTGAATCTTTTGTGAATAAAAGATGTATTAAATGTGTGCTAGGTTAATAAAAAAACAGTATGTCCCCTCCCCCTTGAAAATCACTGTGGTGCACAATAACTAGGTGTGTAACTGTGTGAAAGTGAACAGAACATTTCTGTGGTATTTTAGAGAATTTTCCTTAAAGAGAAAAAATAGATACCAATAAAAATGACACAAATAATTTTTTTTTAAAAAAGACACAAGGAACGTTTAGGGTTTCTCCTCCCACTACCTCAACTCATCACCTCATTACAACAAAGTATTAAAATGTCATGTTGTCAGACTTTGTCTGTCTTGTCTGCACATTTGCACATGCACTTTGTTGTCTCTTTCTGTATTAAAACTTCTCTGTTAATTAAAAATGTCAATCAGTCTTGTCCCAGCTAACTGGCTAATTACAGTAGGTCTCAAAGTTAGCTAGTCAGTTTTTTGTTAATTTGTGTTCATGTCAATCTGTCTCGTCTCAGCTAGCCAGCTAATTAGGTTTCTTAGTTAGCTAGTCAGTTTTTGTTAATTTATGTTGTACTGTATGTAGCACCTTGGTCCTGGAGGAACGTTGTTTCGTTTCACTGTGTACTGAACTGTATATGGTTAAAGTGGAAATAAAAACTCCTTAGAGGACAATTTACGATGCGTCGTAGCTGGAATACGTGGAAGGTGGGGTAAATGCCGGACGGCGCATGGGTTAATTAACTTGGTTATCGTAAATGGGCAGATGAAACGTGGAGAGAGCTTGCGTTAAAGTGTCTTTAGGGTAATGTCCCTGGTGGCGAGCATGACTCTTTCCTACGTGATACCTGGGGTTCTTGGAGCGATGGCGGTCTGCCTGTCTCTTGTATAACCTGGATGCTTGCAGCAGGGATCGTCTGGCTCGTAACCATGTACGTTTGCAGCGGCGGACAAAATGTTGCGCCAAGGGGACCTCTACCTTCTCCTCCTGAGTAGGGAACAGTGGTGGTTGGTAGCTCAGGCAGCACTGGAACGGAGAGAGCCCTGTGGAAGCAGATGGTAGGAAGTTGTGAGCATACTCAACCTATGGGAGAAACTTACTCCAGGTTGACTTCCGTTGTTTGGTTCTTTCGTACCGTTTGGCTGTTGGATTGGGGGTGGAAGCCAGAAGACAGGCTAGGAGAGGCTCTGTTGAGTTTACAAAAGGCCCCCTAGAAGCGTGTTGTGAATTGCGGGCCACGATCTGAAACTATGTCAGTGGGGAGGCTGTGAAGACGAAAAACGTGGAGGATCAACTGCTCTGCAGTCTTTTTGGCGGCGGGAAGCTTGGGGAGCGGAACTAGGTGGACGGACTTGGAGAAGCGGTCAACGATGGTCAGAATACAAGTTTTCCCATCAGATGAGGGTAGACCTGTTACGAAATCCAGCGAGATATGTGACCAGCGACGGTGAGGTATGGGTAAGGGTATAAGGAGGCCAGCCGGAGGGCGGTTGTTGGGTTTACAGTGGGTGCAGATGTCGCAGGCTGCCACAAAGCTGATAAAGTGTTCGGGCAGAGCCTGGGTGACAGGACAGCCTAAATCCATGACCCAGGACCTGTGGGCGCAGACAGAAAGAAACAAAGAGGCGATCTGGGGGAACATGCTTCGGCCGGACTCCTGGGTCAATGTCTGCTTGACTTTAGTCTCAATGTCTAGCTCCAAGGCGGCAACAAGACAACGAGATGGCAGAATGGAGTCGTATAGTGTGACGCGAGAGGGCATCAGGCTTAGTGTTCTTAGAACCTGGGCTGTAGGACACTGAAATAGGAAATTTAACCTAGAGAAGAACAACGACCACCGAGCTTAATGGGCATTGAGTCTTTTGGCGGTGGGCAGGTACTCTAGGTTCCTATGATTGGTCCACACTATGAAGGGGAGCTCAGTCCCCTCCAGCCAATGTCTCCACTTCTCCAGCGCTAACATGATGGCTAGGAGCTCTTGGTCGCCTACATCATAATTTCTCTCAGCTGGAGATAGACGGCAGGAATAGAATGATCGGGGGTGCAGCTTGTTATCTTGTGGGGATCTTTGGGGGAGGATGAGTATGGAGGTTGAGGTGAACTGCCTTTTAAGGTCCGCAAAAGCCTTGTCTGCCTCCTCGTTCCTGTAGAACTGCGTTTTGGCGGAAGTCAGGGAGGTGAGGGGGGCGGCGATGGAACTGTTACCTAGAATTAAACGGCAATAGAAGTTTATAGAAGAGATTGTTTTCTAAGAGCCTCTGCAGAACTTGGCGACGTGGTGCTGGTGCTTCTCCAGATCTCGAGAGAAAATTTTAAATGTCATCCAAGTATACGAACACGAAAGAGTTCAAGGAGTTGCAGAGGACGTCATTAATGAGGGCCTGGAATACGGCAGGGGCATTGGTCAGTCCGAACGGAACCACCAAATATTCGTAGGGGCCAGTAGGTGTGTTGAAAGCTGTTTTCCACTCATCACCTTCCTGGATGCGGACGAGGTGATGGGCATTTCGTAGATCAAGTTTGGTGAAGATGTCCGCTCCCTGGAGAAGTTCAAAGGCAGTGGCCATGAGTGGTAACGGGTAGCGATTCCTGGCAGTTATCTCGTTAAGCCCTCTGTAATCAATGCATGGACGAATGGACTTGTCTTTTTTCTTGATGAAGAAAAACCCTGCCCCAGTGGGAGAGGAGGATTGACGGATAATTCCGGTAGCGAGGAAGTCTGTGATGTATTTATTCATGGCCTCTCTTTCTTGGTGTGCTAGAGAGTAAATTCTTGTTCCAGTCAATCTGGGGACCATGGAGGGCTAGCCAGGGGAGTCCGAGGACCAAAGCGGCGTGTGATTTGTCAATGACGAAGAGGCAGATCTCCTCAGAGTGATTCTCTGACATCCTTAAAATTAATTGGGGGGTCCTTTGTGTGATGGGTCCAAGGCCTGAACGGCGAGCGGAGGGTCCAGGGGTACACAAGGGACCTTTAATGCCTTTACAGTAGTGGCGCTGATCGAGTTCCGGTCGGAGCCAGAGTCAATAATTCAATTCAATTCAATTTTATTTATATAGCACTTTTAACAATGGTCATTGTCTCAAAGCAGCTTCAGAAAAATGAAAGAAATTCATTAAAAATAATAACAAAAAAAGAATAATAATAATAATAAAAATAAAAAATATATATATAAAATAAAATAATAATAATAATAATAATAAATTGTGTATGTGTAAGAAAAATGTGTCTAGATAATAATAAGATGAATGAATGAAATTTCTCTGATGAGCAAGCCAAGGGTGACGGCGACAGTGGCAAGGAAAAACTCCCTGAGATGGCAATAGGAAGAAACCTTGAGAGGAACCAGACTCAACAGGGAACCCATCCTCATTTGGGTGATAACAGATAGAGATGATATAACACCATGTGTGTTATGCAGCTGAAAGTACAGTACAATATAACAGAAATTCTTTAAATTAACATGATTCCAGTTCAACATAGGGATGAGTCAGTAGGTGCAGACGGCAGATGGGATCTAGATCACTGGGGGCACAGGAGCAGGATGTGTAGCTCCAACCTTAATAAGGCAGAATCCAGCTGGAGCTGGTCCTTCTTTGGATGCCTTAGGATCCTCGCAGGGTTGGCCTTTGTCTACTGAAGCTGGTACAATCTCTAGATGCCTCGGGATGGGTAGAAAAGTACAGAACAGATGGAGAGAATTAGCGTAGTTGCCATTCAGGATAAATGTACTGTATGAAGTTATGGGATGAGTTACGCGTATGCCAGATTAAAGAGATGCATCTTGGGTCTACTTTTAAACTGGGAAACCGTGTCTGAGCCCCGAACACTGTCTGGAAGGCTATTCCAAAGTTTTGGAGCTAAATATGAAAAAGCCCTACCCCCTTTTGTAGATTTTGAAATTCTGGGAATTACAAGAAGTCCAGAGTTTTGTGATCTTAAGGAGCGTGGTGGATTATAGCGTATCAGAAGACTGGTTAGGTATGTGGGAGCTAAACCATTTAAAGCCTTGTATGTAAGTAATACTATTTTGTAATTAATTCTAAACTGTACAGGTAGCCAGTGCAGGGATGATAATATTGGGGTTATATGATCATATTTTCTGGATCTAGTGAGAAACTCAATGACTGAGCGTTCAATCGTGGTTTGTTTACTCCTTTTATACTTCCTGGTTCGCGACCGCATTACTTCCGGGTCCTAGTGCCGGTCGCAGCTTGAGTGTGCATGACAGTACCCCCCTGTCCAGGACCGGCTCCTGATGGTCCTGTGGTGGAGGATACCCGACGACGGTAGTCTCGAATTAGTTCCAGGTTGAGAATGAAACGGGCCGGAATCCAAGACCGCTCCTCGGGGCCGTAACCCTCCCAGTCGACCAGGTATTGGATACCTCTGCCCCGAGGGCGCGAATCAAGGATCTGGCGTACCGTGTAGGCGGGACCACCGTCAATGATGCGGGGAGGAGGAGCGGGGGGGGGGGGGGAGGTGCATTCATAGGAAATGTGTTTCAGCTGAGAGATGTGAAATACTGGATGGATCTGGAGTGCCGCAGGCAGCTGGAGCCGGTAGGTGACTGGGTTTATCCATAGAGTGATGCGGTATGGGCCGATGAACCTAGGTGAGAGTTTGCATGATTCAGTGCGAAGATGAAGATTTTTTGTGAAAATCCATACCCTGTCACATACGTGGTACAATCGGCCTGGGGGGTGTCGACGGCGATGCTGGGTGATGTAACAGGTGTTGGCCTGCCGGATGGATCTGTTGGCCTGGTTCCACAGCCACCGACACCGGTGGCCCAACTGTTGGGCTGACTGCACATCAACCTCTGGTTCTGGGTGGTTGAACATAGAGGGCTGGAAGCCGTAGCATACCTCAAATGGGCTTAACTTTGTGGCTGAGGAGGTATGAAGATTGTGGGATAGTTCTGCCCAGATGAGGTAGCGAGCCCAGGATCACTGACGATCGGCGATAAAGCATCTTAGATAGCGCTCCAGTTGTTGGTTGGTCCGCTCCGTCTGACCGTTTTTTGTGGGTGATATCCGGATGAAAACTGGGGCCCTCTGTCCTAGACGATGTCCTTGGGGAACCCATGCAGATGGACTACGTACTCTAGTATCAGCTCAGCTGTCATTTTGACTAACGGGAGTCCAGCGAGAGCCACCAGGTGCACGGCCTTAGAGAACCGATCGGTGATGGTCATTATGGCATCTTTTCCTTCGGAGACCGGCAGGCCCACGACAAAGTCGACGGCAATGTGCGTCCAAGGCCTCCGGGGAACCGGAAGAGGTTGAAGGTCTCCAGATGTGGGTTGATATGTATCTTTATCCATGGTGCACACTCGGCACGCCTGAACGAACTCTTTGACGTCCTTCGCGAGAGATGGCCACCAAAAGTCTTGTTGGATAAAGAGACTGGTCCGTCTTGTGCCTGGGTGTCCCAATATGGATGACGAGTGACCCTATTGTAGGACCTCAGATCTCATGGTTCCGGGCACGTAGAGTCGTCCAGGTGGCACACCTGCCGGTTCGGTCTCTGTGGTCTGCGCCTGGCGAACTCTCATTTCCAGGTCCAGTTGAAGTGAAATTTTTTGGAGAAGAAACTACATGGGTGTAGTTTCTGATCTGGACCTCGTTGGGAGAGAACAGCTCAAGCGCCCACATCTGAAGCGTCCACCTCCACAACGAATGCTTTACTGACATCAGGGTGAAGGAGAATAGGAGCGGTGTTGAAACGGTGGCAGAGTTTCTTGAAGACGTAGATAACAGTAGGGTTGAAGTGAAAAGGGAGAGATGGTAACTTGGCCTGATGGTAACTTGGCGAAGAGCGTTGGTTATGTACTCCTCCATCGCCTGCGTCTCTGTGGGTGTCAGCGAGTAGAGATGGCCGCGGGGTGGAATCGTGCCAGGTTGGAGGTTAATGGCGAGGTTGTACGGGCGACGTCTAGTAAGGTTGGTGGCTCTCCTCTTGCAGAAGACCTTGGCCAGGTCCCGATATGCCTCTGGGATGGCGTTGGTGTCGACGTCGAGGGGCCTCGGACTCCCGAGAGCACGTCCCAGCCGAATTTAGTAAGTCCATAAATGCGAGGGCTAAAGTGTCGTTAGCATCATCTACATGAATGTTAAAGTCTCCTACTATCAACACTTTGTCAGATTTAACCAATAGGTCTGATAGCAGATGTCCAAATTCTTTAAGAAAATCGACATATGGTCCTGGGGGTCTGTACACGGTGGCCATTGTAAAATATAGCGCGGGTTTATTATGTATTTCATTAAGTGCAACATTAATGATGAGCACTTTAAATGAGTTAAACCTGGGCCTTATTTTCTGAGTAACAATGCGTACATCATTGTAGATAGTGGCGACACCACCACGGCGACCAGTTAGACGGAGCTTGTGCTTATAAAAATATCCTGACGAAGTAGACTCATTTAGACCAATATATTCATTTGGTTTAAGCCAGGTTTCGGTGAGGCAGAGTGCGTCAAGGCAATAATCTAATATCATTTCATTAACAATAAGTGCTTTAGGCACAAGGGATCTAATGTTGAGAAGTCCAAACTTTAGAGGTAGATTTCGATTACTTAATTGCCCTTTTTCTGGTTTAATGGTTACCAGATTGTTTCGGCTGGATTTATTCTTTTTTCTCATTATTCGGGGAACAGACACAGTTTCTATAGGACAAGCTATGTGTGTGCGTCTATTAGTATGGCGAGTTGTATTGTGGCTGATATCTAAAAAATCTAAGGTATGACTTACCGTCAGTCAGATGGTTCGTAATGTCCTGGAGATGTTGTCTAAAAGGAACGCTGCTCCAGCTCTGCTAGGGTGCAGGCAATCTGTGTGGTAGAGCCAAGGACGCTCCCAGAAAACATTCCAGTTATCAACAAAGGGTAATCTCTGTTGTTGACACCAAGATTGTAACCATTCATTAAAGGCAAATAATCTACTGAACCTCTCGATTCCTCGCTGAAATGTGGGAAGTGGTCCAGATACGACGATCTTTGTCGTAGGTGATGTGCTGCGGACCTTCTCGACCAGGCTCCTGAAGTCCTTCTTTAGGATCTCCGTCTGCCTCAGCCTGGTGTCGTTCGTACCAGCATGAAGAACCACAGCTAAAATGTTCTTCTTCAGGGCCGCAGGTACCTGTGCAGCAACATCAAGAACACGTGCACCAGGTAAACAGCGAGTGTACAGCTTACCTTTAGCCGTGGTAGCACGCACGTGCCGGACGATTGAGTCTCTGATGACCAGCGCGTTGTGTACCGTCTCACGGAGAGGAGTGAAGCGGTTTCGGGTCGAGATCTCGAAGACAGGTGGTGGCGGAGGAGGAGAGGTCCTCGCCCGGGGCTTGGCGCGTGTCTTCCCGCTGCTGCAGTATCCAGGCCTCGTGGTATCCCGGCGCCAGGGTAAAGGAAAGCTGAGCAGGCCACGTCCTAGGTGCGTTGGACCTGGGCAGAGAAACACGCGGGGTAGAGGTTGTAGGAGAATTCTCACGCCGAGAATTTACCTGGGACAGGTGAGCGTCGGTCCGTGACGATTCCAGCGTGGCTTTCCGCTGCTGTAGCTGGGCCAGCTTCACCTGTAGGTCGCGGATCAGCTTCTCCACGGCCTCCAGCTCCAAGTCCACCGAGTGCAGCTCCAATGTCTCCTCACCTGCACACAGGGGCAGAGACACAACCGACATGGTAAATAGAAACGGAGATAATCAGTGCGAAAGAGCGTAAACAAACTTGTGATAGCCGGGCTAACGGGCTAGCGATGCTAATGCCGGTTAAAAGTGGTGTGCTACAAAACAATTAAAACTTAACGATATAACAGGCGTTTCGAGTGAATATATTATAAGATAGTATAAAATACTTATGTTTTATGTTCACCCTTCATAAGGAGACGAAAAAGTTGAAAAATTAGTCAGTCTAGCTTAGCTCGGAAAAAAGCTCAGTGCATCAACAGAACAAAACCAAAGACAGGACAAACCAGGAGCTAGGGGAGAAAAAAAAAAGTGCCTGGTGGGCCTGACTGCCAACGATTAGGTTTACGGGAAGTAGGGAGCATAATAGACTGGAAGCACTAGAGGTGCCTCCTCCCAATAGACTCCCACAGACAAGGGGGTGCCTCACTTTTACTGGACAGTCTTTAAGCCTGTGTCCTGAAGCTCCACAGTAAAAACAAGCCCCTTGTAGACGATGTCCGCGTCTCTCCTCGGCAGAGATGCAAGTCCTGCCTAGCTGCATGGGCTTCTCTCGATCGTCTGCTGCAGAGTAGGGGACACGTGCCCTATTCTGGGTTGGGGTGAATTCCTGGCAGAGGGCACACTTCTGGATGGCTGTCTTAAACGGAGACGTGAGTCGATCCGCCCGGCAAGATCCATGAGCTCGTGGGGGTCTGTGGGAAGTTCATGAGAGATGAGCTCGTCTTTAAGAGCTTCTGATAACCCTTCCAGAAAAACATCCGCTAGGGCTCTGTCGTTCCACCCACTAGGGGCAGCTAGGGTGCGGAACTCAATAGCATAGTCGTAGGCAGAGTGGGATCCCTGACGAAGACTTAATAACCTAGTTCCGGCCTTCCTGCCGACAAATGAGTGATCAAAGACCCTCTCCATCTCCTTGGAAAAGTCGTCAAAATTCTTACAGCATGGGTCGTGAGCTTCCCAAAGGACCATGCTCCACTCCCTGGCTCTTCCAGTTAGTAGCGAGATGTCGTAGGCCACCCGAGAACGTTCTGATGAGAAGGAGGAAGCTTGTAGTTCGAAAATCAGTGAGCATTGTGAGAGAAATCACCTACAAGTTCCTGGTTCTCCCCCGTAAGTGGGAGGGGCTGGTAGGCGTGGCTCTTGTGGGGTTCCGGAGTTTGAGGTCTGCGCTGTAGGCGCCTAAAAGAGCTGTACTTGGGAGATGACATCAGCTAGAGTCTGTCTTGTGGCGATGAGTTCCTCTTGGTTCTTATCGAGGAGCACGCCTTGGCCCTCCAGTGCCTTTCTCATCCTGTTTAAACATGCTGGGTCCTTAGTGGTGGCTGAATTATTCTGTCTCGTGCACGCGGATTAGGGGCTGTGAAGATGGACCCAGGTGCAGGTGGAGGTGCAGGTCATGAGCCTCCCAGTTCTTCTGTGGTGCTACTGCGCTTCTTTATAAGCCTGAAGAAATCAGCGCCAGATGAGAAACCGGTGTGCTAGCGGGGCGGTCCGGGAGGAGCAATGACAGCGTGGGAAAACATGACAGCATGATGAGAGCCTGACAGAGTGGGAAAGGAAATGTCAATGACCGACGTTGTCTTCAATCATCACGAAGCGCTGAAAGCATGACAGAAATATTATGCAGCAATAAATAAAAACAATGCAAGGTAAAATACAAACCTGTTCATGACTTCAGACTCTTCACACAGTCTCTGACAAAAGATACACCAACTCTGGACAGTTGCTTAAAATGTTACACCACAATCTGTAATATAATATTTTAAAAAGGCACATACAGTGGGAGTCATGTCAAACAGCTGCCTGGAGCATGACAGGTCCATGACAGGACCATGCACGATCCGTGCACGGAATGTGATCCCCCGCGATGACGCAGTTAACGATGCCCGCCCCATAAACGCCACCATGCGCTTTCCAAAAAGATGGTTGCAATGCTGTTTAATCCCGCCAGTTGGAGCATTGACTGCTTCAGTTAATTGCAGTGTTCAAGCAGCTGGTTACTATATTCAATATATAACATAACTTACGTCAACATAGTTTCATAAATAGATGATGTGCTAAAAAAGAGGGAGAAAAATTATTAATAAAACAGATTTAAATTACTCAATACACAACCCATCATGCTTATGCTATTTTTAATTAATTAATTAATAAAACTACTTATTGCAATATTTTTTACGACATCCTTAACAATCCTTAAAGACATGGTAACATCTATAATTTATCTATACTGGTCGTTGTAGGTACGGAATACAAATGCGGGCTATGTACAGTATTTTACATTACGGTGTATTTTATCTATTTCCGTTTAATACACTGGTAGATAATATTTTGCTGCAAAGTAAAGCATAAAATGTAACTTCTGCTTGGGTTTGTTTTTGTTATACTTTTGATGTTTTCACTGATGTTTTTTTTTTTCGCTGATAGTCAAAAATTGGCATAACAAATCAATTAATGGCGCATAATATCTGGAACAAATATCTGTCCATACGGATCAGTATTTATTTAGTCATTTAACCAGCATAACGTTCCCCCATCAAAGATCTGGTGGGGCATTAATCACATATCACAACTGTAAATAGATACGGCAGCAGAGACAGATTTAATCTCCATAAACATTTACACTTGAAAACAAAACTAAAACAAATAAACAATTTCAGAGGGTTAGCTCCTGTTATCGCAGGACAAGAATCACCTACAGTACGCTACAGTATTTTTCACTGCTTATATATTTTTGCCATAGTTTTATTTGGTTTTACACGATTTCATGTGTTCTTTCAAGAGTGAGGGAGAGCGAGTGCGTGCGCGAGAGCGTAGAGATCGCCCTCCGATATGGATTATACACACGGAGGGACATCTCGTTTAAAACTCTGCCATTATCGGTGAGGTAAACACTTCTTATTTTGCTGGTTAGACACAGACACGCACACACAACTAGGTGAAGACAAAGAATCTGAGGAATGTTTCCGGTTCACTATTATTTATAACCTGCAGGTGCGTCTTATCAGATGACGTGACCCGACCGAGGTTATATAAGCCAAAAATTTGGCGTGTTTGATAGACACATGCTTTACAACCGGCAACATGACAAGATGTTTCCCATACCGTTTTCACGCAGCACCATATTGTCATATTCTTTCTCCTAAAGGTGTTTTGTCGTTTTAGTTTACCCACTCCTTAAATTTATTTAAAAATTGTTTGGCAGAGATACAGCACTGTTACACAATGCTTTTATGTCATGTTTCCCAGGTGTTATTCAAAATGCAAATTACTAGCCACATTGTGTGTGTGTTTTTTTTTTTTTTTTTTTTTGCATATGTTTGTTTATGGTAATGTTTACCATACCCTGCCATATATTTACTTAATCTGGACAGTACAGTATATTTAAAGACGTTTTTAACTGTTTCATGCTCTCACAGTTGTTTATAGGACGTTTTAGTGGTAACATGCAGCTTCATTTCACAATACAATGTACTGCTGATCTACCAATGGCAATCAAGCACAACTCTTATATTCTATGATATGTCTTTAGTTTGTAATTCACCTGAACTCTTGCCTGTTATGTCAAATATTACTTTTTGCATCTTATTTTGGATTGTTTGAATTTATTCTTAATAAAATGCCTTTTTAGGGGCAATTGCGTCTGCCTAAACTTTTTTGCATCTGCCTCTGACTTTAAAATTTTTTAATGAATTTTTTTTTTTTTTATTTCGTATAAATTTTCCATAATTTTTTTTTTTTGCAATTATTTTTAACATATCTAAATAGCCTCACTGTCTTAAAGATACGCATCTGTGATCTACAGTAGACATGAGCAGTTATTGAACAGCAGTAGCACGTAATGTAGATTTTTCCCCACTTCTTTGCATCTGTCTTTTTGAAAGTTTACAACTATTAAATAAAAAACAAAACAATGTAATAAACTTTTTATTGTTTTTGTACAGGTTTCCAGACTGCAGATGAGGAGTTAGGTTATTTCATTTTCAAACCCTCTCAAAGATGCGCACTGCCACGGCATCATGGACTTTAAATGTCTGCAATATTAAACAAAATGTTTTGTTACAAAAGGCATTTAAGTGGTTGATCATACTGTACAATGGACAACATTTATTATGGGTAAAAAAATGTATTACTACCTTAAACAGTTTCTTATCCTTGATCTCATGGACAACGGTCAATTCAACCTTATCCCAGGTTAACATCTCAATGAGTTTGTCTCCTTCTAGGTTCACAACCGACTAGGAAACAGGCTTCTGGTTATCTTCCTATATTTTCCTATTTAATTATCATTGCTGGATAAATATTACAATTAAATTTATGCAACATTCTTTTTATGTCAAGCCTAGTCATAATAGAATTGGTAAATTAGCTCTGGCATATTCTATACATTACATTATATACATTGCATATTATATACTATACAATCTAATAATAGCTTTAAACCATATATTTAAGTTTAGTAAACCATCACGGTTCTTACTTTCCAGGACCTGCCATCCTGTGATTTATTCTGGAACTCCTCACTCAGTTTAAAAGAGTATTTGTGTGCACCAACAATGGACTCTATTAGAAAGACCACCTTGTCACCCTTTTGGGAAATTTTGAGGATTGGTTGAGCATCATGTGCAAAAGTTTTCTTTTCATGTTCAACACCTGCAATAAAACATTATTTGTCAAAATGCATTCGAATCATAGGCACAAATGCAAAAATTGAAGAGCAGATCTTACCGACTCTGTCCATGAAGTGGTCGAAGTTCTCTGAACTAACAAGCTTCCAGGTTCCAATGAATTTATCCATTTTTGTCTAAGGTCTAGTTCTATTTGCTGGGCAAAATTATGTTCTGTATTTGTTCTCGCAAGCTGTCTCTTATTCTTCAGTATGGACCACGGAATAAGGTTATTTATAGAAAATGTTAGGGGAGGAGTTTTATTACAAGTTCCAAGTACTAATTTGTTTTACATGAAAACAGAAATGTTATGTAATTGCAGTGGGTGATTATCGGGGTTCTTGCTGAGATGTAAAAAAAATTATAAAAATACAAACTTTTTAAATAACAACTGGTTAAACTGTAAATACATGATTACTGGAGGTACTTCAGCTTTAACAAAGTATCATCTTTCAGCACTATGTTATAAAAATATGTGGTATGTTTGAACAATGAGACTATCCTGACTATCCTCTTCAGTTGCCATGGCACATGCAGTATACAGTACAAACACTTAATGCATATACTGTGTTTATTGTACAGTGCATCTTTAAAAATAACTATAACATTTAAAGTAAATTTTTATTTTGAAATGATTAATTATTTAGTTAATTAATTTTGATAATGGCTTCTTTAGCACAAATGACTGTTAAAAGGTGACACAATTATTAAAGATGATCAGCATGTGGTAATACTGAACGAGTGATTGAAGACCAGGTTGCTTTTGATATCCAGAAGATGAGAAACTCCTGACCCAATGATTTAGACTGAAGATTGCTAACAGCCCATAGATTCCCTAAATTCAGTTCAGGTGAGTTGACTAGTAAGTTGGCAGTGCGGGCAAGTGTTAAATCCTGAAGCTATAGCCGCGATGTAAGCAAATTAACACATCTTTAAAAAATTTTTAAATGGTACAGCAGAGTCATGCCAGATCTGTGCCAAGTTTAAAGTATTCTCACAGGCTCTCTGTAAGTACGTTGTGCAATCACTGTTCTAGATCAACCTGCTTAAATGCCTGACCTGCTTTACACTTGTAAATATTATATTGTATTGATTTATTTGCACATTGACCTTAGGCAGAACATGTTCAGGTTCAAGGCAGTTAGGTTATTTAAAAGTGTGAATTTAGTTTAATTTGCAAAAAATAGTTTTTTGCAAATTGGCTATAGAGGGAAGCACCTAAAGAAATTTACTATATTGCCAAAAGTATTCACTCATCTATACGAATAGTTGAATTCATGTATTCCAATCACTTTACAGTTCTATAATATCAAGCATATGCTAATTGAGACCACTTCTACAAACATTTGTGAAACGAGCAGCTGCATCCAAGCCTTACATGCCACCACTGGACTCTAAAGCAGTGGAGACATGTTCTCTGGCATGATGAATCAGTGTAAAGTGTCAAGTTTCAGCTTAATGCTTCAGCATAACAAAAAAGTTTGGGCCAATTTCATGCTCCCAGCTTTGTGGGAAGAGGCCCTTTTCCTGTTCCAACCTGATTGCGCACCAGTGCACAAAGCAAGGGCCATAAAGATATGGATGAGCAAGTTTGGTGTGGAAGAGTCCTGACCTTAAACGGATAGAACACCATTGGGATGATTTATGCGATGAGTCGCGACAGTGAACCACGCCTTCTCATCCAATGTGTCTGACCTCACAAATGCGCTTTTGGAGGAATGGTTAAAAATCCCCACAGAAGGCAATCCTCAAAATAAGGCAGGGGGCAAACATGGGGCCCTCAAACCCAGGAACCGGGGCAAACAAGATGTCTCCCAACCCAGAAGGTGGGGCCAAGATGAAATGTTCGAAGATGGGTGGCAGAGAGAACAAGATGGCTTCCATCCTGGCAGCCAGGGCAGGGATGACATCCTCTAATTAAGAAGGCGGGGCAGGGCATCGCTCAGGCAGAAAACGGGGCTCTCTGAAGTCAGCTTACAACTCTCCAGGCATGCTGAAACCACAACATTGATATTCATGCTAGCACTGTAAACAGAGCAGACAGAGAAAATTAAAGTATCAGGGATCTGAAAGGAAACTGTGACTTCAAAGCAGTTAACGTTCTCAGAGCAGACACATATCTCAGCAGACTGGATCCTCAGAGCAGACAAGGTTCTCACAGCAGAGTGGGCCCTCAACAGGGTTAAAATAATCAGGGTCTTCATCCAGGCAGACAGAGCCAATATTGGCTTCTACGAAGTCTCAGTCTATCTGGGTTTGAAGGATGCAGAAGTTTGGGTTTCTCGGATGTGCAGTCATTATAATAAAGGGAGAATAGCAGTGCACAGAAAATTTTCCTTAATTAAGGACATAAAAGTTATTTAAAAAGCTTCACATTTTTACTTTCTGCAAGGAGTGGGACTGCACCAAGGAAAGCAAGTGACTTTGAGCACAGTGAGAGCCGCAAAGTAGTTGGTGTTTAGTTTTAAAAAAAATGTTGTTGTTATTATTTTAAATGATGGAAAAGCAAAATGGTAAAACCAGCAGCGAATAGTGTGAAAGCTTTATCTACACAGATGTGTGACTTCACTGCATGACTTTATGCTAATCAGACTGCTCTGATCACAACTGTTTAAAGCCTATATGATGGAGTGCGTGTGTGTGTATAAAATTTATTTATTTATTGTGCCATGTCCTACATTGTACAGTCTAGTTTTCATTTTGGCAACAAGGTCAATCATTCAACTGTGACTCAACTTAGTTTGTCCTCCTCAACTAAAATTGAATCTGATCAACCATAGCTTAGGAAAAAATATTTACAGGTAGTCTTTAACTTGTTAGCACTGTCGCCTTGTACCTCCCACATCACCATTGTGTAACATTGTAAAATAACATTGGTTATGTATTTAGGCACATCAGAACATAAAGGTTGGAAAATTCAATTCAATTCAATTTTATTTATATAGCGCTTTTAACAATGGTCATTGTTTCAAAGCAGCTTCACAAAAATGAAGGAAATTCTTTTTTTTTCAATAAAAAAATAAAAAATAAAATAATAATAATAATGAATAAAATAAATAAATAGTGTGTGTGAGAGAAAAATGTGTCTAGATAATAATGAGATGAATGAATGATGAATGAAATGTCTCTGATGTGCAAGCCAAGGGTGACGGCGACAGTGGCAAGGAAAAACTCCCTGAGATGGCAATAGGAAGAAACCTTGAGAGGAACCAGACTCAACAGGGAACCCATCCTCATTTGGGTGATAACAGATAGAGTTAATATAACATTATGTGTGTTATGCAGCTGAAAGTTCAATATAACAGAAATTCTTTAAATTAACATGAAGTCCAGTTCAGCATAGGGATGAGTCAGGAGGTGCAAAGGGGAGATAAGGTCTGGATTACTGAATGCACAGGAGCAGCATGTGTAGCTCCAACCATCATGAAGCAGAATCCAGCTGGAGCTGGTCCTTCTCTGGATGCCTCAGGAACCTCGCAGGGTTGGCCTTTGTCTACTGAAGCTGTCACAATCTCCAGATGTCTCGGGATAAGTAGAAAAGTACAGAACAGATGGTGAGAATTAGCGTAATTGCCATTCAGGATAGGTGTACTAAAGTATGAGGTTATGGGATGAGTTACGCGTATGCGTAACTTATCCCATAACGTATGCCAGATTAAAGAGATGCGTCTTCAGTCTACTTTTAAACTGGGAAACTGTGTCTGAGCCCCGAACACTGTCTGAAAGGCTATTCCAAAGCTTTGAAGCTTAATATGAAAAAGCCTTACCCCCTTTTGTAGATTTTTAAATTCTGGGAATTACCAGAAGTCCAGAGTTTGGTGATCTTAAGGAGCATGGTGGCTTGTAGCGTATCTACATGTCTTCTAATGATGTTACCCAAGGGAAGAATGTATATTGAGAACAGCAGAGGTCCTAAAACTGACCCTTGTGGGACCCCATATTTCACTGGCATTACACCAGACGATTCTCCATTTAGATCTACAAAATGGTATCGATCAGACAGGTATGATCTAAACCATTTTAATGCCTATCCCTGAATACCTATGTGATTTTGAAAGCGATCTATGAGAATATTATGATCTATAGTGTTGAATGCAGCACTAAGATCAAGTAAGACTAGAAAAAAAGTCCAAAAATGGTCTAGTCAGACCTGAACATCTATAAAAGGTTTAATCAACACTTAAATGATTTCAAAACATCAATATTGTCAATATTAAATAAGGAATAAAATGTACATAAATATACATACACTGTGTGTATTTATATTGTATATTGTAAAATGTAATAAATAAATAAATAAATATGTAATAAATATGCTTATATAATTATTTATAACATTTTTAAACAAAGGCTTTCATTTAATAAACAGCTACAGTGGTGTGGAAAACTATTTGCCCCCTTCCTGATTTCTTATTCTTTTGCATGTTTGTCACACTTAAATGTTTCTGATCATCAAACAAATGTAACTATTAGTCAAAGATAACCTAAGTAAACACAAAATGCAGTTTTTTAAATGAGGTTTTTATTATTAAGGGAGAGGAAAAAATCCAAACCTACATGGCCCTGTGTGAAAAAGTGATTGCCCCCCTTGTTAAAAAATAACTTAACTGTGGTTTATCACACCTGAGTTCAATTTCTGTAGTCACCCTCAGGCCTGATTACTGCCACACCTGTTACTCAAGAAATCTCTTAAATAGGAGCTACAGTACCTGACACAGAGAAGTAGACCAAAAGCACCTCAAAAGCTAGACATCATGCCAGGATCCAAAGAAATTCAGGAACAAATGTGAACAAAAGTAATTGAGATCTATCAGTCTGGTAAAGGTTATAAAGCCATTTCTAAAGCTTTGCGACTCCAGCGAACCACAGTGAGAGCCATTATCCACAAATGGAAAAAACATGGAACAGTGGTGAACCTTCCCAGGAGTGGCCGGCCGACCAAAATTACCCCAAGAGCGCAGAGACAACTCATCCGAGAGGCCACAAAAGACCCCAGGACAACATCTAAAGAACTGCAGGCCTCACTTGCCTCAATTAAGCTCAGTGTTCACAACTCCACCATAAGAAAGAGACTGGGCAAAAACGGCCTGCATGGCAGATTTCCAAGGCGCAAACCACTTTTAAGCAAAAAGAACATTAAGGCTCGTCTCAATTTTGCTAAAAAAACATCTCAATTATGGCCAAGACTTTTGGGAAAATACCTTGTGGACCGACGAGACAAAAGTTGAACTTTTTGGAAGGTGCGTGTCCTGTTACATCTGGCGTAAAAGCGTAACACAGCATTTCAGAAAAAGAACATCATACCAACAGTAAAATATGGTGGTGGTAGTGTGATGGTCTGGGTTTTTTTTGCTGCTTCAGGACCTGGAAGGCTTGCTGTGATAGATGGAACCATGAATTCTACTGTCTACCAAAAAATCCTCAAGAAGAATGTCCGGCCATCTGTTCGTCAACTCAAGCTGAAGCGAACTTGGGTGCTGCAGCAGGACAAAGACCCAAAACACACCAGCAAATCCACCTCTGAATGGCTAAAGAAAAACAAAATGAGGACTTTGGAGTGGCCTAGTCAAAGTCCTGACCTGAATCCTATTGAGATGTTGTGGCATGACCTTAAAAAGGCGGTTCATGCTAGAAAACCCTCAAATAAAGCTGAATTACAACAATTCTGCAAAGATGAGAGGGCCAAAATTCCTCCAGAGCGCTGTAAAAGACTTGTTGCAAGTTATCACAAACGCTTGATTGCAGTTATTGCTGCTAAGGGTGGCCCAACCAGTTATTAGGTTCAGGGGGCAATTACTTTTTCACACAGGGCCATGTAGGTTTGGATTTTTTTTTCTCCCTAAATAATAAAAACCATCATTTAAAAACTGCATTTTGTGTTTACTTGTGTTATCTTTGACTAATAGTTAAATGTGTTTGATGATCAGAAACATTTTGTGTGACAAATATGCAAAAGAATAAGAAATCAGGAAGGCGGCAAATAGTTTTTCACACCACTGTATTTAAAAAAAAAATTATAACCTGATTAATTTTTAAATGAGTCTAACTGTTTTACATCAGGTGAACAACAAGTACACTTGAATTATGGATAACAAATGTTTTCACAGTCTGTCTAAGCTGTTTATGGCTCTTCTTTTTATCTGCCACCTCCAGCTCTTCCTAGAGCATGCTTCAGATGTTCCGCCATTGCTATCTCAATCTCTGAGTCTGTAGCATTTGGGCTCCACCTTTTCACCGCATCTGAGGGAAGAGAATATGAATATAAAAAAATTTTAAAAAGGCAATTTTAGGTAAATGACATGCACTTATTTTATTTAATGTATTTATGATGCTAAAACTACATTAAAACATCTTGTAACAAGATTTTTCATCCGTTTCATTAACGAAGCATTATAAAAAAAAAGTAAACAACATTCATAACATTACATTTTACTGTTGAATCTTTTGTAAATAAAAGATGTATTAAATGTGAGCTAGGTTTATAAAAAAAAATTAAAAAAAACAGTATGTCCCCTCCTTCAAAATCACTGTGGTGCCCTTAAGAAAAACCCATAACTAGGTGTGTAACTGTGTGAAAATAAACAGGACATTTCTGTAATCTTTTAGAAAATGTTCCTTAAAAAGATAAAAATTTACCAATAAAAATGACATAAATATAGAGAAGAGTGTGACACTGATCTTCTTCCCAGGAAGGTGCTTCGCGCGCACCTCGCATTCTTTAGGGAACCACGAGCCGCGCTGCACTCCTGGGGATCACAAGCCGATCTGGCCGAGGCATGCGAGACGGAGTCCCTCCTTTCTCTCGTCCTCTCCCCCGATCGCGAAGTCTCACCTTCCACTTCATGAGCGCGACTTCGTTTTATGCGAACATCGTTGATGCAAAGGTACAAGGTTATATGGTGTACCCCAGATAGAAGAGACGCTCGCGGGCTATCTCTCTCCTGGGACATCATCCTCATTAAAGAAGCCAACACTTCCCTCCAAGCCGTGTAGAACTTCTAAACAAACAGCCCGTGCTATTGGCTGTTCTCTGGTCTCCCTGGTGTCCGCTGAAAGACACCTATGGTTAAATCTGACAGGCATCAAGGATAAGGATCGAACATTCATCCTTGATGCCCCTGTCTCACCTTCCGGCCTATTCGGCGACGCTGTTAATTTCATCGCCACTAGGTTTCGAGAGGCTTGGCTCTATGAACAGGCTTTTGGGAAATTTCGCTCACGTCGAGCTCAAGAGTTGAGGCCGTCGACCACCGTCTCGACCAGATCTGATTTTTGCCAGACGAGAGGCGCAAAAGGAGAGTGTTAGCAGCCGGGCACCCTCCCGTAAGGACTGGGGTATGGCTCACCGCCCCGCACAGGCCGCCTCTAAGAGATCAGATCGCACACCGTCTTCTTTTCTAAGCTTATGCGTTAGAAAAGTTTGGAGTTCATTCCATAATAGACCCTCATTCTAGAATTATATATATATAAATATATATTTTTAAAGACACAAGGAACGTTTACGATTTCTCCTCCCACTACCTCAAATCATCACCTCATTACCAAAAAGGATTAAAATGTCATGTTGTCACTTTGCCAGTCTTGTTTGCACATTTGCACATGCACTTTGTCCCTTTTTGTATAAAAACCTAAATAGTTCTCTGTTGAACTTAAAATGTCAATCTTGTCCCAGCTAGTTGGCTAATTACAGTAGGTCTCCAAAGTTAGCCAGTCAGTTTTTTGTTAAAGTGCCTCAAGTATGCCATTTTAAAGGTTGCTAATATTGCTTAATGAGTCTCCTAAAACAGGTTTACATGTATGCAAGGTCAAAAAAACAAAGTAAAAAAAGTTTTATCACTTCAACCCCTTACTGAAGTAATAAGACTGCCGTTCAAATTTCCACTTCAAAGTGTAATCAGTTAACCAGCAGTGGGTAGGGCAGGGATAAATGGAAAATAATTAGGCAACGTAGGGGTGGGAACCTCATATCTATTACACCATGTTCCCGCAGTGGAATGAAACTGCTTTGCTCATTTGTAAATATTTTTTTAGGCAGTAAAACTAAATTTAGCCAATGTTACCAGTTTGGGGACTTGGTCATTTTTGGTCATCAATTTCCCACCCAGAAGTTTGCTCAACTGCATAAAATAGCGCACCGTCAAATGAACGGACCACATGGGGCTTTATACAAACTCATGCTAACAGAGTTTCTTTTTAGGAGAAGCCTAACAATAACCCTAATAATAAATTTTTTGTCTACTTGTTAATTTTAGCTAAACTCAAACTACATTTTAATTCCTTCGTGTCAAACAAGTAAAACTCAACAACATTAATAAAACAATACAAAATGTACTCACCCAACAGAAGTTTAAATAAAAAAAAAAATTACTTTAGGCCTCTTCTCCTGATAATGTGTTAACTCGCTCTCTTTCTCTCCCTCTCTCTCTCTCAACATGATCTAGAATATCTCAAAATATTTTTCGTGAGATTTTTTTCCTTTTTTTCCTAATGGGTCTTGTTCTGTACATGCCTATAGTCAGTAGCCATCTATTTACAACCTTTTAAAAACTACATCATCTTTATCTCATAAATTAAAGTGTGCACATTAAACTTTTATGTGATAAAGCTGCACACATACTGTATGCTGTAGGGTTGTTGCTACTTAGCTAACGTTGCACAACAGTCATGCTAACTTTTTTTTTACCATATCAGAATTTTCTTCTGTTAGCAAAAATGTATAGTTGTATCAATCTGCATTATTTTCTGAATCTATTTTCCAACCCATGAATTAGAATGGTGGTAATACTGCAAAAATATAGTACTTAATATAAAATGATTTTACAAATAAAAAACTTTTAGTACTAAGCACAAATCCACTAGTTGTTGATGGGAGTAGTAGCCTCCCAGATAGCACACACGTCTATGGGACACACGTCTATGCGACATCATCTTTTTTGTCCGGCAGAGGACGTTACTGTATGTTATGATTTTTAAATATGACCGTTAGATACCGTTGGTCAGGAAACTCCTGAAGTCAGATGCAGACAGGACACTTTTCAGTCACAAACTGCTGTGAAAAAATATAGAGATATATTCAATAAAAATTCTTTATTGAATTTTGATTTTGCTGCATAGCTTATACACACTTATGTGTTCCACTGCATGTGGAAATGAAACCTGGTACACATGTAGATCTCATTAAAATGAACAACTTTCACTATGTATGTCATGGCTCTACATACAGTAACAGGAAGTCAGTTATTTTGGGCCGATATACTTCGATATACAATATACTTCTCCTAAGGAATTTGTAAGATTTGCCAGCACACTGGGCCGGTGTGATCTCAAGACATCGTACATGCAAAATTGTGAAGGAATACACAATACTGTTCCCTTTCAAAGGCTACACTCGATTCTGCGTGAAAACGCTATGGGAACATTTTTTCGTGTTGCCGGTTGTGAAGCATGTGTGTATCAAACACGCCAAATTTTGGCTTATATAACCTCGGTCGGGTGACGTCATTTAATAAGACGCACCTGCAGGTTATAAATAGGAGTCAACCGTAAACATTCCTCAGATCTTTGTCTTCACCGACATTTTGCGCGTGCATGTGTCACAAGCATACTAAAATATAACAAATTAACCAGATAAAGTGTATAAACTCACCAGCAATAATGGCGGAGTTTAGAGTGAGATGTCCCCCTTTTATGCGAAAAATTTTCTTTCAGAGGGCGATCCACACACTTTCTGTTTTGAATGTTTGGGTGAGAAGCACGCTCTCGAAAGCCTTAGAGAAGAGTGTGACACTGATCTTCTTCCCAGGAAGGTGCTTCGCGCGCACCTCGCATTCTTTAGGGAACCACGAGCCGCGCTGCACTCCTGGGGATCACAAGCCGATCTGGCCGAGGCACGCGAGACGGAGTTCCTCCTTTCTCTCGTCCTCTCCCCCGATCGCGAAGTCTCACCTTCCACTTCATGAGCGCGACTTCGTTTTATGCGAACATCGTTGATGCAAAGGTACAAGTTTATATGGTGTACCCCAGATAGAAGAGACGCTCGCGGGCTATCTCTCTCCTGGGACATCATCCTCATTAAAAAAGCCAACACTTCCCTCCAAGCCGTGTAGAACTTCTAAACAAACAGCCCGTGCTATTGGCCGTTCTATGGTCTCCCTGGTGTCCGCTGAAAGACACCTATGGTTAAATCTGACACACCGTCTTCTTTTCTAAGCTTATGCGTTAGAAAAGTTTGGAGTTTATTCCATAATAGACCCTCATTCTAGAATTATGTCGTAATGGTAGTGGTATGTCCCCTTTAAATGCATGTGACCGATCTTGTTGATGTGCCCAGGCAGCGGTGGCACAGGTGCTTGGGCCCTCTTATCCTTGCTTGCAACTATATTTAATTTCCTCTTTGTCCTCAAAGTCCTCTTTGGTCTTAAATATATATATAAAAAAGATTTTATATAATGAGTAAGTTGTGGTGATTCTGAATTTTGGACCAAAAGCACAGATATACACATAAAAGAGAAGAAAAGAAAATGAAAATACTGCTGTCAGGGCTCCTCAATCGGCGCGTATGTGGCATAATTGCTGGAGGCGAGGTGGCGGTTCAAATAAAGGTTTTTATTAAAGAAACACATAAAACACATAAATAAACACCGACATAAACCATACGATCTGAACCAAAGCTAGACGCCTGACTGAAGTTCAGTCAGGCTATTTATAATCCTTTATTTAATTACTTTTCCTCGGTTCAGGTGAATCCTTATGTCACCTGACCGAGGTGCAGTCTAACTTAAACATAACTCCAAAATATAACAAACAAACCCAGGCGCTTTGGCGCCCTCTAGGGGTTAACCGTTACAGTACCCCCCCCTAAAAAACGCTACTCCGGAGCGTTACCGGAGGACCCGGACTCCCTCCCCAGCGGTCCCAGTCTGGACCCCCAACACCGAGGCGGTTGATCCCCTCTTGCGAGCAGGGTTGGTGCGGCTGAGGAGCTGAAGCGACGCTCGGCGGCGGCTGAGGAGCTGGAGCGACGCTCAGCGGCGGCTGAGGAGCTGGAGCGACGCTCGGCGGCGGCTGAGGAGATGGAGCGACACTCGCTGAGCTGGGCGGCGGCGGAGCTGGAGCGACGCTCGCTGAGCCGGGCGGCGGCGGCGGAGCTGGAGCGACGCTCGCTGAGCTGGGCGGCGGAGCTGGAGCGACGCTCGCTGAGCTGGGCGGCGGAGCTGGAGCGACGCTCGCTGAGCTGCGGAGGAAGCAGCAGGCCGGACTGGAAGTCTAGCCAAGGAGCCGGAGCGTCGTTCGCTGTCTCCATCGGCGGCTGCTGAGCTGGTGCGATGTCCTCAAAGCCGGGAGGCGGAGGAAGCAGCGTGCCGTCCTCGCAGCCAGGCTTAGGAGCTGGAGCGACGTCCTCAAAGCCGGGAGGTGGAGGAAGAAGCGTACCGTCCTCGCAGCCAGGCTGAGGAGCTGGAGCGACGTCCCCCATGTCGGGCAGAGGCGGCGGCGGTGGAGGAAACATGTCCTCGTCGCCGTGCAGCCGCGGCGCGTAGACATCCGCGTCGACCACAGGCGGGGGCGGGAGAGGGAGCGCGTCTTCCAGATTAGGGAGAGGGAGAACCTCTGGGACTACTGCGTGGCTCTCCCGAACCTGGATGAGCAGCATCTGGAGCTGGGCTACCTGCTCCCGCAGGTCTGAAATGCGCTCCCTATTTTGCTGCGCCACAACCGCGTAGTCATTTCCCGGTTGATCCTCGCCACCGTCCTGCCAGACCTCCTCGGCCCGTGCCTCTTGGTTGGTGCTTTGGACCATGTAGCTCCCCGCTGCCTCACCCTTGAACGGCGTCCGCCGAATGGCGAGTCTGCAGCCTTCCCAGCTCTGTCGCGCCCTTGTCTCTCTCTGTTCTCCGCTGACTTGCAGCCAGTCCGCCGGTTCGGCGAGCCTGCAGCTTTCCCAGCTTTGATAGAGCTCCCTCTCCTCTTCCTCCTCGCTGCCGTCCAGCCATTCCGCCAGCTCGGGCGAGATGGTAATAGCGCCCCCCCAAAAAACATCTGGGGGAGCGACCTCCGCTATGCCACTTTTACGGTCTAGCTTTCTGTCAGGGCTCCTCAATCAGCACGTATGTGGCATAATTGCTGGAGGCGAGGTGGCGGTTCAAATAAAGGTTTTTATTAAAGAAACACATAAAACACATGAATAAACACCGACATAAACCATACGATCTGAACCAAAGCTAGACGCCTGACTGAAGTTCAGTCAGGCTATTTATAATCCTTTATTTAATTACTTTTCCTCGGTTCAGGTGAATCCTTATGTCACCTGACCGAGGTGCAGTCTAACTTAAACATAACTCCAAAATAAAACAAACAAACCCAGGCGCTTTGGCGCCCTCTAGGGGTTAACCGTTACAACTGCACTCTAGTGATCATCACCACTAAAGATTTTACAATTTATCAATCCAAAAATAATATTTAAAATATTATATCCAACCATATATTCAGGCATTTTCTTTGAGAAGGAAGTCACTGAGCTGTCTGTCCTTGCATTGAGACTATTTAAAACACATGTTTTTGTTTCTTCTCATTTATGGTCTTATTTGAAATGTCTTATTTTTTTATATTTAGTATATTTGCTATGACACATTTGTTATAAGATTTACATATATGGATGATGTAGCAAATATACGAATATGTCAAAAGTAATAGCACCCTGAGCACATTTGCTGTAAGATTTTGATATGTAGATGATGTATAAAAATGTTAGCAAATGTGGCATGGCAAATAAATATATTTTAATAATAATAATAATAATTATTATTATTATAATTATTATAATAATAATTATTATTTAATTAAAAATAAGTTTGATTTCAAAAACTTAATTTTCTGAAAACTTAACTTTAAGTGGTGCTCAAATTTAGTTAACATTATGTATATGTCTATATAAAGCCTGACAGCTTATGCGTGTCAGAACAAAGGCCATGGCAAAGGAACTGATCATAGACAGAGAATCATGTTCACCCCTGGCAGGGAAGATGAACAACAATGAAAATGATGAAAGTACAGAGGTCATGCATGTGGATGTACATTCTTTAAAAATATCAATAATCAGGCTTTTATGGTAGAATATGTGAATTACTTCTAGCTCAGATCGTAATGCCATGCAGCCCATCATGTATGGTTGTGCCATGCAGCCCATCATGTATGGTTGGTGTTCGGCTTCCTGTTTTCGTATCGTTGCCGCGAAAGTTTGCGTTTGTGTTAGCGTTTAAATTACATACTTTTTTTTCATTTATACAATAATAATATTAATAGCAACTAGTTTTTATATCTCACACTATTTGGCTTCGCCTTTTTCTGCGCTTTTTGGAGAACGCGCGAGTTTCTTTTTCTAAAAACAACAAACGGAATTCAGCTCCAAACAACTACAACTCCGACTCAGGTACTGCTCAACGCTGCTCTGAGAACTGCATTTATGTCTATACTGGACTTGGTAGGAGTAAATCAGTGTGTAGTAGGACCCACTCATAAAGCAGGTCACACTTTAGATTTAATAATATTATTTGGATTAAGTATAAGAAATTTATTCACAATACCACTATCTGAAGTTATCTCAGACCACTATCTTGTCTCAATTCAAGTGTGTCACAATAATAATGTACACACAGCGCCGCGCTACCGTATGAAACGTACATTCACATCAACTACCAAACAGAGTTTTATCAGTAATCTCCCAGAGTTCCCAACTTCGATTAGATCACCGTCTGACCCCACAGAACTCGATCAGGCGACTGAATATTTAGAGTCGACATTTCGCTATACCCTAGATAATGTAGCTCCAGTCAAAAGAAAAATTATTAGAGATAAAAAACTTGCTCCCTGGTATAACGATCACACGCGCACTTTAAAACAGACCGCTCGGAAATTAGAACGTAAATGGCGTCAAACTAAATTACTAGTATTTCAAATAGCAGGGAAGGAGAGCATCCTGAACTATAGAAAAGCTCTTAGTGTAGCTAGATCAACATATCTCTCCACTCTTATAGAAAATAACAAAAATAATCCTAGATTCTTATTTAATGCTGTAGCCAAATTAACCAGAAATAAGACCACTGCAGAAATCTCCACAACAACATCATGCAATAGTGAGGACTTCATGAACTTTTTTAATAATAAAATTGTAAATATTAGGCATAAAATTGAGGTTTTGAAACCGAACAATGTAATTGATGCAGATGTTAATCTAGCCATGTCAGACCAGAACCTAGAATACTTTACTCCCCTTGAAGAGAATGAACTAATTTCACTCATCTCTTCTGCAAATTCATCAACCTGTATATTAGCTCCTGTACCGACACATTTTCTTAAACAGATAGTACCGGCAATAATAGAACCCCTGTTGAGAATAATTAATTCTTCACTCAGCATTGGTTATGTTCCAAAATCTTTTAAATTAGCAGTTATCAAACCAATAATTAAGAAACCTGACCTCGACCCGTGTCAGCTGTCCAGTTACAGACCAATATCAAACCTCCCCTTTATCTCTAAGATCCTGGAAAAGATAGTAGCGGAGCAGCTATGCTCATATATACATAGGAATGGCATACATGAACTGTATCAGTCAGGATTTAGGCCTCATCACAGTACAGAGACAGCGCTCGTTAAAGTAGTAAATGACATTCTATTGGCCTCTGATCAGGGTTGTGTAACTATGCTTGTATTACTTGACCTCAGTGCAGCTTTTGACACTGTTGATCACGCTATTCTTCTTCACAGATTAGAAAATGTAGTGGGAATTAAGGGTACAGCCCTCTCCTGGCTCAGATCCTATCTGACCCATTGTTATCAGTATGTAGACTTAAATGGTGATTATTCTGCATGTTCTCTAGTGGAGTTTGGCGTTCCGCAGGGTTCAGTTTTAGGTCCACTGCTTTTTTCCCTTTACATGCTTCCTCTGGGCAACATAATCCGTAAGCATGGTATTAGTTTTCATTGTTATGCCGACGATACACAGTTATATGTCTCAGCAAAACCTGATGAGAAAAAACAGCTTACTAAAATTGAGCAATGTGTGCAGGACATAAGAAATTGGATGCTAATTAACTTCCTTCTGCTAAATCCGGATAAGACAGAAGTTCTAGTCATAGGACCGCATACAGCTAGGAGTAAAATTTTAGATCACACCGTAACTTTAGATGGCCTTTCTGTTCCATCAAATGCAACAGTAAAAGACCTTGGTGTGATTATTGATTCCAGCCTTTCATTTGAAGCACATGTAGATAATATTACCAGGATAGCATTCTTTCACCTCAGAAATATTGCCAGAATAAGAAATTTATTGTCGCTAAACGACGCAGAAAAACTAGTTCATGCTTTTATCACCTCTAGGTTGGACTATTGTAATGCCTTACTGTCTGGTTGTTCAGCTAGATGCATAAATAAGCTTCAGCTAGTCCAGAATGCAGCAGCGAGAGTCCTCACCAGAACCAGAAGATATGAGCACATCACCCCTATCTTATCTTCACTCCATTGGCTCCCTGTGAAATTTCGCATCGATTTCAAAATACTACTCTTGACATATAAAGCATTAAATGGTCTCGCGCCGCAGTACCTGAGCAAACTGCTAGTGTCTTACGATCCGCCACGCCTACTTCGATCAAAGGATGCAGGCTGCTTGTCAGTACCGCGTATTATGAAAAATACAGCTGGGGGCAGAGCCTTTTCTTACAAAGCCCCAAAGTTATGGAATAGTCTTTCAAATAGTGTTCGGGACTCAGACACAGTCTCAGTGTTTAAGTCCAGGCTAAAAACCTATTTATTTAGCCAAGCATTTTTATAAATAGATTTTCCATAGGTAAAGGAGCAGATCTGGGGGACTCATGGACGTAGAGTATTATGGTGAACTGGTATGTTTAGATGCTGTCTTCCTCACTCTCATTGATCACTCAGGTTTGCTGACGGTGAGGTGATTGTTTGCTTTACATGTCAGGAAGCCCTCATGTTTGTGTTTCCTTCTGGCTCTCCCTTTTAGTTATGCTGTCATAGTTAGTCCTGCCGGAGTCTCTGCTTGCACTCTACAGTTAATATACATTCACATTATACATTGTGTGACTGTGACCATACCTAACTGCCATCTCTCCTCTTCTTCTCTTTCCCCCCCTCTTTCTTTTTCCTCTCTCCTCCTGTCCCCCCTTTCACTCTTTCTCTCTCTCTCTGTCGAGCTACACATGTCGTTCCTGAGCTGCCAGTGATCCAGACTCCCTCTGCCCTCCGGACCTGTCTGACCCATCCTGGTGCCCCGCTTCTGGCTGAAGATCTCGTCACATGGATGCCCCGTGTGTCTCTCTGGGATGCGTCTGGTGTCTGGGAATGAGTCTCTCTACCTAGAAAATGGTTCTGGCCTCGACTGGTGTTGGCAACTGTTTCTCTGGGGACTTGACAGTTCGTTAGTTTAGGACTGGAACTTCCTACAAGTCTACCTAGAGTCTTCAAAAACTACCTGGACTCCATATTAACATCAACTGTTATGCTAAACTGCCTGCCACCCTACACACTGTATAAATGAAGATCATTTACTGCTCTCTGTTTTACCCAAATGAGGATGGGTTCCCTGTTGAGTCTGGTTCCTCTCAAGGTTTCTTCCTTTTACCATCTCAGGGAGTTTTTCCTTGCCACTGTCGCCCTCGGCTTGCTCACCAGGGACAAACTGACCATTTTGATTCATACAAATTCACATTTCATACAAACCTAAATAATTCTTTTGACTATGTAAAGCTGCTTTGCGGCAATGAAAATTGCTAAAAGCGCTATACAAATAAAATTGAATTGAATTGAATTGAATTGAATTGTACAATCTCTATCTAAAAACACCACACACACAACACCAGTCATTATAACAACAAATGCTATCTCAGGTAATATGGAATTTACTCATTGCATCTATTATTTTGTCAATGCCCATTCTGATTGTGTTTCTTCTTTCTAGGACTGTTGTATGTTGTATGTGGTTTATAAAGAAGAATTGCTGACTAGTTTGATATTTGGTGGTAATTATGGAAACGTTTTGTTTGGGTGTTTGTCACATGTGACTTGAGCTGCACCAAGCAATGAAAACACTAAATTTATGGAAACAGTAAGATAGTGCTAAACTGTCAAATTTGTGGAAGAAAATACGGAAAAGATAATAAATGACCATCAACAAAGACCACTTTGTGAAGTTGCTTCACAAAACATTAAAAGTGTAAAGCAGAGTTAAGTTTAATAGTGAAAGAACACACAATGTGATGAGGATGATACATCTGTGTGGTCATAGGAAAACCACATTTGCTAAGGAGAATAAATATTGGATTTGGCAATGGAAAAAGGTCAGAAGTTGTCTTTGCAATTAACAACATTGTTTTGGAAATGTTCAACGTTCTTGCATTCAATGTGCCTATTTTTTGCCTCTGAATCTGGTCTCTGTATTCCTTTGTATTGCAAATAAAGTTGATGGAAAGAACAATCTAGATTAGAAAAAATGATGGGGAAAAGTAGGGAAAAAATTCCTAAAGTAATTTCAAAGAAAATGTGGATGTACTTGTATGGTATATAGGCTACTATGTAAATCATCCCTAAATACTGACCATAGTCTAAATATGTAACGATGCCCAGAATTTATAGCTTTACTATTCTTTTATTTATTTTACTGTAGAAACTATGAAAAAATCTTTGTTCCAGTGTTGATTCTGTAATCAGCTAATTCTGTAATAATAATAATAATAATAATAATAATAATAATAATAAAGTCTATCTACTGCCATGGTTAATTACTGAATGCATGAGCAGAATATATTTTACACAAACCTTTATTGAGTATTAGAATAGACCTTTGTTTACATGACATATATTTAATATATTTCCTCATTTAGAAACATTTCTACTTTGCTGGCTATTGAAAATAGATGGAAGGTCATCAAACTTTTACACCCTCTCAAAGGTTCGCACTGCTTTGATTTCTCCTAATTTTATTGTCTGTAAAATATAATGCAAATAGATAATTATTGTTAATAATAATAATAATAATAATAATAGAAAGAACAAGAAGTAGTAGTAATAGTATATTTCAAATAGTTTATTACTCACAGTACTGTGCAAAAGTCTTTTACTGTGCAAAACTCATTTCTTCATATTAAATTAAATTAAATTAAATTAAATTAAACAATGTAGATACCATTAAAGCAATGGAAACAAATGTTTTACTGCAGCAGGCAAAGTGCCTGAAGATACAACTTCAAAATTGGTTGTTTACAGTATGTAAAAACCTCAGCAGCAACCTTATTTCCCCTCTCGTCTGATTCAACAACTTAGCATTCAGCATCACCAGTATACTAATTACTGTCCTGATCATCTGTCATCATCTGCACCTGGTTCTCACTGATTCATGTCTCAAGTTAGATGTTTTTATTTATTTATTTCCTTATTCATTTTAATGTTCCAATGATTCATAGGTCATTCATAGACTGCTTAAACAAAGAACATTCCTCTGAAACTGTCCAGACACAGGGACTAGACTGAAGATAAGAGTCAAAAAAGTCAGGAAGCCTGGAGAACTAATCCTCAAGACCACTAAATACAAAAAGTCAGGATCTCTGGAAGCAAAATATAAAGACATTACAGTTGGCTCAAGACTGTTCTCACCTGGATCAATTTCCCATCCTTGACCTCAAAGATAGAAGTAGCTTCATCATTTTTTCATTTCTCCTCCCTTATGAGTTTGTCTCCTTCTAGCTCCACAATAACCTAGCAAACAAGCTTTTGGTTATCTCAAGCAAATCCTTAAAAATGACACAAATCTCATATTTAATACAACATTTGGTGATGTGTTCTAGAAAATTCACCAAATGACAAGATGTTGTGATGTGTGCTGACATGAGTTTTTGTTACCACCCTGAAGTTCTTATTCCTGTAAAAAGCATTTCAAACCTCTTTAAAATGTTGTCCTCAGTTTTAAATCAAAACAAGAATAATTTCTTTTATGAATAATGAACATTTTATACATTTATAGTCAAACAAATGTTATTTTCTGAATGATGATGGTGGCTCAGGGATGGGCTTTTCATATGCTTTATTGCCTGGATTTGATTCCCAGCTAATACCCAAACCCAGCTACCAGTTCCAAGCCTGGATAAAATATGAGGGTTGTGTCAGGAAAGTGTAAAACCAGTGCCAAGTTATATGTAGATTGGATGGTCTAATGGAGACCTCTTGACAGGACTAGCCAAAAAATATTCACAACATTTTCATTTCTTTTTCTTGACAAAAAAAAATCAGTGAGGAAGCTTAAGCATTTAAGCAAGTCAACTCTGGCACTTAAGACTCCTCCTCCAAAAAAAAAAAAACTTCCCTATATCAATGGTTTGAAAAAAAATTAAATGATTATGTGGATCATTTGCCATGCAAACCCATGTGTAGGTTGTTACTGTAGAAACGTAATTTATTCATAATTCGTAAACGTAATTTCGTAAACGTAATTTTATTTTATCAACGTTATTTATTTACTGCCTGGCTAAAAAAAAATGTCATTTCAGAAAGGTTAAATTATTGGGCTGCAACAAGCAAAGAAAATAACTAAGAAGATTTAAGATTACTTAAACTGGGTTAAGAAACATTCAACACATGGAAGGATGTTGCTGAACCACCAACTTTGTGGAAAATAATTAGTTGTTCATTTTCACAAACATTTAGAATTCAGTTGATTTGTTATGATCGGGTGTTGCTTTAGTGTCAGCAGACGACTTGAATGACCAGGTTATCACATTTATGGATTTGTTCTTCCCTTTTCTTCCCTGGAGTATATCCACAGGTATATTACAGGACTCTGACTGTGAAAGAGTGGTTTTTGGAGAATGAGGAATCATTTTAATTTTCAATCAAAGCTAAAGGTGATTAAATGAAATCTTAGACTGTGCAACTTTTTTTAACCATGTAGTGAATGGGCACGTCAGGAGTAAAAACTCTCTATTCCTACTTTGCAGTATCTGCCATCCTTTTTCTGGTGGTGGAACTCTCTACCCAATTGAAATATGATTTCTTCAGTACCAATAGCACTCTGTATTTTCAGTTCCACAATGTCATCATCTTGGGAAATTGTGATTAGAGGTTTAAGTACACTTGAAACAGCAATCAATTCTTCACCCAGCACCTGTAATAGAATACAATAAACAGATGGAATGTATTTGTAGAAAGGGTTCGTGTCTCAGAGTAAAGACAAATTATCAGAAATAACCTACCTGTTTCTCTCAGATACTTATTGTAATCCTCATCTTTGATAAGTTTCCAAATGGCAATTAAAGCCTCCATTTTTATATTATTAAGCTATTTTATTTTTAAGGGAACTAAAATGGTAAAGCAGAAATTACCTGTTTTATTCTATGCAGCTGTACGGCATTATTTATACACTATCTTGGGGGAGGAGAGTTTTCAGCCTGTTAGACATCCCTTAGATATCTAATTTGTTTGCATGATTATGTGGTTGATATAAATAAAATAGAAAAGCATCGGGTATACACTTAAACCAGTTGATTATCTTGAAACAACGACACAAAAGCTTTCACAGACACATCCCCCAAAATACATACAGAGTTTATTTTACAAGACGTTGTACACTGGTACAGCAGAAAACAATGAAGCCAAAATAATGCATCTTTATAAAGCATAATTAAAGATTCATTTAAATGCAAAAGGTTCATGAAAGTGTTTTTTTACTTCTTTTTTTTTCTTTTGGTTCACTTTTCAGTGCACAGAGGAAAAATTACATTTGCTACACCATCAAATCATTAAAACCTGATGCCTACAGGACTTGCAATACAATTAAATAAAGTGTAACATTCAACAACAGTTGATAAGGACAATGAAAAGCCAGGAATAATAAATAAGAGTTCCATATTTATTCATTAAAACGTTGACAAAAACTCATAGAAAATAAATATTACAAAATAGATGATCAACCACATTCTTGAAGTCTAAGTTGGACTTACATGACCAAATGAAATTATATTTATTTTGTATTGAAACTAGACATTCTTCAAGTTTATATAGAAGTAAAAAATACATCCAATGGTGCCTTTTTAAACTAGGAAAATATCATATGGTTGTCTCTAAGACATTCAGACACAGATATTCTTTGTGCCACAAGAACATAACTCAGGTGGGAAATTATTGATTCTGCCTGTTTTGATTCTGTCAAAACCAAAGTATTTCCAACAGCAGATGGGTGTGCTTCTCTATTAGCTTACATCAAAATAATATCCTCCACTGAAGCTGATCTTGCATAGCACAGACTGCAACCATAACAGTAGTTTGGTCATGGAGACAAAAGGAAAGATTGATTGTGGTGCTGCTCTGCTGTCTTTTAAGGTTCAGTTTGGTTCAGGCTGTTATGGGTTAAGTTATGTCCCTTCTGCTTGGTCCTTTCCTGTGGCAGGGTCCTTGGCTGGGTCACTTGAGGATGAACCTTCTCTTCCATGTTCAGCATCATCTGTGAAACATATAACATGGAGACATAAAGACTGTCTTAAAACTGTAACAAGTCTTATTAACTCATAGCATTTACACTGATCAGCCATGATGTTATGATCACCACCAGGTGAACTAAACAACATTGATTACCAACTATATGCTAGTAAACTGGTGACGGGCTCATCGGCACCCAAGGCTCACCCATGTCTGTGGGGACAAAGATCAGCCGGTGCAGTCTGATGCAGCCAATGCAGCATAACTTGCTGAAAAAGGTAAAAGCTGTTTGAAATTTAAGGCACCAGAACACCCAGTGCACACTCTTCCCTGCTCTAGCTACAAAGCACAATGTTATCTGCAAACATCATAGTCCATGGAGACTCCTGTCTAACCTCATCTGTCATCCTGTCCATCACCAGAGCAAACAAAAAGGGGCTTAGAGCCGATACTTGATGCAGACCCACCTCCACCTTAAACTCTTCTGTCACACCTACAGCACATCTCACCACTGTCTTACAGCTCTCATACATGTCCTGCACCACTCTAACATACTTCTCTGCCACTCCAGACTTCCTCATACAACATCACAGCTCCTCTCTCGGCACCTTGTCGTACGCCTTCTCTAAATCTACAAAGACACAACACAACTCAGATTAGGCTAACTGCTCTTCCCAAAATGCCCATAGTGAATGAATGAGCATGTGATTGTGTGCCCTGTGATAGATTTCCACCCGGTCCAGGATGTACCCTGCCTTGTGCCCCTAGGATAGGTTTCAGGCCCCTCTGTGTCCCTGTATACAGGATAAAGCGGTATAGACTATGAGTAAGTGAGGTAAATAACAAGCCTTTGATTCTAAGCTTGTAGGTTTCCCAATTAATTATTTTCCTGTTTTATTTGTTAATTTTGTCTGGCTTAGTTAATTTAACCAATAAAGATAACATGAACCATTGCACAGTGACACTGGAGACTATATACACTTCTCCCTGGTGGCTCAGTGGTAGGTTTCTCGCCTCAGCCCGGATTTAATTCCCACCCAATGCCCAAACCCTGACCACAGGATGCAGGGTTACTGGAGTCTATTTCAAAATTGAAAATTAATCCTCCAAACTCAGGCAGAAGTAACTGAGTCACCCTAAGCACTGCACCGAGTTTTTAATGTCAGCACATTTATATTAATGTCATTAGATGTTTGTTAGGGGAAATAGCTGGTCAAATATGACCAAAATATTTTCCATACTGACTTAAAGGTCTGTCACCCACCTAAATAAAATGTAATATTATTATATTAAATAATATTAATATATATTGCCACATTGTGCAAATTGTGTCCCTTATATCTTTACGTCTTTTAATCTCTCTAACGTTCAGACACACTGGTGAGATAACAGTAATACGGTACCTTCAACTGCAAGATCAGCTAGTTTGTTTGGAAGGTCTGCTGCTTCAGGTCCTGAGTTGGAACCTAAAATGTCTGGCATGGCGTTTCGTCGGCCAGTCCTTCCTGTGGCAGCGAAGTCAGTGACAACAGGCTCCACATCCGTCATCGCTGTTCTTGCTTTTCACATTATCATCTGCAAGATACAAAATGGAGGTTCATTTATTATTTCATGGAATATATTTCCTCACCCAGAACAATTATTCCTCTATAGTACAAAGGCAGAATGACAGTAGATAGAAAGACTTATCCTAGTGTGAATAATCAGAGATTAGGATTAGCAAAATGTATAATTTTTATCTTTATTAACTTTTTACTCTTTGCTACAGCAATATGGTAGACACCTGATAGATTTAGATTTCTTAGCTAAAGCTGTGGCATAAGCAGAATACAAACAGAATAAAATTTGCAAGGGCATGAGATGGAAAGATGACAATAAATCTCTGGTAACACTTGAAAAATAAAAGGTACCTTTGGCTTATGAGGCAATTTTTTTTAGCAGGATGATGAATGAAGGTTACAAAAAAGGTGTTGAAGATCGCAATTTTAGAATGACACACTCCTGCTTATTTTTAATATTATTTTATTATCCAAAGTTAGAAGGTTTGTTAATGTAATTCCAATATCTAAACTAAAGCATTATTCAATTCCTATGTATTTGTGTACTGCTTTTTATAGTAGACCTAGACATAGCTGACACCAATACAAATCAATTGAAATATTTTTCACTGTGAATTGTGATATAGCATGATATATGTGCATTAGTGTAGCAGTGAATTATACTAATAATAAAGGTGGATATAAATTTGTAATTTTTTTACTCTATACTCTTGTTTAACTGTGTTCTGTTTCTTTCTGCAAAAATGTTAAAAGTCCTGGTCTGACTTAAACACACCTTGTACTTTTAACTAAATTTGCTGTGTTTAAATTGAACATAATATTCCATTAATAATGGGATTAATATCCCCATCAGAATTAAAATGCATTATGTGATGACCTCAATCAAAAAAGTCTGACTCAAATAAGAGGAGTGATGTAATTGACGTTCTTATTTCAATCAATAGAAAAAATATTTGCGCATTTGAGAACATTGTTTGCCTCTCGTCGGGATAAATCTTTTAATATTGTAAATATCTTTTAAATATTTTTCCCCATGTGTGGGTAATATTAGGTGACACGATGAGGAGACTAACTAAGGTTAGTGTTGAGTTCCTTTTGATTTCTTCTGTCTAAACATTACAGGAGTTGTTTAATTAGAAACAGCAACAGAAATGCAAATTCTCTTTTCATGACATGATGTGGGCCATTTTGGTGGTCGTCTTCTATTAAATGAATTGAATTTTCTCATAATGGTAAATAGAATTTTCCGTCTTCTGTTATATCTTTAGATTAAATGCTCCGCAGCGGGCATGTAAAAGTTATTTTCTGATTAAATGTTTGAGCATGTAATCGGACATCATATCTTATCAATGTTCATTTAAATAGGTGAGTTGGATAGTTTAATCAGAATGATTGCTGAAATATTGTCCATTTTACTAATGCTATGGTCACAGCCCACAGCAAAGCAAAATTCAAGATTAAATCATGTTTTTACTGCTTCCTTTTCTGCTAGACAGAAATGAGCAGTTTTTAAGACACTAAAGAGATTTCAGACATTTTCCCCATATACTTACTGTATATGTATCTCCTGTAAAATAGCTTTTTCTCTATCTCTCTATAAGCAAAATAAGAGTCTTATATGTGGGGGGGAGAATTAAGTTGTCGTTTTTGGATTCCATTTTTCCTCCAAGAATATCACCTCAAACAGTATAGTACAGTACAGTATGTCGCACACACATCTCTGAGCTATTTATTTCTTATTATCCTATGTGTCTGACTTGGTCCTTAAAGAATAGATTTCTCAACTTTCTCCGGAAGATCGCTCCAACAATGTCCCAAATATCAGACTAGACTACTCTCAATGTGCACATTTTTGAAGCATACTGTTCTCCATAACTGCAATAATTAAGGTTCCAAATAAGTTTCCCTTTGCCTTTTAAATCAACCATATATTCCAACAATTTTTTCCTTCAACGTTGAGGATCTTTGTATGTGCTTCTGCCCCTGGTGATATTTTATTGTCTGGATGTCCAGACAGATCATTAAGGTCATTGTGCCTTCAGCTGTAATTTGACTGACAAATAATGTCTTGTCATCTTTATGGAAAATTATTGTATTTAGTCTAGAAGCCATTAAACAAGGCACTATATTTATAACAACTTCCCTTTAAATGCCAAGCAGTCAGCTTATTGCTATGGACGACACAGAGAATGTCACTGTTCACACAGGCGAACTTCACAGATGACAAATTAGAATGAGATTTAAATTTATTTAACTGGTATTTATCTAACATACTTATGGCTAAACACAAGAGAAAGATGAGAAACACTCGAGCCAACTATAAAGACGAGCTGAAGGCTGCTATTAAAGCCACCTTGCCGTCAAGAATGCCAAAGCAGTGCCACAGTCTGATCATCTCCATGCCATGCTGCACTGATGCTGTACTGCATGCTAAAAGATCTCATGAGCTGTAAGCCATAATCATCAAAATAAAAATGAAAAAAGGTTTTAAATAATTAAGTTGTTGTGTAAAGATTCCAGAACATGAGAGTTTCACATTTTTAATTAAATTAAAATAAATAAACTAACTAACTAACTAACTAACTAAATAAATAAATAAATAAATCCTTTTCACAGTATTCTATTTTTTTTAGATGGACTAAAATACAATAATACAGTATAATTGCACTGGGGAAGCACTATTACTTTTTATCCACTAGGGGCTCCTGTACACACATTGTCGGGAGAGTGTATAAAAATACTCACTGCCTTTTGCACAAGCAAAACATGACACATCACATTGTGTGCATAGAATAAGGTGTATGTACAGTTTCCACACACAACCATGCATACAGTACAGCTGGGAGATAAACTTACATTTTACCACATTATGGCATTTGGTAGATACCTTTTATACCAATGACTCATATTTTTATCTAATTACACATGTGAGGGTTAAGGGCCTTGCTTAGGGGCCCAACAGTGCCAAATTGGTGGTTGTGGGGTTTGAACCTGGGATCTTCTGAACCGCCCCTAGTCAGCACCTAGAAATTCAGATGTAGAAGATCCACCTCAACACTTTTGTGTTTTCTGACACTTTTTCCACTTTCATTTCACTCTCTATCCTTAAACACACAGTTACAGGTCCTAAAGCAAGATGCATTGCTATGTACTAAGTATTAAATATTTTACCACATTTTCGGCTGAGATTATTAAAAACGTACACGTCTTCCCTTGGTCTACAGCAGTACTGATTTGTGCATGGGGTTACTATAAGTATCTGTATTAGCCTTTGTAGGATTAAAAACTTGTTAATCATGCAACAGATGGTTCATCATCCCAAGGATATAATCACTTCCTGGAAAGAAAAGGAAAAAAAAAATCTGGAGTTTAATCAAGGTCCATCAGTTAACCAGCGCTGTACTGAAAGAGCCAAAGCTATTTCTGTAAGACCTCCACTGAGGTTAATAGTGCCACCATGGCAACTCCTAATCTCCTTCAGGGATCACATGGCATTAAAATCTACGTGAAATTCATCTTGCTCTCATTTAGAAAGCCTTAGCAAAATGTATTGAGATGTCATTAAGGTCTGCAATGCTCTTCAAGGCTATCAATCCTGACACATAATGTTTGTTCCCCTGTGCACTAAATAAGAGCTTGTTAAAGGCTCAGGATAAGCTTTACTGGGAGCTACAAGTTCTTCAGTGGTTTTAATGCAGGCTCATCCTGCCTGCTTCATCCTCATTCATCATCACCTGCATGTCCAAGAATCTCTCTCTCTTTCTCTCTCTCTCTCTGTAACCAAACAACATGTTACTCAGCAGTCATGACACAAAATATGTGCACTCTCGGATTTTTGTGATGCATCATTAAAAAAATTTAAACATTGAAAAAGCCAATTGAGGTTTATAAAGTTATAAAAAGGTTTCTAAACATTAATTCCAAAGTAACTACAGTACTGCAGCAAAACCTGCCACCTTTCGTGCAGGACTGTGAAAGCTTCACACATAAATCGACATACATTACATATATTGGGCTCTATCGAAGATTTGATTTGAATATCTAATTATATTATTTAAACCGATAGATCAAAAGAGTAACGATCTTAACTACACTTGACACTGACTTAGAAACCATGATTTATGTTAATTTTTCTATGGAAGCACCACCTCAAGACCATGAGTACTCAGTGAACTGAAAATGGAAGGCTATTTTGCTTACGTTAATTATTCGAGTTATTTTTATTTATTTATTTTTTTGGCGGGGGCGGTAAATATGGAGGAATGATGTCTCATGGAAATAAAGTAGAAAAAAAGAAGCAATTTATTATGGCAAAGAAAATGTGTGTGTGTTGCGGGGATAAGCGAAAAAGTGATTTTGAATTCTTTCCATTTTGAGTACCAAGTACAAGAACGTGACCTATCATGCACAACCAATTGGAAACAAATCTAATCTTGCTCATTTTACCACTTTGCTGTCTTAAACATTTAACTTCTGCTCACCTAATAGGAAGAGCACATTCTGAGTCACTATCTATTTAAAGAAATGTGTCGATGTTAATGTTAACCTGACTGAGCCATCTTTACCATTCGGTTGAGATATGCTATGCCTAGAAAAATCACTGAGAAAAAAGGAGATCTAATGCTCAAAATCTTTTGTGCAACACACAACATGCAAGCATTTTATATGAGTTTTTTTGTGTATGTGTGTGTTGTGGTATTTGTAAATATTTTTTGATACTGTTACCATAAAGTGACATCTCAACCATTTGGAAGAGTCCTATACTCTGGTCTGCTAAAAAAAAAAAAAAGATTTTTGTTGGTGCTACTAGGGGAAAAAATGCAACACAGTGAGGATGTTAAAGGGTTACAAAGGGACCCACTGGGCCCTAATTAATACCCCTCTATTACACAAAAAAATCATTTATTTATTTATTCATTTTCCATACCTGTTATAGTGTGTAGATCTGTGGGTGGCCTTAAGCCCATCCCAGGGAACTCAGGGATACACACCTTGAAAGAGACACATGCACACACTCCCTTGCACACCAATTATACACTACATGGTGATTTGGAGACACCAGTTGGCCTACAAAGCATGTCTTCTAATTGTGCTGTCTGTAGGGTGTGAACTGGAATACCGGGAAACATGAAAATGCAACTTATGAAAAAGTTGCCATAAATAGTACTCTAAGTGATGACTATTTTTTCCTTTCTTTTCATTTCAGCTCCTTTATACCAAGTTCAAAAGAAAGGTTTAAGCCGTGATGCTGTGTAAATGTCAGCCTTTCACTGAGAACAGAGCTGTTTAAGCCACTGGTCCTGTGAGTGTGGAACGAACTAGATCAGTGCATGGAGCTTGCACACATTGCATACATTGCAGTTTGTCTGTTTTGTAACAGGTTTAAAAGTGTCCTGAAATTCAATTAAAAATTTTAACACAGTCATCTACAAAGATACAGTATTTTGCAAAGGATATTTTTAGTCTATGAGCTTGATGAGTCCATAATTCCTGAAGGAAACACAAGTTAAGAACTTCAAAGCATTTGTCACATAGTAGAATGTTTATGAATGTAATAATTGTATTTGTGAACCGCATATCAATCAGGTATTAAGTCACACAGGTTAGTTTGTCCACTGGGTGAAATGTACTACATTTTTAATTTCAGCAAAAATATGGTTAATAAATACCTTATCATGCATTTCCCTTAACATAATTCAGAGGGTTTTTATCCTAAAAGTTCTCTTAAGGCACTTTACTGCATATTATCCAAGCAAGTTACTGCAGTTGCATTAGAAAAGCATATTTTCAATGTAGATCTGCACTTCTGAAGAATTTCTTTTTAGGCGTAACAGGGAAATCTTTTAAAATGTTGTAGAGAGTCCCCCTTTCGTACTATATCATAGAATCCTCATTTAAATATTAAAAAATAGGATTTACACAAGGTAGCACTGTGACGCTGGGTTCGATTCCCGACCAGGTTCAATGGCAATGCCTCTGCATGCATGAATTTGCATGTTCTCCCCGTGGTTGGTGGGCTTTCTCTGTGTACTCCGGTTTCTTCCCATAGTCCAAAGATATGCAGGCTAGGCTAATTGGTGTTCCCAAATTGGCCAGAGTGTGTTTGTGCCCTGCAATGGATTGGTACCCTGTCCAGGGTGTACCCCGGCTTGTGCCCTAAGTCTCCTGGGATGGGCTCCAGGCCGCCGGCAACCCAGGATAAAGCGGTATAGACGATGAGTGAGTGAGTGAGGATTTATACAGTTTCATTAGAGGCCATCCTCATTAACAAATTCACACTGCCCTTATCTTAGCAACCGGACATGATACAGTAATAAACTTGGTATCAAAATAGATATTATTAAACCAGGAATCAGAAAGTAATCATAACTCAAATCACCCAAAGTGTGACTTAATACCTGATTTAATGTGACTGGTCATAGTTTGGTACTTGTTCGTTTTGTAATTTAGCCCATTAGTCTGATTTTTAGCTGTTAATTGCCAGTTCCTAATCCTTAACTAAAACACAACAGCTACTATTCAGCTAAAAAGGCTCACATACACATTTCCCATGAGACACATCAAGCAGTTTCAAAGTGCTGCTCATGCACATTTACAGGGTTTCAACAAGGCGTCAGGGAAACAAAGATGTTCCAGAATAAGCAAAGAAAGTTTGCTGAATTACCAAAACAGTATTTTTTATATATGTTCTCGATATTTAGTCAAGCTCATTTAATTTAACTTTTTACTGCATTTTTACTTACTTTACTTTTTACCCAATTTTACTGCATTTTTCTTTCTGCATCCATACAACAAAGCTATAAAAGAGATTTTCTAAATCTATAATCATGCCACATTACCTTAAGGTGTAATTAACATGTGCAGCGAGGATTCACCTGAACGGAAATAAGCATGGTTATTCCTATAAGCGGTTGGTTTTAGCTCGAGCTTCAGGACTTTTGTTGGAGAAGATAGTAATTGTAGCTCCTGTCACGATTCAGCATATTATGACTTCAGTGTCCAGAATTAATCCATCAGCAATGCAGTGCAAATCTTTCTCCATGTCTTCTATGTTGTAATTAACAGGCAGAAATAGAGACCAGTGGCGCTAGATGGGATGAGTCAAAGCTGTGAGCCATGGAGTGTATTTAGGGGATATTAAAGTTGAAAGCATCTCTTAAGTGCCCAATTTTAAAGATTTTGTTGATCTCAAATTTATAGCTTCTCATGTTTTTTTGTTTTTTTTATCTGCACTTATGTCGCTATTTCACCAAATATACGAGATGGTATCAAAAAGTTTGGAGACCGGTTTTGTAATCCACCAACAGGAAGCACTGTAAATCAGTGTGCCAAAAGACATTGTCCTGTGTAAACTGGTGCAATTCTGACCACCTGCGTTACCACGTCTGCTTTTCATTATGGACAGCAAACTGGGCAAATTTGCCACATAGATGTTTGACATAATATAGCAAGTGTACGGTGATGCTGCAACGAGTCGTTTGGGTGTTTTGGGTAACACACGAGAACAACGCTGAAAGATGACGAGAGATCAGAAAGACCTTTAAAGATCCGCACCCCCAAAAATAAGTTAGACAGTGGAAGTCAATATTCTATATGTATGCCTAACAACCACTTTTGTCAACGATTGGTTTTGAACACTTTTGGTTATGACGGATTCATACACCATATTCCCACCCCACCAGGACTTAAAGTGGCCTGAGTGCTCACGCATAAGCCGTTGGCAATTATCTAGTCTGTTTATTTGCTGCTTAAGCAGCAGTTGACTTGTGATCATTCTATCGTCTCTTTAATCTTCTGACAAAAACACTGTTCTGTCTCTTAGTGGTCTGTCTTTTCACCCCTGGGAATCTATTTTTTTCCTTCACTGACTCACTCCCTGTTCGTTTCTTCTCTGCAGCATGCCCTTCACACACCTCTGACTGAAACCATCTTCTCTAAGCAACTCATTGTGAATATCCTTCCCCTAAAAATGTAAAAAAAAAAAAAAAAAAAAATCTAATTTTCTAGACATATTTTAGCTTCCTTTATCAATTCTGCTTAATGTCCAATTAATTCGCTTGTTTATTATGATCCAACCGCTGTACTATCAGACCTTTTTTTGTACTCTAATGAGCAAACCTTCAATTAATAATCAGAATAATTTTCACTTCATCAAAAATCATTAATCAGAAATCATTTAATAGCTATTCAGCATGCGTGTGTCCTTCCAATGCAACATATAAAAAAATGCAGATGACCTGACAACCACACAATGCGTTTTCCCTTTCATACCATTTCAGAATACATTTACATTACTAGATGACACAGATCCCTTTCTTCGCCTGAAATGTAACACATGACAGTGTAAATTCTAAGCAGAAATTGTGTACAGATCTGGTTGCTTTCATTGTCCTCTCTGTCACCTTAAAACCTGGCAATAGAATTTGCTATTGATGGCCTAACCGCTGAGGACAAATTCTCACTGCACAATGCTGGGAATGTCACAAAGAGGATGAGCATGCCCTTGGTCAAGCTGTGGACCTGCCTCGCCTTTTTCGGTCATGAAGATAACGGGCTCTTCCACTGTGTAGACTGTTGCTTCATCTCAGGGTCATAACCATACACCCGAGTTTCGTCACTGAAACTTGATTCTCTACAGGAAGTGCGGGTCATCCACGGCATGCTGACGTAGTTCTCAGCAGACTTCAACGCAATGTTTCTTGGCAGCAACACGGCGCATGTTCAAATCACATGTGAGGATTTTCTGGACTGTTCCATATGACACACTAACAATGGCAGCAGTGTTGTGGATTATTCTCTGAGTATCATCATGCAGCTTTTCCTTAAACTTGAATCTTAAATCATGTAAAATGTCTCTGTGGCAGATTTGCCCGGTTTCACACAGACCATGTCTTTTGGCACTTTGACTTATGAAGCTTGGTGCTCCCTGTGACTGTGCGTGCAGCCTTGTGCTGCCATCTGTTGGCCTGTTACAAAACTAGTCTCAAAACCTTTTGATACCGCCTCGTTTAATATTGGTTAAAGTGTTAACATTTAAAATTCAACTAGGAAAAGCTTGGAATTACCTTACAGGATTATAGGCAGTTAAAACAGATTACTTAGGACGTTATTGTCAAAAAGGGTTGGGCTCACCACTGCCTTACATAAGGTGACTGGGTAACATTTAAAGCATCTCTGTATTCTTTATGGTCACAGTTTTAAGAAAAAGAAAATTAATGAAATTAGCCAAGTAGTGGTTTGAGTTGAATCTCTATTGAGTTGGACTATTCATGTCTTAAGAGAGACGAAGACATTGATATGTTAGGTAAGAGTTCAGGACGACTATATAACAAAGAGATTTAAAAGACTGCCCAAAGGTAAAAGGGTCAACGGATTAAGTGTTACAAAATGATGAGTACTTTCTTGCAAGGTGAGGACAGAGGAAAGCTGAGCTTAAGCTCAATGAGGTAATACTAGCCCAAGATCCAAAAATAGAAAATACTACCTTGGCAAGCTCTACCTATGATGTTTAACTTGTCGTTACGAATGGCATGTTACATTTCCCCTTGACAGTGTTAAACTTCCCATGTTTTTCTCTTTCACTTATATGGCAATTCCTCCTCTTCCTTTGTTTTAGTCACAGACCCAACTCGGGAATTGAACCCCGGACCTGAAGGTGCAAGGCGACAGTGCTAAACACTAAACCACTATGCCACCAGGGATATAAATCGCTACTTTAACATATTTTGTACATCAAAGCATTTTTTCTCCTTTTGTTCACCAGTCTAAATATCCAGAACACTGCTCGGTCCTTTTGATTTGATTTAATTTAACTTGCGTCTGCAAAAAATAAAAATAAAATGTGATCCACAATCCAAAATACACAGCATGTTGGTTCGCTTAGTGTGATTTAAAATTTAGGCACTCCCTCAATAAGATTGGACTGCCCTAGTTCAAACAAGATCTGTCCAAGATCTGTCCATGTCTAATTGGCAAAGGTAATGGCCCAGGCAACCACAGTATTAATTTTTCATATTTTCTTTTATTCCTTCAGCCAGATTATGAAACTGCTACAGTTTATAGAACGAAGCTATCATTATCCTTTTTTATATAGCTATATCAAGTTATACTGTATGCCAAGACTGACAGAGGCAAGAACTTTGTGATGTGCCCTATCAATATCTATGGCAACAATATTAAGAAGTCATTTAAACGTACTACAGTACATGCTACATATAAACTGATCAAGGCCTTAAAGAGCCAGCTAAGTAAGAAGAACAAAATCCACACGAGTGCTTGGCCAATCATCAGACACCGAGTTCAAGAGAAAAGACACCAAGCTGGACAAGGAAGGAACACAAATCTTTAGAGAATAATCCCATATTTTAGGTTCTGCTAACTAAATGCTGGATGAAACAGTGCGGTAATTTAAATCTGAGGCTCAGAGATGAACAGAGACATTTCTGTGGGGTAAAAATGGGAACCGTTTCAAAATTATAACCTATTTTGTCTGCAAAAACAATATGCAATCCTCAGGATGTAATTCAAACCTGCACAAATGTGGCAGCACTTCTAATTTTTGCACTACTTGTTTTTACCATCATTCACTATCTTGGTCTAACTTGTTAATGGCGCTGCCTCATGATGCATCATCAGCATGCTAATGGAACTCATTCTGAGAATTCTATTAGGGAGAGAACATGAAGTACTTAAGTACCTGAAGCAGTCCTTCCACACTGTGTTGTATTTGTTATGCACATGCATGAAAAAAGAATCATTTATAGATAGGAGCCATGTGCATGGCGAGTTAGATGTAAGAAACACTCCACCCTGAAACTAATTTAATAATGATTAAAATTAATATTTATGATGTTATTAGGATGTATCATTTGTATCATTTTGTTTTGCTTGTTTATTGCAGATCTTTCATTATTTCAATATAAAATTACAGAAACAATCATCGGCCATCTCAGGGGACACTGCTGGTATAATTAGAAAGGATAAAGTAGCAGTTAGGGATAAGTTAGTTTTTGTGGCTATCTTCTAAAAAAATTATGAACTCACCAGCATGATAACATTTGATAGTGGTTTGAGCATGAAAGATTAAGTTTTAAAAGTTGATCTGATAAAACATATAAAGATCTAGACAGAAATTGTAAAGGTGCATTAAAGTAGCTGATACAGCAAGTCCCCAAGTCCATTCGAGAGCATGTTCATAAGTCAAATTTGTTCTTAAGTCCAACAAACATTGTCTAGGTACTAGGATACTAACACAATTGGATATACACAGTATAAAACTAAGATGTTCTATGATCTTGTCCTTGTTTTATCCCTGGCAGTCAATGGTTAAAGGATTCATGTTGAAAGAATAGAAAAAACGTCATTAGCTTAGTGGTAGGTTTCTTGCCCACTATGGGGAAGGCCTGGGGGTTAATTCCTACCCAGTGCCCAAACCTCAGCTACTGGATGCAGTGCCGCTCCCAAGCAAGGATTACAAAATTTCATTACAAAATGAATCTGAAGGTCATGTTTACTATAAAGATTGATGTGTAAGTGATTCAAAAGTATAACGCTTGAAAATTCTGCTGAGTGCTGTTAATCCACCTCTCATCATTATAACAGCACCATGGGAGAATACAGTGTGGGTAGTCTAGATTTACAAAGCGTATGTAGGATACCTCCTGCCTCAAAGACCCTAATAAATTATTCACGTCTATAAGAAGAAAAAACTCCTGGATCAGATCGATCGTGAGCTTTTTTTTTGGCAAGCACTGCACACCATTTATTGCTCCGTCCATCCTGGCAAAGACAGTTATCAATGTAAACACCGAGGCATTATTGGACAAAAACTGAGAGTTGTAAAAGTTCAGTTTACACAACGATTCTGGATATGAACATGGACAATAAACGAGAGCATGCTGCAGTATGTCATGCGTCAACCCTCGTACAAAATGTCTTAACGATAAAGTATGGTTTGTTTTTAGCTTCAGTGCCGATTCGGAGATTTATGACAACAACCACAGATTTTTGTGAGACTTTTGTGATAGTAGCTGGGTTCCTGTGTCCTCATATGGAGACTTTTACTCCTTGGGTTCTCTGCACCTTGTGCTTCATTCTGTCCAACCTTATTATTAGACACTTTTATAGCATTTAATGGTAGCAAAAGCAAAATACACTAAGGTGTATTGGGGTGTCAAATTCAGTTTCCTGTTTAAAGACAATGCTTAGATTTTATACTTATTAGCTCCTACTAATACCAAATACTGTATATAGAAAAAAAAAAAATGCATGTGAAATTAAAGCTTGGGTCTTAAGATGTTAAGACTCCCTTCATGCTTCTTGTACTGCGTGGTCTTTAACACATTCAAATAAATCAGAACAATACCCAAGCCAAATGGGGAGAACTATAAAAAGCAATGCATATTTATCAGCATGTACAGTACCTCTGCAAAAACAGTTGCCAGCTGGTAGGTCCAGGTGGTAAAAACAATAAAACTGCACGTGACAAACCCTCATAGACCTCGTAAGGACAGGTTTAGACACATACAGTACAATACAGATCACTGTGGATATGCATACAGCCTTCATTAGTGATTGCCAATAAGCAACATTTAAACTAAGATATTCTCTTTCTTTGCTTTATGATCATTAATGATTTATAATAGAGTGACCCAAGAAAACTCAGGTTTTTTTTTTGTTTTTCTACAATCTCCTACTTGTGTTTAGCCGCCAACACCCCATAAAACAACATGGTTCTGAATTTCCCTTGTTTTGACTATAAACTACGCCGTCTGGCCAGAAACAGTCACAGTTACAGAAAAGTCAAATTATTGGCCTGCATCAAGCAAAGAAAACAACTAAATAGATCTGAAATGACTGGAATTGGTTTAAAAACTGTCCAAAACATTAATACATCTGGAAGGATTGATGCTGGACTGTCGGCTTCATGGAAGATCTGTGGTTGGGAAAATAAAACAGAATCAAGAAGTACTGTAACTGGAAAAAAAAAACCATGGTGAACCTGATCCCCTCCTGTTACCAGCACCACGCACACCAACATACACCATCATCCCATTGATACTGTATAAATGGGATTGTGGAGGGCTGGCAAACTCTGCATAGCAACAGATGGGCACTTAAACACTGACCTCTGAGGCAAGTTTGCCTCATTAACCATCCGCTGAGTGTGTAATGGTACTTTGTAAAGATCCCGACTGAAGTAGCTGCAGTGAACTTTGCACTTGTGCTTGTTAAAACCCTTTTCACCCCAACTATAAATGGAACACCACAAGCTGCTGATGGTACGTGTTAATGTGTAATGCGAAGAAGATTTCAGCATATAATGAGCCAGGACACAGGCTGTGTACAGAGTAATGTTGCTTAGCACTAATGACTGTGGTGTATGCATGAATGTAGGAACAATAATTTGGGCCTTTTGCTCCTGTTTAGCCCCTTGGGTATAATTATACACTTTCTAGCAGGTGCACTGAGTTTCTGTGATAATCAACATGGCATTAAAAGCAGGCTTCCACTGGAGGCAGCAGGAGTGGCACTGCCTATACAAACCCTAATTAATGTAATGGTATCATGGTCATCATTAATCAAAACATCTGATTTATAAATAGGTTGTGCAACAAAATAATAACAGTATTATCATAAATTATGTGTTTTTCTGAGACATCATGGATATCATGATGCAGGTCTTTTTTTTTCTTTTATCACAAACTGACTGGAAGCAACTTAATTAAAAAAATCCAGGACTTTTGATTGTGCAGAATAAAACACTAATGCACTTACCCCAGTGTTTCACTAGTGATGGCTACCATCAAGGTAGCAAGATTTCTCAGTATGTCGGAGCCATGATCAGACTTCCTGTTTCACATCTAAAACTCCTTTAATGGCCCAAACATGTGGAAATGGCTTGGAGCGAGGTCAGTATTGTACAGAGAATAACTCCTGACCGAGTTCCTCTAATGTGCAAGTGGTGCTGGTGGGTATGAGGAGTATGAGGTTGTGGATTGTCCGGAAGAAATGATAGAACTTTGCTTATCAACCAGGATATTTTTTGACTGAGAGAATGCCAAAGGAATGGGATTACTAGGGCTGTTTTTAAGTGTTTTAATGCTGTTTTTCTCTGCACACCGGTGCCATGATCAGACATTCTGACCTTCCGGGTCAAAATCTTCCTTTAACTCACTGCAGATTAGCAATCTTCCATGCTGGTCAAAGGCAGAGAGCTTTCTTGGTACCCAAAGTGCATGCAGCTTCTAGAAAAGCAGGTGTTTGTGAATTATTGTATGTAAACTACACACAGACAGATGTGTCTCTCTTGCAAGAGACAAGTGACAAATAATTGGTAATTTTAAAGGATCATTGGTTACAGGAACGATTGTAACGGTCCGCGAGCCACCTCTTCTGGGATCATCATTCACGGACATACTGCAAATATTGTCTTCATTTAAAAGAAGCGCCCCTTACAAGTCCCGGTTTGACTTGAACACCCCTTGTACCAAAATGAACAGTTCTATTTTTTTTTCCTTATTTTAAAAATGTGTAACAATCTTGGAATAAAGACATATTGTATACCATAAAAATGCTCTAAAGGCTAATGAGCTGATTTAATTGTCCTCGTGCCGACCCCTGTTCATGACCTAATTGACTTAGCCAGCCTGGAGACTTCCATAAATAAAATGTCTCCTTACAATACACTTTACCATATCAACAATTAAACATTTTCTTAGTACTAGCTCGTTTCCTAATCCAATCAGAATCATGACTTAAAAACGTTGCCACATATGACAAGGTATAATAACATGCACATAAATCTAGAACATGATGTTCAAAAACTATGATGTTGGTTGTATGGTTTTTTTACAATACAACAATCTTCCTGTTTGTGCCCTTTATAGCCTACTTAAACCAAATCCTTGAAGAAGTTACACATTAGTATTAGCACTGCTATGTTAGTAAAGTTCATCTAGTTTAATATCAAGAAAAAAAAAATCTCATTTAAAAAGAAATTCCTTTGTGCCTTGGAAATCCCTCCGAAATATCAAAAGTCCTTATTGAACCTCATGAAAGGAAAGTGTTATTTTAAAAGAAGCAAAAAGCCAATTTTCCTCAGTGTGGGTCAATAAAAAATGATTTTCAACAGTGATTTTTCTGCCTATTACGCAAAAGTATAAAGGCAATTTCATTCAGCCCTTTTCTGGATCATCCATTATTGCTGTAAAGTTGAAGGAAATGTCTCTTCACAGACAATGAAAAAAATTAATAAATAAAATAAATCACTTTTCTGAGGAGCTACAGGAAAACGGCATGGGCAACGAGATTGTTTGTGTAAAAGCCGTCCAGAGAAAACAGAGAGAGTGGCTATAACACCCTCAACAACTTGTGCTGTCATTTTCCATTTATGCTACCGAGCCGTTTAATGTTTCCTGATGCGTTGGCAGTGTGCACACCCTGCATTCAGCATTTCTGAAGAGCTTGTTGCTCTGCCGCAGAATGATCCTCACGTGCGTGAAGAACGAATGTTTAACACGCTGCATAAAAGAAAAGGCCTTGTCCAGCCATAACATTATTCTTAACATTTTTGTCTCTTTCGTTTCAAATTGATAATCTATCACATTAACCCTTTTTCCACCAAAGTGAACCAAGTGCTACAGTAGATCATGTCTGGTGCTAGTGCCAGTTCAGAGCTGGTTCAATAACAAACCTTCTAAGAAATGGCTTTGTTTTTCAATGGCCCAGATACTCATGTCAACCGTATACATCTTTTTATGTCTCTACTTTCCCACCAATGTTAGCGGCAGAAAGGTAGCATCAACCCTAAAACCAACAATGTACACTACTTTGGTTAAAAATGGCAGCCACAAACATTTAGTTAGTCCTGGCCTCCAGCCCCTATATAAATGGTTCTTTGTTCTAGCCCAGAAAAGTGTTGGTGCCCCCCATGGAACCATTTTTCAGTTTGAGAGCTCCGAATTAGCCTTGGCGAACAAGGCCTTAGTGAGTGATACAGCACTCATGACCTGTTATTCAAAATAGAACTACATGACATCATAGGATGGCAGATTATTATTATTATTATTATTATTATTCATTAATTTTTTCTGTTATTCTGATCTTTTTGATCCGTGACCAATGAGCATACCACTTGTACCACTCGACTTGCCACATGCCCTTTAAGCATGGAAAGTCTACAGAAGAAAAGCAATATAGGAAATCTGAGAGGATATTTAAAATGCCCTCAATGCTTATCTGAAGTGTGAAAGAATAATTACACAAAGTATTATTCATAATTATGATTATGAATAAATGGGGTGAGTGAGTAATGGTTTTATGACCCATCTAATATTAATACATATATGGAGATTAGGTCAAAAAGTTACACATGGAAAGTTATACTGTTTAAGAATCAGGTAATGTGCATGCTTAATTCTGTTTTCTGAATTCTATTCCAGATTTTGTCTCCTCTGTTCTTGTAGAAATCTCCAGTTTTCTGGGAAAGCTTTCCACTTTCCATTTGTTTTCATTCAACCACAAGTGCATTAGTGAAGCCAGGTTAAATACATGCACATGCACATATTGGTGAGACAGTCAGGTGACCACAAACTTTTGGCCCTAGTGTGTACAGCATATTTTGTTCCTTAGACAATTCTGATCTCTAGGGGGCATATTTAGTACTTAGCACTGCCTGCTTCACGTCTGAAACACTGGCCTCCCAGGAACTCCTTTAATGGCCCAGACATGTGCAAATGGCTTGGAGTGAGGTCAGGATTGTACAGAGGATGTGGGAATAACTTCCAGTTGATTTCCTATAATGGCAAGTGGTGTTGGTGGGCAGTATGAGGGTGTGCATTGTTCTGTAGTAATAGAACGCCTTTGGTTATCAAACCAGGCCATTTTCCCCCTAAAAGCATTTCATTTGCTGAATGGCATCATCATTCATTAATTAATTCACAAGAAATTTTATTAAAAGTCCTGGTTTGACTTGAGGAATGTCTGTGACATGCTCCCAGTATGATGATGCTGCCTACTGTTGCATTCAGTAAGAAACACCTGTGACTGAAGTACCTGTGCAAACAGCCACAGGCCAAACCAAATATATAGGCTACTGTATCTAATAATATGGTAGGCTTCTGGAAAGCCCGGGTTCAATTCCCACCAAATGCCCAAACCCCAGCCACTGGATGCAGTGCCAGTCCCAAGCCTGGATAAAATGGAAGGGTTATGTCAGTAAGAGCATCCGGCATAAAAACCCATGACAAGATGGTCTGCCGTGACGACCCCTCGACGGAACCCCAACAACAAAAATTAAACAGAATTGTTGATAGATACAGTACTGAATGGGCCACTCAAATATACTGTACAGATAGAGTATATTTGGGTGACCCATTCACAGCTCTGCACAGCAGTGGCATTTTACATAATACATTTTTATTATAAACATTTATCTTGCTCTAATTTGCACAATGGGGTCTGAAAAATTGTGCATAGCAACAGATGGACTACAGTCATTAAGAGCATACTTAGAAAATGTACCTGTAAAGTAGATGAACATGAATCCTTGCTATAACACAGTTCAGAATAATTTTCCTGTAAAAGCAAACACTAATGTAAAACGATCTTATGTATGTATGTATGTATGTATGTATGTATGTATGAACAGTGTATATATAGTGATGATGTCAATGATCCAATACATCTATAATCCTTCAATAAGCATAAATAGAGACAATAGATTCAACAATGCATAAAAGCCCAAGGTCAGTAGGATGCACTGATTTTTATTTATTTATTTTTCTCTCTGCTGCAAATAGAATTTAGGTTACATCCATTTAAGCACATTATGTCTATTTATAGCTGAGGTCAAGCGTGGCTTTTTGTCCTGACAAAATAAAGCTGCATTTATTCTGAGATCAAATGCACACGTCTTTGTCTTTAAAAAAATATGGGAATTTGATCTTTTCAATTTCATCCCTGTCCAGTTTTTTTTTTTATTTTCATTAAAGGTTATGCATTCAGCTTGTATAACCTTTTGAAACTGAAATGTTACAATGTTACTTAGAACAATGCATGTCTGCGAAACACACGTCACGTGCTGTCGGTCTGCATCCGAAACGAACAGGCAAGGCGCGAAAAGGAACAAAGCTGCACTAATCATCTCCTGCGTGTAAAATCTGGGACATTAATAAACTTGTCGGAATGATCACACGTGCCATGTTTGACATTATTATAGTGGCTTATCGTGATATGTTAATATATAAATATATATATATTCTCTATATTTATATTAAGCGTGTCTGAAGTTTAAACACAACGCCACAGCTGAGAGAATTATATCCTTATAACTTACCTCACCGAGCAGACTTAAATCGAACGGGTTTCCATCACGACAGAGAGAGAGAGAGAGAAGTCCGTGCATTGACCGCTCAGCGCATCCTTCCTGTTTGGGATTGTCTCTCGGTGTCTCTCGCTCTCGAACCGACAGTTCACGTTCACGAGTTCGAGCGCATCTGCTGCGACGTCACGCATTTGCGCGTCGCTGGAAACCGTAACCAGGAAACACTGGATTTCTCCTCAAATCACTTTTCGATCACCAGGCCTACAGCGTCCTTATATACCGGTACCGACAGAGGAGACCAGGGTCAGATGGAATACAGCCAGCTTGCTACTGGACGCACTGACACACACACACACACACACACACACACTGCGTACTGGATTAGGGATGGGAATCAGCAGTCACCTCCCGATACGGTATTATCACGATACCAACAGTGCCGATGCGAATAAAATTGCGATTCTACTATATAAGTATCACTATTTGATAAATCGATTTTGTTACAATTTTAAATCTTTAAAATAGAGAGCAATGGTGGCACAAACATCTCATACATACATCTGACAAATAACTGAATCTAGATCTAAAAAAATAGTTTAATGATTAATTTAATTAAACATTCCTTATAACATTAGTTTTTCTCACTTAAAAACCAAGTGCAGCGTTTAATCGATGCAAAGTAACCTCAAATGCACAAGATATTGCAAATTTCTTTAGTACTTTTTTTTGGCACTTTATGCCGCTTATTCTTTAAATATTCTAATAAGCCCTAAAAAACGTCCAGGTTTAACATATTTTTGTTAATTTGACATGTACAAAGTGTTTAAATTAATTCATACAGTAAAATTATTACATTTTGCATCACCTTTTTAGATAAAAAATACCATTTATCAAGTATGATTCAAAAGCAGGCTATCTGTTATTGAACTATACATCTATGTGTTTTCTGTTTAATCTGTTGTGGCTTTCTGTTTAACTCTCAGTTTCTCCTCAAAAATTGGAGCATCAGAAGAACTGATCCACCTGATCCAAAATCAAATGGTGTCTGTCATCTCACAAAAACAAATCTAAGATGCTCACTAACTAGCACTGAGTTGTTTGAAAGATCCCCTCAAATAGAGCCAGGCACAAGTGGGCTCGGTCCCCCATTATAATTAAGACCATGCTCTCTGGCTCCCCCTGGCAGCAAAAGATGGTCTGTCAGTGATCTCTGCTTCTAGTGACCGAACAAAAACTAACTTTATTTCTTTAATTTATTTACAATTCAAGCTAAATAGGATGAATAAATAGTTAGAAAGATGATATTTATAGGAATCCTGTAAATTTAAGATAATGTTTATATCCTACTTGTGCTCCAGAGGGGGTGTAAAATGGCACAAAAGAATGTAAAGCTTGACTTCAAATCCTTTTCCCCCCATAAATTAGTGCACTGGTATATTTGGAACATATTGTTAAACCGATGTTTAATCGGAGTAAAGGTAAGAGTAAAACACTCCCACTTCACAAACTGTTCTCTGCATGCAAACACACACTGTTCTCTGCACATATATACGTACATTAACTGTTCTTTGTATACACATACAGTACACACACAATTACAGGTCCAATAGAGAAAAGGTCCCTTGCACCCGTTGCTGACTTATTCTCCATGAGTTGCAACCTATGGCTAGGATTGTGCCATTGGTTAAGGGTCCACTGACAAATATTACCTATATGGTTGCTCCACTATATTACCCCTATATCCAAAAGCATATCTGCTAGATGTCCATAGTTCGTGCGTCACCTTGTCAGATTCTGAGGTGGGTTGGAAGTAGTGGTCATGAAGCAAAGTATGTACTAACATGATGGTGCTGTGGTTTGAACCTGGGACCTTCCAAACCGCAGTCCAACACCTTAACCACTGGATTACCCCTACCTTTCACATTGACTGCTGTGATAGAAGTGATAGAAAACCAATCACACAAACTGTATAGTTATTCTGAACTGCCTTTATTTTTTCTCTGAGTACTCAGAGCCACCAGGGCAAAATGCCACCCTGGGTCATGAGTCTTGTGCTGTCACATTTCTATGTTTTGGTAGAGACCATAACAGCCAAGCTGAGTGAAAGAAGGGGTTTCTATCTATCCCCTAACTGTTTGTCTCATATAAATCACCACATCTTAGTAGTCTGACCTGAAATATTTCTCTCCTATAGATTTAACTTTGATTCTCAAGTATACATAACAAATAAAATCCCATATCAGTTTAATACGGAACAGTTTTTAAGCTTTGAATTACGGGATGATTTTGTATTTCACAGGATGGTTGGCAACCCTTACAGGTCATTTGTCAAGTGTACCATTTGGTCACTTATACTATTTGGTCATTACAACCACAAGGTCATTGTCAAATCCACCACAAGGTCATTTCTGCCACAATGTCTTTTGTCAAGTTTACAATTTGGTCAATTCTTCTACCTGGTTATCTGCCAACGGGTCTTTGGTCAGATCTACCATTTGGTAATTTCTTACATCATGTCATTTCTTCCACCAGGTCTTTTGTCAAGTCTACCATTTTGTCAATTCTTTCACCAGATCGCAAGTCTTTTACTCTCACTCACTTACTCACTCACTCACTCAGTCATCTTCTATACCACTTTATCCTGTATTCAGGGTCGCGGGGACCTGGAGCCTATCCTAGGAGGCTTAGGGCACAAGGTGATGTGCCAATCACAAGTCTGTTAAGTCTAACATTTTGTCATTTCTTTCACCAAGTCATTTATCAAGTTTACCATTTGGTCATTTCTTACATCAGGTAAATTCCTCCACTAAGTTTTTTTTTTTCTTTTTTTTTTTTTCCACCGGGTCTTTTGTCAAGTCTACCGTTTGGGCATTTCTTCTATCAGACTCCTCCTTCTACTACCAGCACACATCCTCAGCTTCTCAGAATGACTAATTAAATGAATAATTTTTCAGAAAAATCCAAAACAATCCACCTTAAGACACTGGTTAACAGCAAATAATATTGTCTTGATTATTATTATTATTATTATTATTATTATTATTATTATTATTATTATTATTATTAATCTGTGAGAGATTAAGGGGCATAACCTTAATTAGGTAATTTACACTGGCATCTATTGCCAAATCAAAAAAATAGTAATAATAATTATTATTTCCTTGGCTGAACCAAAAATAATGTAAATTTCCAGTGCACCACACTAAAAACACAGAGCAGACGTCCACATCGGGACTTTTACTTTGAAGTGCTGCTCCTGCGCCGGTGCCGCTTTGACTGGCGTAAACACACCGCCGCCATGTTTATCAGTTCGCCTTGAGACTCCGGAGTGAGAAGATGGGCTCTGTGCTCGGGCTTTGTTCTGTGGCGAGTTGGGTGGGTTTGCACTTTTTAAAAAAAAATATTATTAATGCGTAATTAATTACAGCTAGGTTATAGGGATGCATATCAAAAATCACATCCTGCTCGCCACTGGGAAGGTCATTATGTGAAATAGTAGTAATAATAATAACAACTGCGGCAGCTGCAGTGTCGTGACTTGCATTTTAAACTGTCATTGTACACGGTGTTCAATTTACAAATCATTTAATCATCATTTAATTTTTAAATGCATCTTTGTACAATCATTATGCTCAATATTTGACTGTCAGTCTTGTTTAGTATCAGGTTTATTCTACATGTTTACTGGGTGTTTCCTCGATTTGGCCTAGCGACATTATGTTGTTAATGTTTTTAACTAGCTAGCTAATGTTATTAACTGTCATATTTCGACAACAATGACAAGCTGACGTTATTAGATTTATCACATACTTTTTCCAGCGTCATGTTGAATCGTGTAATTAGGTCTGGGAAGCATGGTAACCTCTGTTATTGTGATTACGCCACTCTTGGTCTTGGTCTGGCCTCAATTAGCTTAGCTTAGCATAGCTTGTTTTGCTAACATCGAAAGTGTTGCGCCACGATGATAAAAAAAAATATATAATATCATGTGTCAGGAGTGAAATGACAGCTAGCAACAAATAAGTCATACACAAGCAAAGAAAAAAAATAATTTACTTGTTTTTATTTTTTCACTTCACTAAATATTTGTCTATTTAATCCAGTTTTGATGTCGACATTTTTCGGTATTTTCTACCATGACGTCATGTTGGTAGCTGCACACGTCATAATACCTTCATTTAATATGATCATGAGATATATATTATTTTATTAAAAATTACATTTAATCACCAGGCTGATGGTAAAATGTTTTTGTTATGGACCCTCATAGTTTTCCTGTATTTATTTATGTACTCAATATCATTATAATTATTTTCTCCCTTTGTCAGGTTAAACAAGTATTTTTTTTTTTTTACACGATCTGTAGTAATAAGAATGATTTGATAATCTGAAGAGTGTGGCACGCTGGCGTGGTCGTTAACTTAGCAATGTCGCCTCGCACCTCCAGGGTTCGTGTTCTATTCCCGCCTCAGGTCTGTTTGTATGGAGTTTGCCTGGGTTTCCCTCCAGGTACCCTGGTTTCCTCCAACACTATGTGACTTACCAGGGACCAGCTGATACATTATTATCATGATGAAACTGTATATAGCAAAAAAGAAATTGTATATTTATAAAATCAGTATAGTAACCGAATCACAATACAAATCCAATTGACACCTAGATATTTTGATAGTTATCATGGTGTTATTTTATTCTACCTTTTTCAAAGTGCTAATAACAAATGCTAAAACATATTTTCTGTCTTTGATAGTCAACGTATTTAAGCAGGGTTTTGTAGGATGCATTGTTGGCATTTTAAAAATTGTTTTCAGTTAAAATATATTTTTTTTAGTTTTCTTAAAAACAACAAAGTTACAGTATTACTATAAGTTATAGTTAAATAGATTGGATAGATGGGGAAAAGTGGGCGCTACAGCAGCAAGGAAATTGATGTACAAACAGATATATTAAATTTAACATATATTAGCAAATGTTGCTGTGCAAAGGCACACCAAAATTCACCAGGTATTTTGTCAAGTCTACCGTTTGGGCATTTCTTCCATCAGGGTCCACACTTTCTTCTTCCCTCACACACACCCTCAGTTTCTTAGAATAACTGATTTAATGGATCATTTACTCAAAAAAATTTTAACTAATCTATTTGAAAATTTTGAAGAATAGCAAATAATATTATCTAGATAATAATAATAATCTGTGAGAGACTTGGGGGCCTAACCCTGATCGTTAATTTACACCAGCATCTAGTACCAAATGAAAGAAGATACAAAATCCTAAGGTGCAGAAGAGCAGGATCAGAATAACAGGATAGCTGCAAAACCACATTGAGATTTAGGATAAGAGCTGCAGACATTTACATCATCCACGTCAGTGGATGGTGATCTGTATGCATTTTGTATAGGTATGTTTGTTGATTTATATGAAAAAATTATCAGTTTATTGATGGCGGACTTGACCATGACCTGGTGGTAGAAGTGACCAAATGGTGGCCATATAACTTGTCGGCCAAAATTACATGTAAATAAGAAATAACCTGGTGGAACATAGGCCTGGAAGTCTTTGATATTGAAGACTATAATTTTAATAATTGGTTTTGCCCTTTTGCCCAGCCTTTACCTCTAATATACAACCCCGTCTTTTTTTTTTCTTTAGATCCCCTGCCTTTGTGGCAGCGCTCCTTGCCTTCTGTGTAGATGTTGCCCCAGTGGAAACAACTCAACGGTCACCCGTCTAATCTACTCCTTTTTCCTGCTTCTGGGGGTTGTCATCGCCTGCATTATGCTGATGCCTGGCATGGAGGGCCAACTCAAGAAGGTAGCCACTGTTACCTGTTAATGTGTAAAAATGCTACGTCTAATCCAACTGTATTGCCCACTGAGAAAAACAACTTGTAAGTAAATGTTGAGAATGTGTTGTGTTTGCAGATACCAGGTTTTTGTGAGGGAGGAATGGGAACCTCGATCCCAGGCGTAAAGGGACATGTGAACTGCGACGTGCTGGTGGGCTACAAGGCCGTGTACCGCGTGTGCTTTGGCATGGCCATGTTCTTCCTTTTGTTCTCTCTTATCATGATCAAGGTTAAGAGCAGCAAAGATCCACGAGCCTCTGTGCATAACGGGTGTGTAGGACTACCTAGTGTTATTTCTACACCACTCATATTCACACTTTAATTCCAACTTCAATATAATGTAGTAGACAAACTAAAAGCAACCAAATATGTATGACATAGCTGTAGATATGCATTTCCTTTCTGTAAGTGAAAGTTGTTAATTTTCTTTACAATTCCATGCAGGTTTTGGTTTTTTAAGTTTGCTGCAGCCACTGCTATTACCGTAGGAGCGTTCTTCATTCCTGAGGGTCCTTTCACAACCGGTAATGTCTATTTTTCCAGTCATGATGTTCATAATTACATTAATGACAGCAATAAACTCTACGTTCTTCAGCACACCAGGAAACTAACAGCGTTTCTCGCGTTTCTCCTTTAGTGTGGTTCTACATCGGCATGGCTGGTGCTTTCTGTTTCATTCTGATTCAGCTCGTGCTTCTGATCGACTTTGCTCACTCCTGGAATGAGTCCTGGGTGGAAAAGATGGAGGAAGGAAACTCTCGCTGCTGGTATGCCGGTAAGCATGAGAAGTGATTTGTTTACACACAGACATATTGAGGGCTTTTTTTTTCTCTCTCTCTTTTTTTTTTTTTTTTTTTTTTACTTAAAGGCATTGCTGAGTTTTAGGTGAAAGCAGTCCACTTCCTCTAGTTGAACAATAGGATTCAACACTTTGTCCCAGAATATCCAGGAATAGCATTTACTTTTCACATGAAAAAAAAAAGTTTTTAGCATAATGTTTTTTTTTTTTCCTTTTTAAACAAAATTGTGTTGCAAAAAGTTACTAATTCTAGTAAAAAAGAAATAAATAAGGGTAAGAGCTACACTTGTAATATTTCTGTTTCACCACTGTTCCGTGTGCTTCGTAGCGCTTCTTAGTGCCACAGCCGTGAATTACACCCTGTCCTTGGTGTCTGTGGTGATGTTCTACGTGTACTACACCCACACTGATGGCTGCACTGAGAACAAAGCCTTCATCAGTGTCAACATGCTGCTGTGCGTGGGAGCCTCCGTCATGTCTGTCTTACCCAAAATTCAGGTAACTGACATCACAATCAGTTTAAACAACGTTAAAAGAAAGTTCCCCCTGTCTGCAAAACCCAACTAAAGCCTTTTTTTTTTTTTTTGAGATTCACTGTTTCTTTTTTTCTTAGCTGATTTTTCATAGACAGAGTCACATAAAAAATGTGAGAAAGGTTTAATAACGGTTTAGTAATAAAGACTTTTTTTGAAAGTGTCTTTTTTTTCTTCTTCTTCTTCCTTTTTTCATTTAGGAGTCACAGCCCAGGTCTGGTCTCCTGCAGTCCTCCGTTGTCACCCTGTACACTATGTATCTGACCTGGTCTGCTATGACGAATGAGCCTGGTAATTATTCGGACATATTAAAGCAACGTGCTACTGTTTAAAAAAAAAAAACTGATTTAAATGTGTGTCGCTTTGTTTTTCAGACCGCAAATGCAACCCGAGTCTTCTGGGCATTATTGGCCTGAACAGCACCACCCCGGCTGGCCAGAGTCACATGGTTCAGTGGTGGGATGCCCAGGGCATTGTGGGATTGATCCTGTTCCTGATGTGTGTTTTGTATTCCAGGTCAGTTCCTGTTTGTTTCTACAGGCACTTTTTTAATAAAATTTTTTTTAAACCCGTAAATACAAAACTTTGATTTTTTCCCTCAGCATCCGCAATTCCAATAATTCTCAAGTCAACAAGTTGACGCTGACTAGCGACGAGTCTGCCCTGATCGAGGATGGTGTATCACCGGAGCCTGACGAGGCAGACGATTCGAACCGGGCCGTGGACAACGAGAAGGACGGGGTCACGTACAGCTACTCGTTCTTCCACTTCATGCTGTTCTTGGCCTCTCTGTACATTATGATGACTTTGACCAACTGGTACAGGTACGCCAGAGCTACAGTCGGAACTTTATAATCGCGTCCTGTTCTCCAGATATAGGTCTTATATAAGGCTTATTGAACATTGAAAGTACCCATACAAGATGCAGGATAGAACACACAAAATATACAAAAAAACCACACATTTTTACTGTCAAGAGAAAATCCACCACAATGTTCATCAAGCAGAACCCAGTTGTCCATCAAACATATTTTAATTGACTGCAACTCTTTTACTACTTAAGGAACTTGGTTTACTCTGTCGACACTTAAAAAAAGTTTTTAAACAAGTAAATCCAAGTATGGTTTTAAAATTCTTGAAAAAAATAAATTATAAAGATCTTATCTAGTTTTTGAATAACAAAAATGCTTCTCGCCATGAACATAGCCATATGTTCCTGGCATGGCGTTAAAAAAGAAAGAAAGGACATTGAAAGTGTTGATTAGTTTTCTGTAACAGCAGCTCTGAGAAAGGTTTAAGTGGCAAGGCAAATCATGTATGTAAATAGACTTTTAAAGATGTGTAATTCTTAATAAGGTAAAGTTTAGAATATTTAGGTCAGACTTTCAAAACAATCAAGAAGTAAAACAGCTAACTTAATATAAATTTTTTTTTTTCAAAATAGATTTAATAAACTATACAGTAATATATACTGAACATATGTGTGGTGCAAATAGATAAATCAATAACCTTTGACAGATGCAAGTTATGGATTTCATGTCTCAAGCTGCATTTTGGTATTTGTCTTGTATGTTGTACAAATCGCAGGAGAACTGAAGCATTTTCGAAGTTTTACCCCGAGGCAACTTGGCAATCTGGACAATATGGACAGGAAGACATCTTTTTACCTTATCATACATTTTTACCTTACATGATGAGAAGAATGTGATATTTAAATTAGTTAAAAAACTAAATGTATTCAATGATCTTATGACCTTGCACATTTATCACCTAGATTATGGAAAATAGCACACAATCTATTGTAAAGACAACTGAACATACTTTACTTTAAATTCATAAAATACTAATAAAAAAATAAAAAAATTGGGGTCCAGAGCAACGGAGAGTGTGGAACGGAGGTGACGAGGCGTGTGCAGGCAGGTTGGAACAGGTGGAGAAAAGTGTCAGGTGTGTTGTGTGATAATAAAAGATTATCTGCAAGAATAAAAGGAAAAATGTTCAAGACAGTAGTGGGACAAGGATGGATCGGATCAAGAATGAGTCAATCGGAGGGACAAATCCATATTAGATGTTTTTGAGAGGTCAGATTAAGGTGGTTTGGACATGTTCAGAGGAGAGGTCTAGAGAAAGAGGAGATTTATGGATTCAGTGAAAGAGGGGAGGATGCAGAGGATAGGGTTAGATGGAGAGAGATGATGGGCTGTGGCGACCCCTGAAATGGGACAGCCGAGAGACAAAGAATAAAAAAATAAAACAAATCAATATTTTAAGGCTTATTGCTGCCTTGAAATTACATTTCTTGAAATCACGGTGCAAAATTAAACAGAGGCCTAGTAGCATGTTGTGGCAGACTGAGTATGTGCCGCCAATTAGGAAGCATGAATGAAACAAATTTCACCAGTTTTAGTTTTCTATAATGTTTGAAATAAGAGGAGTGATCCAGGCTGGAAAGGGCTGGGCTTAAATTGTAACGCAGTTTCAGCGGTTTACTTGATGATATCCAGATATATTTTGCTAACAAGATGTGCCTGCGACTTTGGCACACTCATAAACATGTTTTTTTATTTTTTTTATTTTTAAATGTACAACACCATCTGTATTTTTTACGTGTTACTGTGAAATGTCCGGAATGAAGGTGAGAGATTGTGTTTATTAAGTGTATTTCAATTGCAAACTCATAAGCGTGTATTAAAAAATGTACAGCACCATCTGTTAAATTTTAGGATGTACTAACAATTTTTTTAAAATATTAGGGTGTTTTCCATTGAAATTTTACAGTTGATTGCAATGAAAAAAATCCTGTGTTACCTTAATACACCCATTACTCATTTTGTGTGCCCCCCCCCCGCCAAATATTTTTTTTGCAAATATTTTCAATGTACAGACACGCCCAATTTACAGTTTTATAATATGTATGTTTAAAAAAAAAAGAAAAAAAAAGCAAAGGACACCAAGGCACCATGACAGATGGTGTCAAAATTAATAGGGCATTACAGCAACCGGTCAAGGCATGACGGCTAAAGAGTTGCACTTTACAAATTGTATGAACAACCTAGTCTAGTATTGTTTTTTGTTTTTTTCCCTGTCTCTGTTTGTATATTTCCATTTGCTACAGCCTACACAATATCTACTTTCTCTTTTCCAGCCCTGACGCCAACTATGAGGCGATGACCAGCAAGTGGCCGTCAGTGTGGGTGAAGATCTCCTCCAGCTGGATCTGTATCTCTCTCTACGTGTGGACCCTGGTGGCTCCGCTTGTTCTCACCAACCGTGACTTCGACTGACGGGGCAGAAAAAAGCTTCAACCAAACCTCGCCCTTCGAAATTGTGAATATCTGCCTGTAAATGAAGGGTCGGTCGGTTCATAATTGTAAATGGCTAAAGCTGGTGCATTCCTGTGTAGTTAATCCTCAGTTGTTGTTTTTTTTCGATTTAACTGTTGCATGTAATGTAGTGATATTTATTTGTGCTGTATGTCATAAGAGGTTTAAAACTGGTTGTTGACTACAGGATTATCTACGTCCACGTCCTGAATGAAAAATAAGGAGCGATTGATTGGAAAAAACATTGTGGGGAAAAAAAGTAGCTTGGGATTGACAGTACTGTTAAAACATTTTGCTATAAATTATTCATAAATCTATAGGAACACCATACATTTTATTAAAAATTTCCTGTATAAAAGTTCAGTATTGCAAGTATCATTTCTACATAGAAGTTTAGATTTGCAGTGTTTTTTCTTTTCATTCCTATAAATTTGCATCAAATCATGACATTTGGGATATTACTTCTGAAACATAGCTCATGATGTAAAATGCTGTTTTATTAACATCAGTGTTAGCATTCTTGGTGCATGTTAATGAATTCCCAGGCTTCTAGTTAGGACTGTAAAAACGCCACAGTGCTAATCCTTAAATTTGCAACTTGCACAGATTAGTTGAGTTTTATTGTGTTGTATTGCGTTTTAAAATGTTTTTGCACTGATTCATCGCTTTTAAAAACTCATGTTGAAGTGATCTGTTACTTCATATGTGTATTTTGCTTCTATACCGTATATACACGTGTGTTACCAGCCTGCTGGAGGTATTAGTCTAGTAGCTGCTGTTAACATTATAGGCGTTGATGCATTGATGTTTTTTTTTCTCATCTTCCTTTTTGTCACTTTGACATTGTGCATTGTAATCTATCTTGTCTGAATCAATAAAGGTTTAAAGCCCCCCATTCCTCTCATGTGGTCGTCCTACCCTTTTATCTGTAAGTGTAACAGAAGGATGATTTAATAATGTACATGAGAGGGATGAGTGAGAGCAGAAAGTCTGAATAAAGCCCAACTGATTACAGTTTCAAAATGGTGGCTCATGAAGCAACAGGCAATTTGGGAACTCCAATGAACCTAAACTGCATGTCTTTGGACTGTGGGAGGAAACCCAGCAAGCTCGGGGAGAACATGAAAACTCCATGCCCACAGACCAAAGAGCCAAAAACGTCAATCTGTCTTGTCCCAGCTAGCCAGTTAATAAGGTCTCGAAGTTAGCTAGTTAATTTTTTGTTAATTTCTGTCGTCATGTCTCAGCTATCCAGCTAATTAGGTTTCTTAGTTAGCTAGTTAATTTATGTTGTATGTAGAAACCTTGGTCCTGGAAGAACGTTTAGTTTCACTGTGTATTCAACTGTATATGGTTGAAGTGACAATAAAAGCCTACTTGACTTGACTGTCGCCTTGCACCTTTAGGGTCCGGGTTCGATTCCTGTCTCTGTGTGCATGGGGGTTTGTATGTTCTCCCTGTGCTTGGTGTTTCCTCCCACAGTTCAAAGACATGCATTTTAAGATTGAACAAATGTGTCTGTCTAAAGATGGTTAAGTGTTTAAGGAACACATTGTCTAAGGATTGGCCAAAAGTAGTTTATATACGATGATTATGATTATATAATAATAAAAGCTATGGTTTAAACAACTGATTGTCGTTACCGTCATGTAGTTTTCAGAAGCGTTCAAATAAAACGGGAACCAAATCACACAGACATCAACAAACGTCATGTTAAGCCTGTGAGATGCACATCGACACAGCAATGATGACACTTGAATGCCTTGCAACTTTTTTAATACCATTATCAAGCTTGAGCTATTGACAAAAGCATATAGAGAAAGGCAAATCACTGTACTTTCAGAACATTATTGAGCTAACGAGTACTGTTATGTACAGAGATCTGAGCACAGGCACTTCTATAGCATGTCACATGACTGAAACCCACCCAAACCAATCTCATGATCAAGGAACTTAACATGAGAAAAAAAAAAAAAAGAAAACACAAAAAAAGAAAAAATACAATCTAATGTAACAGACTGGCTACAACGTAACCCTGAAAACGGTGAACAAGATTAAAAAGCCAGACATGACAACATATGGGAATGTCACAATTCAATGCGACATGAAGTGCATTTAAAAGAAATGCATAAAATAAATACATAATCGTTTTGATGAATATGTACAAAAAAAGAGTAAAGTCCTGGTCTGGTCCTTTTTTGTTTTGTTTCCCTCCAACATTAAATGTTGAGCTGTGGTGGGTCAGCGGGAGGCAGGTCTGAGTCCAGTTCACACAGGTAGAAGAGCGTAGTCTCACTTGCCTCGGCCTCAGTAAGGGGCTCCAGGCGGATCATTGAGCTGCGTGAAGGCTCTTCTGCTTGCAGAGACGACTGCAGGAGGTCCACAGTGTCGTCTGTGTTCTGCTTCACTGAAGCCTGGTTTAGATCCTCAGGCTGTGGCTCTGCAACTGAAGGGAGAGGACTGCAGCCGTCGAGGAAGGCCTGCAGGGGACAGCTGGTGTACTGAATCAACTGTTTATCTGAAACGGAAACAATTATCCCTTTAGTTCTTGGCTCTATGCTGATTCCTAAAGATCACTTAATGTGTTACAGTTTGGTCAAAGATTTTTTTTTGTGCCTCACATTTAAGTCTTCAGTTTTGCCTTGGAGCTACAGTTAAACCTTGGATTGCGAGCATTATTCGATCTGTGTATTCCAAAGCACTCGTATTTCAAAGCGGATGGAAATTGGAATAATGGAAATCCTTTCGAGGATTTCGTAGAAAATGTGACATTGCGTTGCCGTGGACACGCAATTTAAAAAAATGCTTTACATGCACACAATGCCTTAGTAAACAGTACCCGCAACATGGATTTTAACTGTACGAGTAAAACATGTGCACTAAGATTGAGCATGGAACATGATTACCCACAATCCCGCAGCATGAGAGAAAGAAAAACCACTGGCTTAGTTGTAATCACGACACATGGCAGACAAAGTGCATGCGCACTAGTGCAACATTCATTTATCAAGTTAAAACATTTTTAAAAATTTTTGCTCGCCTTGCAAAACTCTCGGAGATCAACTTATCTGCAATCCCAGGTTTCACTGTATTAGGCTTCTAGTAATCAGTAAAACAATCAAATAAAATCCTCACACATACTCAGTAAATACCACTGTTTATCTTGTGTGACAGGGAGCTTCAATTATCAATATTATGTGAAGGCTTGTGGTAATGATAGAAAAAAAATTCCCCAGAATATCGGATGCATTTTAAAAAAGATGATTATTTATTTATTTATTTATTTTTTTGTACGGCAACATTGGCCAGCACTGCCGACACCTCCAAAGCTGAAATGGCTCCATAAAAAAAGAACTAAAATAAGCCAAATAAAGCGCCATTACTAAGAAGAATGAAATATTATTCCTCTAAGTAATGTATTAAGTAAAATACTTAATTTTTACATTAGTAATGTCTTAAGTGTGTGTATATATATATATACACATACACACTACACACATAGATGAAATTTGAAAAATTTGAATATCATGCAAAAGTTAATTTATTTCAGTAATGCAACTTAAAAGGTGAAACTAGGGTAAGCTCATGAAAACCGCAAATCCACAATCTCAGAAAATTAGACTACATGCAATCAATAAAACAAGGATTGTACATACCATATCAGACCTCTAAAAACTATAAGTATGCATATGTCCTCAGTACTTGGTTTGCAATTACTGCCTCAATCCGGCGTAGCATGGAAGCTATCAGCCTGTGACACTGCTGAGGTGTTATGGAAGACCAGGATGCTTCAATAGCGGCCTTCAGCTCTTCTGCATCGTTCGGTCTCATGTCTCATCTTTCTCTTGGCAATGCCCTATAGATTCTCTATGGGGTTCAGGTCAGGCGAGTTTGCTGGCCAATCAAGTACAGTAATCCCACGATCGTTAAACCAGGTCTCGGTAATTTTTGTCAGTGTGGACAGGTGCCAAGTCCTGCTGGAAAATGAAGTCAGCATCACCATAAAGCTCGTCTGTGAAAGAAAGCATGAAGTGCTCCAAAATCTCCTGGTACACGGCCGCATTGACCCTGGACTTAATAAAGCGCAGTGGACCAACACCAGCAGATGGCTCCCCAAATCAACACACACTATGGAAACTTCACACTGGACTTCAAGCATCTTGCAGTGTGTGCCTCTCAATTCTTTCTCCAGACTCTGGGTCCTTTGTTTCCAAATAAGATGCATAAGTTGCTCTCATCAGAAAAGAGGACTTTGTACCACTGAGCAACAGACCAGTCCTTTTTTTTTCTTTAGCCCAGGTAAGACGCTTCTGATGTTCTTTGTTGTTCAGGAGCGGCTTGATAAGAGGAATACGACATTTGAAGCCCATGTCCAGGATCTGTCTGTGTGTGGTGGCTCCAGCCTCAGTCCACTCCTTGTGAAAGTCCCAACACCTTGGAATGGCCTTTTCCTGACAATTCTTTCCAGGTTGCGGTCATCCCTGCTGCATGTGCACCTTTTCCTTCCACACTTTTCTCTTCCACATAACCTTTTATTAATGTGCTTTGATACAGCACTTTGGTAACATTCAAATTCTTTTGCAATAAACCTTTTGAGGCTTTTCCTTATGGAGGAGGTCAATTAAAATTTTCTGCACAACTGTCAGGTCAGCAGTCTTTTCCATGATTGTGCTTCCTACTGAACCAGACTGAGAGACCATTTAAAGGCTTAGAAACCCTTTGCAGGTGTTGTGGCTTAATTAGCTGAGTAGAGTGGGAAACTTTGAGCCTAAAATATTGAACCTTTTTACAATATTAAAATTTTCTGAGATTGTGGATTTAGGGTTTTTATGAGCTGTAAGCCATAATCATCTCAATTATGACAAATCCACAAACAATTATTAGTTAGGCTCTCAGGGAAAATCTTCGAACATCTGGGGCCACAAACTCTGAACTGCGACTTCGGGGGGGTCGACTGTATATAAATGACAATGAGCACCTAATGAGGAATATGTTAACACACTTACCTGCACTGGAATTTTCATTCATGGTCTTCGTAGAATCTTCACCTTTTGAGTTTGAACCGCTTTCCTGTGGCAAAGATTATGAGTGGATTATTACAAGGATGAATTGTTAAATCATATTATTGGTATCACACACTGGTGTCATTCATCACTCAAATTAAAGTTTTGAAGGAACATGAACTGAGAGGCATATCAGAACGAAAGTCAGACATTAGCGATGACTGAGATGACGTCAGCTCATGTCCATTATCAGAAACACAAACCTCAGAAGAGAACTGCTTTCCATACAGCATGGCCTGAAAGTCTTCCAAGCTGCAGTCGATACTGTCCAAGTAGTCCATCAGCTCAAATCTGTTTAAGACATCATATTGGTTAATAAACAATGCCTCCCTAGGGCAACAATAGTGCTTCGATTCAAGTTACAAAAATACTTTTTTCTTAACTGTTTGAATTGGGAGAGAAAAGCATTTTAACATAACATTAAGTAAAATCGTTCCATACGCAAGTACACTTGCGTAAACAGACTCTCTCCTGTAGCATAGCTAGGAGTAGTAGCTGCTAGTCCTTTTGCAAACCACTGATAAACACAACAAAGAGTAAAAACATTCAAATTCATCAAATCTTCATGCTAGTGCTGGGACGATATGACCTTAATTTGATATCATGATTAAATTGAACAGTTCACCTTGATTATGATTAATGAATGATTATCTTTAGTGTGTTTTTTTTTTTTTTTTGCCTAATAGTTCACAGACGAAGTCTGTAATATAAATATGCTCAATTTTAAAAGCTGGTATATGTTGATAGAGTTCTCCATGTTCCACTACGATGTTTTTAAGGGGACAGTAAGGAAACTTACACATTAAGGAAAGTATTAAAATAAATAGATAAGTATTAAAATATATATATAATAAGTATAAGCAAGATTTAGTGGATTAGATGTCCTGAATGTTTAATTTTTTTCGATTAACTGCCCAGCACTACTACACATGATGCCAGATATTAATGTTTCACAGAAAATGTCAAGCGTGACTGCTAGCCCATCCTTGTACTTTCAGTTACGGCTGTTTGGTGCTTGATGAGATATATAGGCTTCTTAGTTAGCTTTTCTGTTTACGTTGTAAATTTATGTTGCATGTTAGCACCTTGGTTCTGGAGGAACGTTGTTTCGTTTCACTGTGTACTAACTGTATATGGTTAAAGTGACGACAAAGCCTACTTGTTTACAAAGATATCGGTGGAGAAAGACGTGTTCATAACATCACATTCCAAACAGTGGTCCATTTCCATGTTAAGGTACGGTTGGCTTCTTATATTGGATTCAAATCGTGCCTAACTATGATATATCGTGCCCAAGAACAACTGTTCTTGTAGACTCAAGCACGGCACCATGAGACTTTGCAGACCAAGGCAGACTGGACTTTGGGGTCAAGTGTACTCGGATTTGTGTCTGAGTCTATAGTGTGACATCAAGTCTAATTAGTCAGGTGTTTTCTGCTAATGTCGTTACCAGCAAATCTACTAATGAGAGTTTCATGCTATCCCGTTTATGTTTTACATAATGGTCTGTTTTAACTCACTTTAGGCTTTATCAATCTTTTAGTAAAGTTGCACGTGTGAATGCTTGTTTAAGCCAAACCAAACCAAACGGATTTCTGCTGATGTCCTTCATATTTATGTGTACATTTTTTTGTTAAACATTTCTTTCTTTTTTTTTTAAATAAATCTATTTATATCCAGCATATCCAGCTTGGCTCTCATAATGTTGGGCCAGCTACTACCAGGTTGAGAAGCATACCGTTAAACAGGTTTTACTAGCTGTCTCAACAAGAACTGGCTCCGTTTCTGGAGAAGATGTATAAAGCCATCTCTAATGGACAAACTCCATTTCTGACTTACTTGCCCAAAAGATTAATGTTTTGAGAAATGGTTCCGCTCTCATTAAGGATGGAGTCCATCATCTTCATAGGGTCCTCTTGACTCAGGGTTGAACAATTCTTTAACTGCAAGGCGCTGCAGGTCGGCTGGATGCTGACAGATGTTTCTCCTTCAGCTCGAACCGTAGTGTCTGTGGAGCTCTGTCCGTTTGTGCTCGGCTTTTCCGTGGTCTTGCTGTTGTCACAGTCTACCTCAATTAATTCAACATCCCTACAGAAAAAATATATGATTGTCCCCTACCTTACTGCACTAAAAAAAAGCCCAATTTAAATCAAGTTAAAACATTAAAGTCACATAGTGACAGGAAGAGCATGTAGCCTGCTGGTATAAATGAATGTTAGAGACATGTTTATTTACTCAAGATATACTTAAGGCTGCTTTCACACTATGGTGCTGATAAAAAAATTATCATTGTTATTTAGATATTACAGAAAATATATATATATTTTTAAGTTTATGCAACATGGAAAGTAACCAATTTTGCTTACGTAAAAATTTTAAGCAGCTAACTTCAGCCATTTTATATGTGCCTCAAAAATGCCTATTTCTCAGTTGTAGTGTCTCACTTCAAACATTAATCATTTAAAATGCAAATTATTCATATTTCTTCTTAGTACTGACACTAAAATTGGTGTAAGCTTCTAAAAGCATATGAATACAATATAAAATTACAGGAAAACATTTTGTTTTTTGGTAAAAGCTTAAAAAAACAAACAAAAAAATCTGTAGTGTTCGTAACCATGTCAAATTCATGTTGCGATATCTTTACAATTTTGCATTTTAGAATAATCCATTTTTAGATTTATGTCTTTTCACATGAAAAGTTACAGACGCTACATAGAAGGGAATAAAATTGTATTTAGCAAACTTTCCTTTTTAATTTGATAAAAATATAAACGCGTATGCATATTTACAAAAAAACAAAGCATGGATCGAGACATTAAGTTTTTTTTTTTTAATTATGTTATATGATCTAAAAAAAAATTTTTTTCAACTAGTTGAGACACTTTTTAGCACAGATACCATGTTTAAGTCGTTTGAGGGCCGGCAATAAGCACTAAGAGAAGACAACTTTCACGCTTTGCCCAATTGTATTAATATTTTGTAAATAAATAAATAAATTTTAAAAAATGTCAGAGACTCTCTCGTGTACTTTCCTCCGTTATAAGCTGTGTAAGCCAATACGATGAAAGCATACTTTGATGATGTCATGTTCTTAACAGTGCTCTCCTTTCTGGCTTGCAAGTATACCGCACGCTGCTGATCCGTGCGAAGGCACGACACGCAGTGTACATGTGCAAATGTGCCACACTTCGGGTTTATGTGTACTGGAAAATGTGCTTCAGCCATAGTGTAAAAGCAGCCTAACATTTGTTTTTAATGGAGACTTATAATACAATAATACAATATTTAATATACAAAAAAAATACAATACATAAAGTGAAACTTTGATTAAAAATGTCAACAAACACAAAAGCGCATACGATTGCACGCACACACACACACACACACACATAGAGGTGGAGAGAGACCATGAGAGCTTACCCCTCATCTACCACTCTTGTTGAGTCCACTGTGAATTCTTCGTCTTCGTTCGTGATGTCACAGATGATGACATCATCGTTAATGTCAGAGCTGTTCGTCAAACCACTGACTGCTGACTGATGGAGAAAGGAAAGAAGGAGAAAAAGAAAAAATAAATCTGGATGCTTCAACAACCAAACATATTTCAAACATCAGTTTGCAATCAATGAGCATTATATTAAGACATTTTTTTTTTTTTTTTTGGTGCAGCCCTAATTCTTTCCTTTAGCACCCTGGAAGAGTCTCTAATTCTCATGATTTCAGCTTTTACACTGTTATCAAGGTATTTTTACCAGCATAAAAAGTATACGTATAGGACTCTTTGGTGGACGTTTACATACGTTGCTGTGGTCCACTGGTTCTTCGTAGATCTGGGAAATGAATTTTGACTTCTTTCCTGTACTGCTCAGTAGCAGAGGCCTTTTGTGGCAATGAGGAAAGAAAAAGAAATAAACAAAGAATCGTGACATAGTACACTTAAAAAAAAAATAAAAATGGTGAAACACACGTGAAATGTGTAACTTTCTTGAAAGCAGCCACATATAAGCTACACACATTTTTTTATACAGGCTTATGAATATGCAACTAAAATCTACTGAAACGCGATCTTACCAGTTCATTTTGCGCATTTCAACGTCAAAATTTTTGTTCATTCAAGAATTCAACAGATGTATTTTTTTTAAACAATGTCACAGGCAAATCTAGTCACCTATAAAAGAAGCCAAAGGCTTTAAAAACAAAAGCTACCTCTTGCGTTTTAAGTTCAGCACACGGTTACTCTGGACCAGAGTGAGGATGAACTGCACAAGCTAACAGGAAAAAAGGAAAGAAAAACATTACAGTTTGATCATCATGCACGTCAACAAAACATTTTGGTAATGGTTATGATAATATTTAACATACCTCTTTTATAGCATGTTGCTGTTGCACATGCTTCTTCCTCAGATCGGACATCTCTCTCCACAGAGCCTCGTTCTCACTAGGAAAAAAAAAATAAGCGTCTGGATTAGGTAATGAGAGAGATGCTTGTTATTATTTTATCACGGTATGCAGGTGCATTGACACACAGAAATGCTCTGAGATAGTTAATGTTACAAAAAAATAAATTACCGTTTCAAAGTGGCAAGCCTGGCATCCATGTTTTCCTGTCTGTCGTGCACAGTTTGGACGCTGGTGAGAATTTTAGATAGATCCTCTTGCCTCAGTTTGCTGTCTTCTGGTCTGGTGTTGGACACCTAATATACAGTAGAAGTAAAATGTTTAGACACAGACTAACTGCCCAGTCTGTAAAACCTACATAATGCAATCTGCTTTGTCATCACCTCACTCCCAGGAGAGTAAGAATGAAAAATTCTCTAAGAGGCATTTAACTGGCTTTTGCATACATAAATGAGTTCTTTGCATCAATGCCGTAAAACCTACAAAATGAAGCTAACCAATTTGTCCGATTGGGCGAATGCAAATATGATGACGTAACTTGTTTATTACTATTAAGAAGTGAGTTCTGTAAAGCCAATGCCATAACCAACCTTTCTCTTTATGTTCTCCAGTAAATCATCTCGACCATTCCGAAAGTAAGGATGCTGGAATTCGACTGGTCCGTCCCGCTCTTGCTTCACTATGCCAGTGTCAATGTGCATCACCTTCCGAAAGCCATCTGTAAAATGAATCAAACACAAGTTTTAAAAGTTTGGCTTGAATTAATGACTGACAAAATGAATGAATGCATAATTACAGTGCACATCAAGAGGAAATCCCTTACACATGTTGAGCTGTCGGACAAAACTGGCCATGTTATTGTGCTTAAAAAACTTTGGCAGGATTTCTTTCGCGAACCGTTGCTCATCCAGCACAAGGAAACTGTTACCCTCCTGTAAGAAATAAAGATCAGTTAGATTATCTCGGTTAATCAATCAGCGGCAACGCAAATCTACACTGTTAGGTCCAATTACAATTTTACACTACTTAAAATTTAACTAAGCCAGACTTGGCTTAAAGCAAATCCTCCAAATTTCATCAGTACCTTTAATATAACTCCTGATGCATGCGTATTTCATGAACAAACCTTGTACAGTACGTTTTAATTAAAACAGCTGTTAGGTTTTACTGAGTGTGATGGAAAATATGGCTTCTTCTGGTAACTTCTGCCACATTTTTTTATTTGTTTTCATGCAAAAGGCAGCAGTCTACTGTGTGTTTTTTTTTTGTATACATTTAGATCTCATAACTTCCTGGATGACATCATATTGAGTGACATCATACACACAAATAATAAAACTGTAAAGTCAGCTTGTCTGTACATTGAAGATAGTTGCGAAAAATAATCTAATAGGGTTTTCACACGTGTATTTGGGCTTTTTCATCGCAATCAGCCCACAGTAAATGAAAGTTTGTTACTTTGAAATTTAAATGGAAAATGCCCTTATCAAAAATTATTTAAAAAAATCATAGACAAAAAATCATTACTACTTCACATGGCGCTATACATTTTTTAAAACAGGCTTATAAATATGCAACTGAAATCTACTTAAACACCATCTTACACCTTCATTTCGCGCACTTCAAGGTAACACGTGGCAACTGTTTTTTTTTTTTGAGGTCTTAACAGAATATCCACACAATAAAATTAGTCACAATAGTAAATGCATTTACTTATAAATATACTCCTGTATTTCTGGTGTGCCCGGGCAGCGATGGCACAGGTGCTTGGGCCCAATCATCCTTGCTTGTAACTATACTTAAAGTTTCTTTTCTTGTGGAAATGTTTTTCCAAAAACACACACACACACATATATATATATATATATATATTTATATATATATTATTTATATATATATATATATATATATATATATATATATATATTTTTTTTTTTTTTTTTCCTTTCTTTTTTTATGTCAATTTTTTTTGTTCCTAAGACTTTTGCACAGTACTGTTTAAAAAAAAAAGTAAAATAGCTGTTTGGCTTATTCCCCATTAAAACCTGACTTTTATCACATTTGCCTTTTTATGCAAAACATGAATCTCCTTTATTTTTCTTCCCATCTGAAAACTGCTCTGTCATGTAATACGTTGCTTTATTTACAAGTATGCAAATATTCTTCTTTAAAGTTTTTTTTTTTTTGTAAGTTTTGTCTGGAAAAAGTGAATGACTTTGTACATAATAATCATATAAAACTACAGATTATATGCTGCCTAAGACTTTTGCACAGTAGTGTGTGTGTGTGTGTGTGTGTGTGTATGATTTGGGCCACTTCAGTGTGAACACAGCCGACCCGTTTCCTGTAACGCTGAGTCATTAACCAGCACAAAGTATTCATTAACAAAAATAATTAGAATTATAACGGAAACTTTTTTCTGTATAAGGTGTTCCGTTGCCTAGCTGGTCTGTGTAAGCTACCGCAGTGCTAACAAACACAACGTAAACAACCGTTGCTAGCTTAAACAGGCTAACACACAAAAAATACGCAGCATGTAAAGGATTACTCATCCGTAGGTGTTACATCAGTCTGTGGCGCTGCTTAGCATGCCGCTAACAATGCTACAACTAACGGCGAAGTTCCTCATCAGCACTCTAGTTAGCGTACAGTTATTTATTTATTTATATTTATTTAGCTTTAGTCTAACCTGACTCCAGCAAATGAATTCATTGGTGTCGGAATCTTCCACCAGAGTCCACAGCTTGGTGAGGAATGCAGGAACATTAGCGTTGTGTTTCATTTTGGTCCCTAAACAGAACAGCAAAACAATTCCGTGTTTTACGATCGGGCTAGCTTCTTTGCTCTTTTTTTCTTCCAAAGGACAAAAACACTAGCAGCAGGGAACACAACGTCGCCACTTCCTGTTCACATATGGAGGCGATGTGATTGGTCATCCGCGGAGTGACGTCAGTGATGCGTGCACGCCACACGTGTGGGTTGTGCAACTGATCTTTAAAAGATTCCTAAAGCCATTTTTAGAATCAAAGCCATAAAAGGTGCGTTTTTTACATAATGTTTAAGCAATATAATTCTGGAGAAAAAAAAAGAATTTTGATTTATTATTATTTTTTTTTATAGATTTTGCTAAATGACTGACTTTTTTCATTGGCATACTTCATATTTAAAGGAATGATTCTAGTATTTTTGTAAAAAGGAGAAAACTAGTATCCCCCCATGACCTTGCACTATGGAAAAATAAATAAATTTACATTTCACCAAAAGACATTGCACCTACAGTACCTTACACTGACATGTAATATAACAGAACACAGTTGTCGTTGGTCTTTCGGCTGCTGATCGTATGGTCGCCACAGCGGACCATACGATCCACACACGAGCTTTGCGCAGGTTTTACGCTGGATGCCCTTCCTAACGCAACTCTCCCCTTTTATCTGAGCTTGGGCTGCGTTGCACTGCATTGCATCCAGTGGCTGGGGTTTTGGCTGCTTGCTTGTAATTAAACCTGAGCCTTTATGTTTGGAAATGGCTTGATGTGAGTGTAGGAATGTATGAAATTTCTTGAAGTGAGGTCAGGACTGTATGAGCCGAGTTCCTGTAATGTGCAAGTGGTGTTGGTGAATGATTGTGTGTGAAATTCCCACAGATCCAGTCGTTTCGCCATACGTCCTCCCTCAGACGCCTTAAAACCTTACAGTAGAATTCGGTATTGACTGTCTGAGCCCTGCGGACGAATTCTTAATGCACAATCATATCGAAAAAGATGATGAGAATCCACTTGGTCATGCTGTGGACCTGCCTCGTCTATTTCGGTTGTGAAGATGATGATGGACTCTTCCACTGTAAAGACTGTTGCTTCAACGCAATGTCCCTTCAGCTCTGGGGGAGACCTTGGCAGCAACATGGCACATGTTCAAATTACATGTGAGGATTGCCTGGATTGTTCCATATGACACATGTTGTGGATTATTCTCAGACGACCATCATGCACAAGTTGCTAAATGTTTTTGACATTTTCAGGGGTTGAGCTTGTTGCAGGTCTTTCTGATTTCTCATCATCTTCCAGTGATGTTCTTTCGCTCTTGAAGGGCACATGCCACTTAAAACATCTCAAACAGCTCATTGCAGGATTGCTGTAAACATGCAGAATGATGTCAAATGTCTCTGGCAGATTTGCCCAGTTTCACTTATTTTTATGTTGACTTTTTGTTCTAACATGCTGTCCATGATCAAATCGCAGACATGGTGACGTGGTCAGAATAGCACCAGTTGCACAGCTCCTGATGTAAGCAGGACAATGTCTTTTGGCACACTGATTCATGAAGGTCGGCGGCCCCTGTGACTGTACATGCAGCCTTGTGCTGCCATCTGCTGGTGTCTTACAAAACAAGTCTGGAAACTTTTTGATACTGACTCGTATTCACAAATTTGTGAGTGGAAAAGGGAAGACCGGATGAAAGCCTAAAACCAAGGCCCGGAAGCTTGCATTGCCCTGTAGGCTGTGATCACAGACTCCTAAGTAAGAGCTTGTACTCTAAGTGTCCTGGTGATGATGATTTGCTTTACTTGGTCAATTTGCTGAAAATTGGGGATTAGCTTAAATATTAGAACACTTGCTTTGCATGCGAGAGGTAATAACATTGATGCCTGCATCCTCCATGCAACCTTGATGAAATTTTACTCTCAGATAGAGATTGGAATAGCTCTAATAAGTCTAATCTTGGCTATCCAAAAAGAAAACTTGATCCAAACATTATATTTGCTTTATCAAAGAAAATAACAGTGACCTGTGAGTGCTTTAGAGATTTTTACACAGACTGACCATTTTTACAGCACTTATTGACTACATTCTCAGTGACATGACCTCAGATTTCATCCCAGCCTCTCTAACATCACTTTAGTGGAATAAACTTAAATTCTAATGAAAACTGAGTGTTTTACACTGTGGGTATTTCTGCAGAAAATTATTTATACTCTGTTGTCTGCGTCTCTGATCAGCACTAATCAATAAGTGCTCAATAAGTGAGCCAACGATGTGTGAGCAAGAAACTCAAACACCCATAACCGTTAGTAGGTGTATTCTTTAACCTTTGTATGGTAGTAAGCATGAAACTAATCATATACCTGTGTCATTCTAGAGAAAAGGTGGAATTTGGGTGATACAGGTCTCCTAAAATGTATTCCTTCTTTCAAACCTAGAACGTCTTTACTAGCAATAGCTTACTTTTTAACTTGATGAATCCACCAAAAGTGGAACCTAATGCAATAAAAAATACATTTAATAACTGGTGTTATTTCTCTTTCTGGAAACACCAATGATAGTAACATCAGTTATTAACTAATAATATTGATGTCCTCCATGCGTGATGTCACGTTTTTTTTTTAAATAAGAAGATATAATCAGTTTTCATGTCCAGTTTTACAGTTATGATTATAAAATGAGTAAGACTAATGACAGACTTAGACGTTTTGCATAAAACTTGCAAAATAAATAATGACATTTTTAATTAACTTTTGCATTTGCCCAGCGCTCTTTATCTAGTGACCTCTGACGCAGGTACGATTTCAAGATGTCACATGAATTCCAAAATAAAACTTTTTGTGTTTAACAGAAACACTAATGACATAGTTTGAGGTGACTGATATATATATATATATTATTATTATTATTAATTATAATCATATATAATTATATATAATTTCTTAATAAGATATTGATGTTATTGTGAATTTAATTTATTTTATGAAAAAAAATATTAAGATGTAAAGTATATGGTTCCACTTCCATGTTTGATCACAGTTCCTTGAACTTTGCCTTTAAAAAATGTAATAATTAAATTTCATGATTAAAAGTACATACTATGTTTTCTAAAGATATACAAGCAACGTGTGTGTTTATGTTAATTTAAACGATTTTGGCATCAGCAAAACTAAGTGACACTTGGCACTTTCTACCATTTTTGTAGAATGACCCAGTTGTAATATGAAGCATTAGAGAGGGAGCATGTTAGTGCAGCAGGAATCCACAGCTTGAGCTTCTGAGTTCAGGACCGTGACCAGGTTAAAGTGAATAGCGAAGAGGAATGGATAAATGGATTTATTCTATAAGCTGGGTCACAGGTCACTTGTTATGAACAAATCCGTGAACTTGTTGTATATTACTGACACATTGCTTTTTTTTTTTTGTTAACAGCTGTGTTTAAAAGTTTATAACTTTTATCTGCAGAGGCAGACAATCCCTGCAGCAGTCACTCCAATGAACGCGTCAATACAAAAAACAAACACTAGAGGGCAGCATCGGATAATATACATTCTCTATGAGCACGCACCATCAACTTTATCTTACTTTGTAAATTTAAGGCTTTAGTGCTACTACTTTACCAACAAAATAGATTACATTTACCTAAATTGTCACTTTGGTAACACAGCAATCATTTAATTTTACTTTAGATGCTTAAGCACATTGGCTCTGTTGACCTCATGGATTGACGGTTCGAGTCACGCCTCCCGTCTGTGTACACCAGTTTCACACGAATGAAGGGTTGACATTTACAGAAGATTTCGAACACAACGTGGCGATGGGACTAATAGCTGCAGAAAAACAAATATATTTTTTTAAAAGTCCGTACGTCTGTGAATGACGACCTGGCCGAGGTGGCTCAGAACAAGAGCATTCAGTGAGCAGAATGATATGAGAGAGAAAAAAAGTCTTAATTTGATTTATAAAGTTGTTCTGTTTTTGCAGGACTTACACATTACAGGAACTCAGCTGGGATGTAGTTATTGCCACATCCACATACAGTCCTGATATTTTCACATGTTCGGGCCATTAAAGGAATTCCTGGGAGGCCAGTGTTTCAGACATAAAGCAGGCAGTCTGATCAAGATTCCGGTGTACTGAGAGAACTTTCTACCTCAATCGAATTCAAGCACTAGTAAAACACTGGGAGAAGTGCATTAGTGTAGCAGGGGATTATATAGAGAAATAAAGTGTTTGAATGAATTGACTTGAACGCCTTTTATATATTTGTATAATGATAATACTGCATTTAATCTAGATAGCAATGGTAGCTATTGAGCTGATGTTCAACAAAATCAGTTTTTATTGTAGTGTCTTTTTTGCACATTTTTTTTTTGTAAAAGCACAAAGGCATTTTAAGCAGCACTTTTCTCTGAGCCAACAACAACAAAAAAGCATTAAAAGCAACTTTAATGTCATCAAGGTCGTTCACACACACACACACACACACACGGACACACACACACACACACACACGGACACGCACACACGGACACGCACACTCTGGAGCTGACACCCCTGCCCTAAAAGAGGCCGTTCTTTATAAAAAAAAACCCAACAGAAATATATTTTCTTCTGACTACCCCCTTACCAGAAAGAGGTATCCACATGTCCACAGAAAATTCACTATTTATTTAATTTAATAAATCTTAAGTCAATTTAACAAAGCTTAAAGATGAGAAGCCATTAGGCACTATACACGTCTGTACAGTTTAAATGTGCGTGAGGGAAGCAAGGCTGACAAGTGCAGAGCTAATCAGGACAGACGGTAATATTACATCAAAAGATGTCACAGAGTCCTTTTTAAATGGATGTAATTAGGACTTTCTTCGATTCTCAGAAATACAGATTACACACATGGAGATTGTAGTGAATTAGTATGATTAGGATAGGGGATTTAAAGGACAAAAATTGAGGTACTATTCTTCAGTTATTAATTTCTGAGACAGTAGATGAAGAAAATGTAACTAAAATTGCATTTTTTTTAATGAAAAGCACAGGTGTGTATCTCCACCTCGACTTGTATTTCATCCATGTGAGTGACTTATTCACTGACTTTCTGTTTCACTCCTCACTTGTTTGCTAAAAAATTCAGGCTTGTTTGGTCTCAGACTCACTCACTGAATCAGTGACTTTTTGATTCACTCACTCACTCACTCACTCATTCTGATTCACCTGATCACTATCATTTATTCACTGACTCAATCACTGACTTGCTGATTCACTTTTTCACTATTGCACTCACTCCTTCACTCACTCAATCACTTAATTAGACACTTATTATCACTGACTCACTGATATGCTGACTCTCTCACTCGATCATCCACTCACTCATTTACTTTCTCTTTCTTTATCTTGTTAAACATCTGAGCAGTTGAGGGTTAAGAGCCTTGCTCAAGGGCCCAACATGGGCCAACATGGTGGTGTTGGGGTTTAAACCTGGGGACCTGATCAGTAATCCAATGCAATACCCTCTGAGCTGATACCCTGGCCTGTAAATCACTCACAGAATCTTTGACTTTTTGATTCACACACTCACTCATTCACTCAATCACTAACATTTACTCAGTGAATCACTGGCTTTCTGATTTACTGATTCACAGACTCACTCTCTTACTATTCTATTCATTTCTACATGCTTAGTTCTTCACTTACTTACTGACTCACTCACTTACTCAGTTACTCACTTGATGAGTCACTCAAACACACTTACTTACTGACTCACTGAACCACTCACTCACTGACTCACTCAATCTCTCAATGAGTCACTCACTCACTCCCTCACTGACTCACTTACTGACTCACTCCCTCACTGACTCACTTACTGACTCACTCAATCTCTCACTCAGTGAGTCAGTCAGTCAGTGAGTGAGTATGTCAGTCAGTCAAGTGACTCACTAAATGACTCATTAACATGGTGACTCACTAATTACATAATGACTGACTCACTGAGTGACTCACTGAACGACTCACTCACTCGGTGACTCACTAATTACTCAATGACTGACTCACTGACTCACTCACTCACTGACTGATATACTCACTGACTTACTGAACGACTCACTCACTGACTCAGTTACTCACTCATTCACTCAGTCTTTTACTCACTCACTCATTACTTACTTACTTACTGACTGACTGACTGACCCACTCACTCACTCACTTACTCACTCATTCACTCAGTCTTTTACTCACTCACTCATTACTTACTTACTTACTGACTGACTGACCCACTCACTCACTCACTTACTCACTCACTCACTCACTCACTCACTCATGCAAATGTGCTCTATTTCAAAATACTGTTAATACACAATGCAAAAATGCTGGACATGCACACTGGCCGACCTATGAATCGTCCTAACCACGACACTTATACGTAAACAGCTATTTATACAACATACTGACAAGCGCTAACTGACACTGGAGACTCCTTCAATAAATTACACCTACATGTCTCCTTGCAAAAAAACCTGTATCAACAATTATGTTTTTCTTTTCCATTTTTAAAAGCCTTGTATAACTTGCTAAGGATTAGCTGCTGATAAAGAAATGATAACGATTAGAACAAGCACGATAATATAAACCTGTTTTTTACGGTGTGCTCTGTTAGAGTTGCTGTTACAGACAATTAACCTGATCAAACCGAATGGAGAAATGAACAGCACTGCGTGTGAAAGGGTTTACGCGAGGGAAGATTTAGTAGATTTAAAGTAGCGGTCATCGGGTTCAAGTCTGGATGACCGGAGTCCAGCGAGGTTCACTAATATCAGACACACACACATACACACACACATGCACGCATTATACACAGTAAGATGTAGTGGATGTCTTTGAGAAGGAATCTTACTTAACTCATCTGGCAACAGGAATGCTGAGTCCTGCTTTAAACCTTAGATTTTTTAATGGTGCTGTTCCTTAAAAAAAAAAAAGAATGTATTTGTTTGCTTATCAGTTAGTGCCGTGATAGCAGAAATGATATAATAATGTGGTGGCTTATTCCGATTTCTTTTAGACTCACTACTCAGAACCTCCGCATGGTTCAGTAGTCAGAAGAAATGTTTCCATGCACGCAAGCAGAATGTGGACTATGCTAATTCACTAATATGTGTGAAATAAGTAGACTGATATTTGTACATTAGCAGCAATAAAGCTTTTATTGAAACATGAAACATTCTTTAATAATGCCCATGTCTTGGACAAGCCCCAATGCATTTAGGTATTGGTTTCAGAGCTGCATACTGACTTTCTGACTCACCAGCAAACCCGAGGAAAAAAAAAAAGGCTGGAATGAATCGATATTTTCCATTGGACGCAGAACTTGGACACTGATTTTATTGTTGTTGTTCTCTCTTTATATTTGATTAATCTTGAAGTCTAAGAGCAAGATTGAAAATACATATTAGGAATTATTATTATTATTATTATTATTATTATTATTATTATTATTATTATTATAAATACAACATTATTATGGTTAATATTAATATTATTAATGATCAGATGCATTTAGATTTGGAATGCTGGCATATACAGCATGTATTCAGCCAAGAAGTGAGTTTTTGTTCTTTTTCTTTTCTGTTTCTTGAAACCTTGAAATCTTTGACTAAGTAAAAACCAAAGGAACTAACCAAGGATTTGCATTTCTATATCTCTAATAAAAAAAAAAAAAAAAAACAATCGAAGATGAGGAAACTGCAACACTGACACAATGTTCAAATTCATTTGTTTCCTCTGTGTTGAGGGAGTTCGTCTTTTTTCTAAGAGAGCATTAAATCCACTTCTTCTCCTTCAGCCTGGTGAGACTTGGAAACAGCAAGAGACGACACACAAGCCAAAATCCATAAAAGATATGTGTGCAAATTTACTCCCATGTTAAAGAGCCGAGACCCTGAGAAAACCGATATGCATTTAATTTTTAGGGATGTTGAGGGAGAAGGTTGTAAGGGCAGCAGGGTCATTCTGTCTTTTGAGAAAATGAGGACATGGGAAAAAAAATAACTTTGACTTGCTGAATTTTCAGTTCTGATGATATTCTGATGAAGGACTTAATTCCCCCGTTATATTAAATTCAACTAAATTATATGGATTAAATAACAGAAATGGGAACAAATATATTTTACTGTGTCATACTAAAGATCTATGTTTAAAGATACAGCTTAAAACTTTGTTTATTACCAACCTCAGCAGCAACCCTTTTCCCCCTCTCATCTGTTTTAACCACTCAACATTCAGCATCACCGATTACTAAGAATCACCAGCCTGATCATCGTCATCGTCTGCACCTGTTTCTTACTGGTTTGTAGAAAAAACATTTCCAGAAGCCCATCTCCCTACCGTGGCTGTAGGTCTGCCAAAAAAACACATTAAGTTGTTCATGGGACAAATGACATGGACCAACATTCTGCACATCAAATTTCTAGCACCAGAGAGAGTGTCTAGCTACCACTTTATATACCACGACAAAATGTTCCGACAGGCAGGAAATGTTCCGACCAACTACTTGAAAGTGCCGTAAGTTGCACATACTGTATGTGTGTGCAACTTACGGGCGCCTTAAGACTGACTTATCATAAGATTGACTTATCTAGGCTGTAGGAAGGTCTCAAGGCAACCTTAGCGTACCAGCGTACAATAGAAAAGTCAACTTTTTTTTACTCAAGAATGCCTTAATCTGTTCTTAGGAATTAAACGACCGCTGTATCAACTTCCTAAGGACGCTGTAGACAACTATGATCTCCACCACAAATGTCAACGAATTGCAGAAGTCGTGGAGATTCGTACGAACCCCAACAAACCTGTAAGAATCTTTGTGACTGATGTTTGAACTGGTGACCTTCATATCCAGAGGCCATTATCTTAATAACTTTGCTTCTTCTACCTGTTATAAAAAGTAGAGAAAATGTTCAGTCAAAAATATAAATTAGATGGCCAAAAAAAATCTGTCTTTAAATCTAAATTATATAGATTTGTAGTGCTGCTATAATCATTAAGTTTTTTCTACTGTCATTCACAATACATTTTTACCAAAAACCTTTCAACATACTTAGTAATGGTTGTCCTTACTCTTTATAATCCCTCAACCTGGTGTCCGGTGTCCGGAGTTTTTCTTTTTTTTCTTGACTAAAAATTTTAAAGTGTTGTTCATGTTGTGCTTCTCCCCGCCTTTATGTTCATGCCATGGCTCAGCTCATCTATGTGGCAAACTGTTCAATCTGGAAGTTACTGAATCAACCCTGGGCCTCAGTAAATTGTTTCAAATGTTTTCATTTTACATCGCAGCCAAAGCTCTTTATATCAAATTATATAATCTGTAAATCTATAAACATGCAACGAATCACAGTTATAATACAAACACGAGTCCTAAATTGCTTTCAGGTGCTTGCACATGACTTGGCTTGCTGGTTTAAGTGTTGGTAGTTATTGCAGTTTGCTAATGAGCATAGAAAGCTCTTCTTTAATAGGATCTATCCTATTAAGGGTTTTTACGATTTCTATCAAAAAATGGTATTAGTAAGCAGAACTGAGACAGACACTGACACAGGTGAACATCTGGTTTGTATTAAAGTTATTAACAAGTCTGTTCAGGGGGTATCTGCATGCTCTCCCACTGTGTGAAGCCAAAATAGTGTTTTGTTCTTGATGACACCAGGCTTGGAAAGTTGCTATCATTCCTGAGATACTGTATCTTGTAACAACTGATCTGCCCTAAACCTTGTCAAAGCATAACAAAGGACCACAGTGTAAAGGTTCCATGGAGGTGTTTCAGCTTCTGGCTGGTTTATTACTGCGTAATGCATGTGCACACTGTATATGTGAAAATTCACTGAAAATTCTTCAGTGCAACCTTTTTTTTTTTCAAGTCTTCCACAAACTTTTTCCCGTCAGCGACTTAGCAAAGAGGCAAATCAACCTGCTTGAACTTTACTTTGGTCCACAGTACGGCCTGAGTCGGTGTATGCCAAGTATAATAAAAGTAAATAAAGGAATAATGTGGCCAAACTTTCAGCACCACCTGGAATATATGTTAATGTGCTCTTGGATCACGTTTTTTCCCCCCTTGGCTTAGAAAACACTTAGCAGTGTCACTAGGCCATAGGGACATGCTGCTTAACCCTGTTACATGACTCCATTGTAATAGCAATGGGAAGAAAAAGAAGAAGAAAATATATTTTTTTTCACCACATGCCTTTCAGTCGATAAAAATTCCATGCAAAAAAAAAAAAAAAAAAAAAAACGTTTTTGGCTGGATGAAGACAAGCCCCACACGCTCACACAAGAAGCAGAAGAAGCAGAGAACAGAGTTGCAAGACTTTTACCTTTGCCAGGTGGTTCTCATTGTGGTTATAGGGAAGCAATATGCATCTCCGCTCCATTCAAGGATGCAGTACAAAGAGCGGATTCAGGAGCAGGCTTTTTGGTGATGCCAGGTTTAAGACCCCCATTATGCCTTGATGCAAATTCAGCACTTAACCATAAACACAGGCGTTGTAAACATGCAGGAAAGGCCAACCTTGTACAGGCTATAACCATGGAAAAGTCTCTGGCAGACCACAAACTGAGAGCTGGGTACAGTATGCTGAGTACTGCATTAAGTATCTGCACAGGTATCTGTGAGACTTCTTATTAAATTTAGCAAAGTGGAGTGTAGGTTTCTGCATGAAACCATTTAACTCTTAAATGCCTAAAAAAATTTTTTTTTGCATAATTTGCAAGTGTGTCAGCTGATAAATTCTAATGCTATGAGTGCTTTTATTTATAGCTTTCTCTCACTTATTGTCTATACCGACTTATCCTGTATACAGGGTCACGGGGGGTCTGAAGCCTATCCCAGGTGACTTAGGGCATGAGGCGGGGTACATCCTGAACAGAGTGCACACATATACACATAATCACATGCTCATTCACACACCAAAGGGAATTTGAGAACGTCAATTATCCTAATCTGCAGGCCATTTCACTGTGGGAGGAGACCATAGGAAACCTATCAAGCATGGGGAGAACATGCAAACTCCAACATACACACAGACCCGAGTCGGGAATTGAACCCAGACTCTGGTGGTGCAACGCAACAGTGCTAACCACTAAGCCACCGTGCCGCTTTTATTTATTTATTTATTTATTTATTTATCACAGATGGGACTGAATGACATTTTGTGATATGTTCTATTTGGGGGGTGGTGGGGGGGATCTATAGGATCCAATTAAGCTAAAACTGCTTATTTCTTCGAGACTAATTTCATTTTGCATTAGGCTCCAGGCCTCCCTGTACAAGATACCTGGTATAGAGAATGATGAATAAGTGACAACAGGAACTGACTTGATTTGCAAAAGCTCCATTGAATGTCCAAACTGCCCTCAGAAACTCTAAACGCATGAGCTTAAAAAAAAGATAAATATACTGTACCGATATAGTTACTTCAGGCTGGTAACAGTAACTCATTTCCAATGTTTTAATTACTATAATAATTTCTATACTTTGTATTTCAGATAGAATTGTTTATCTCAAGTGTGCATGTAGCTGTATATGGTGGCCTCATAATTTCGAAGATGTATGCTGAGAAATTTGAAATTCTACATGTTGTTTTTATAAACGGTTAAAAAGCAAAAAATTGTAAAATAAAAAATTATGTCATACATATACATTTTCAGTATTTGGAAGATACCCTTCAATTAAATTATTTTTTTATACTAATAAATACATCCTGGTACTGGCTCACTAGGTTGCTGACTGAGAGGCCAATTCAAAAACACAGTCGGGAGTTTTTTTTGTTTGCTTGTTAAAGTATTTAATGAAAAAGGTATGTCTTTAGACATTGTTTGGACACTGTCAGTGACTCAGCTGTTTAGTCATCTAAAGGATTCCACCACCTAGGTGCTAGGACAAAAAAGAGTTTTACTACACGGGTCCCTTGTACCCTGAGAGATACTGGGACCAGTCGAGCAATGCTAGAGGAGTGAATGGAGAATGCTCGGGCCCCTTATACGGTGCGTGACCCATTCAGTTGCTACATCTTAATCCACCAGTCAGTCAGAGTTGCATGCCCTGACATCCTTTGGAAAGAAGATAATCACATTTTCACACAATCTCATTCATTCCAACATGCAGAAAAAAATATTTTAATATTAAATATTACAATAATATTATATTTAATATTCAATGTGAATGTCTGAAGTAGTAGCAAGTACTTGAAACCACTTCCAAATTGATGTTCTATACCAAGCTGTTTTTTTTTTGTCATCCAACTCCTTTAGGTTTTTATTTCTCCATTAAAAACCTGTTTTAGGTGCTTGCATCCACTTGGGTGTCCTCCAAATTTACCGAAGGAAACACAGCCACTGTCGAGCATCAGGATATAAAACTGTCCACACAGTTTTACACACCAGAGCGATACATCTGGGAGAAGAGGGTGTTGTAAAGCAGCATCAAAAGAAACCCATTTCCTTAAATAAAACTTCTTTAGTCTTTTTCATTCACCGTAATGAAAAAGAAAAAAAAAACGATATCTGTAATATCCAATTATGTTAATTCAACCTTCGTCATTACAGAGAAAATCCATTATTGAAATGGCTTCTTTAGGCCTGTAATAATCAAAATCCTTATAATATCTTTATCACAAAGATAAAGCGAGTCCGTTCTTGTTACTATGCTTCCACATCATTCCTATCTTCCACATAATATAAGTCTCCATAGGGTATAACCTGGTAATTTATTTAACCAGTAACTACATGATGAGAAACAGCAATTACTGTAATTACACATGTGACAAAATTAGTCAAGTTTATTTGTAATGATGTTTAATTTAAGCTGGAAACAAGACTGAAAATGAGAAAGGACAAAACCGGACAGAGAACCCGAAAACGAAATACTTGTAAAGCACCACTTACAATAAAAGATGATACACTATAAAAACACAAAAACAGCCCAAAAGCACAATAAAGGACTACACTGGAAGGAAATAAATGAATAAAAAAAAGTCATTGCACCACTAAAGACTAGTGCATACACTTCAGACGCTTTTAAAATTTTTTTAGAATAAAAAAGTGTCAATAGAAAGAGAAGATCTGATCTCATAAAAGGATTATATGAAAGTACCTATATCCTTGTGGATAAAATGCAATAAAGAAAAAAACCCACAATTGCAATTTTGTAATTTTGTAGAAGAAAAACAGAGGAGAACTGTTTTAATTCCAAATTCAGCCAAGAATTCCACATTTTATTTTTGTATGTAATTGCTTTCAGCCGTTTTCAGACAGGCTCAGTTTTACATAGGAGATTGTGATAACGTTATTATTTCTGATGTATGTCAGAGATTTTAGTCCTGCTAAAATCTGTCATTAGTCATTTTCATAGACTATTCACTATTATTTTTCTCTAACATACAAGATTGTCTGTAACAAAACATTGAATTTAAAAACTACTGTATTCTTTAAAAAGTTTTAAACTCTTTCCAGAATACTGTCTGCCACGAGTGAATTAAATGTGTTCAGTGGATTTTGGAAGAATATTAAAGCATGAAAAAGAACACTTACACTCTTACTGCAATTTCAGTTACTCCAGCAGTAATTAGTTACGGGAATGTGTTCCTTATCATACGCATTATATACACCATGTTGTCTACTTAACAAATTGATGTACGGTAAGATACTCTAATATACTGTAAGCACTGTGGTGAAATTAGTTTGTAGTGGAAGGTTCTGTTTCACTTCTAAATCAATTTGTATTTTAACCTCTTTCATTTCTGCTTGTTTTGTTGCATTTGAGAGCCATGATACACTTATGGTAGTTAAGCAGATAGATAACATTACGCCACTTAAAAGACGCAAGGGTGATTTGTGTACAAGATCTACTGTATGTGTGCGAAGCTGATTTGTCTGGTTCTGTCCACTCCATTCCATGACATAACATTAGATGACCACAGACAGGCCAGTTGATGCACAACGGACGTTAAACAAACCTGTACTATGATATGGAGCTGTCATCATGTATCGAAAAAAAAATTAACCTGGTAGATAACTAGACTATTGATGTCGTAAACTGACATGTTTGTATTGATTTCGTTTCTCTTAACATACACATTTGTAATATTTATTATGAAATCTTAACCAAAAGATTATTTATGCTAAATTGCATACTTAAATAACCACAACACAAGTGCAGGCTGATTTATCCATTGTGATAAAAGACTTTTTAACATCCATGTGACTAAAAGAAAACACTCACAAATAATCTATATCAGTTTGCAATACTTCTTGTTCTTGTTCTCATTTTGTTGTCAAACTGTTCATATATATCTATGTTGTCGCTGGTCCAGGAGTGGCGTGACACTAGGAGTGCAACAGTTGTAGCCGATTTTCAAAAGAAGTCAGGAAGTGTGTGGCTCTTGATGCACTGACTCCAGCCTCATTCCACTCCTTTTAAAGCTCTTGAATCTGTTTTGCTTGACAATATTCTTAATCCTGATGTCATCCCTGTTGCTAGTGCACCTTTTCCAACAAGATTTATCTCTTTTAGTCTACTTTCCTTTAATATTGCATTGATAGAGCACTTTATGTGGCCTTACCTTCCGCTCCTTGTGGAGGGTGTCGATGATCATATCCTGGACAATTTTGTCAAGTCAGCGGTTTTGCCCATGCATATAGTACTAGTTGATATATGGTATTTATATTGTATATATAGTAATAAACTATAAATACACTTTATATGGATCTTTGTTTAGAAAAAAAGGTGGAATTTGGGTGATAAAAATTTCCTGAAATGTGTTTCTTCTTTCACACCTAGAACTTCTTTAATAGCTTACTTTTAAACTTGAAAAAAAAGGGGGGTTAAACGCATTTCTATATATATTTTTTATACATTTAATAACTGGTGTTACTTCTCTTCGTGGTAACACCAATGACAATTTAGAGGAAAACTAACTATTTACGAAATGACTTTAATGTGTAAGACCATTTAGTTTTCAATTATGTCATATTGTACAGTACTAATTATTAGATATAATTATCATTTATGTCCAATTTTTGATAGTTATAATAACAAGACGACTAACACCGATGATGGACTTATAAGCTTCATTTAAAATTGCTTAATAATTTAGACAAACACTGATGTAGCTTTGCATTTATCCAGTGCTTTTCATCTAGTGACCTCTGATGCAGGAACAATTTAAAATTGTCATATTTATACCAGATTTTAGTATCTAAGATATTGATATTATTGTGAATTAGATTTATCTAATTAAAAAAATATCTTTAGATGAAAGGTATATGGTCCCACTTCCATGTATGATCCTAGTGACAGGACATTCCATAAACCTGGCTTTAAAAAATAAAATAATAATAATGATAATATTGAAAATTAAAATAGAAAAAAAAATATTTAATGATGGAAAGTGCATAGTATACTGTAGTTTCTGAAGATATACAAGTAATGTGTCTGTTATGTTAATTTCAATGATTTTCTCATCAACAAAACTAAAAAGTAAGAGCACTCTATGTTCTAAAACATTATTGTACTGAATTATACTTGAGCATCTGGTGGGATAAATTATGTTGGGAATTGAAAAACAAACATTCTTTGTATTGTGTTAATATAATACACATGTATATAATACAAAACAAAAAGATACGAGAGAAAAAGACAGATCTGAGTTCTTCTGTAAACAGCTATTCTTGACTAAGGCCAATCTTACACTAAATCCCACATCTAACTCTAAAAGACTACAGTTCTCCGCTTTGCTGGTTTGGATCTTGTGCTTCTAATCAGCGCAGATTTCCCGTTACTGCTGAAATCAATTAACAATAACACATGGACCTATCCTCAAAAAAATAACAGAGCAGTTTGTTATTTTTATATCTGTCCAGATTCTGCCTGCTTGAGATTTCCTCAGTCAGCTCTTTGTTTCGGTAAGGATACACTGACAGAGAGCTTCTTATAATTTGGCCTCGAGCATTGCACTGTTATGATAGCAGAAGCTGCAAGTTTCTCTAAACCTTGAAACTTATCAGCAAACCTGCAGCTTCTGTTTCCAGGCTTTGACCATCCTATAATATGGTTCAATAGTGTTCTGTTGTCTGAATCGCATGAGCCAAGCTCTGTGTATCGAGACATTTTACACGCTCACCTTTTGGTTTAAGGTGTTGACTTGGCATCCAAATCACCCAGATCTCAATAAGAGCAAGCAACTATGTATGTGCTGAAAAAACAAGTTTGATCCATGAACGCACCAGGTCTCATTTTACAAGACTTATAGGATCTTGTGCTAACATCTTGGTGCCAGACACCACAGCACACCTTTAGACGTCATGTGGTGTGTATGGACTGTTTTGGTGGCACAAAGGGAACCTAAGGCTGGTAATTTCGACTGATCATGTATATTTTAATCAAAGTTTGTTTTGTTGTTTGTCTTTTGGTCACCGCAGGAGACCATCTGATCTGCACACCACTTGGCTCAGATTTTACGCCAGATGCCCTTACTGACGTAACCCCTCTATTTTATTCTGGATTGGGACTGGCACTGCATCCAGTGGCTGGTGTTTGTGCGTTGGGGTGAAATCGAACGTGGGCCTTCCTTATGGTGGGCAAGAAATCTACCACTGAGCCACCTGTGTCCATTTTATCAAATTTTGTGTGTGTGCGTGTGTGTGTGTGTGTGTGTGTGTGTGGTTTTCCTGTTTTCCCACTACTTGGTGGATTTGCTCACACAGTCCAACAACATATTGTGTAACCCTGATTAGTGTTTTGAAATTGCAGTAGTTATGCAGTATGCTTGTGTATGTGTGTGTCTAGTGGTAATCCAGGGAGTACCCTACCTTGTGCCCTAAGTTCCTTGTAATTGGCTCCAAGTGCCCTGTAACCATACACAGGATAAGTTGCATAGATAATGGCTAATATACTAGAATATAGGTGTTTTTTATTTTATTTACTAAATAATGCAATGCTCATTATAATAAGGCATTATTGCCCTTTTCGTGAACATAAAATTACTGTTTAACTAGATATTTAATCCTATTGAAATCCTATTTAACCTTATTTTGTTAATCCTGTTGAATCCTAATCTGTTATAAAGTTCTGACATCACAAATTACTGTCACATTAATACACACCAAATTAAAATCTCTATATGATCTTTAAATTACCTAATGCAAGACATTTAAAATTCAAATTCAAATTCAAATTCAAATTTTATTTGTCACATACACAAACATACACAGTACGAAATGTAGTGAAATGTATTATACGACTGCCATTGACCCTAGAAGAGAGTTAAATTTTACAAATAAGAAAAAAATATGAATAAAAGAAATACGATAGAAATTAAATTACAAAATTAAATTAAACTAGGAAAAATAGAACTAAAAATAAAAATAGAAATGTGCTATGAAAAAATAGAACTAAAAATAAAAATAGAAATAGGATGTACAAAATAGAAATATACTGTGCAAATTGAAATATACTTTACGGTGTGTGCAAATATGCATGGAACAAAGTGTCTTAGTGCAGAGGTTATTAAAGTGACTTTGTGCACTGGTCCAGGATGTAAACGTAAAACTGTAAAATGTAGTGTAGTTGTGAAGGTAGGTGTGCAAAGTTATTAAAGTGTCTTTGTGCAATGGTCCAGGATGTAACGTACGACATGTAGTGTATATATGAGGGAAGGTGAGCGTGTAATTGTCCATAGTGTTCATGGATGTAAGAAGATTGATGGATTTGACCAATTATGAAAATATTGTGTAGTTCTGCATAGTGGTGTGGTTGTGGTTGAGAGACCTTATCGCCTGCGGGAAGAAGCTCCTCCTCAGTCTCTCTGTGTTGGCCTTCAAGGAGCGGAATCGCTTCCCAGACCGCAACCGAGTAAACAGTCCGTTATTGGGGTGGCTAAGGTCCTTCACGATCTTCCTGGCCTTGGTCAAGCACCGCTTGTTGTAGATCGAGTGCAGGTCAGGGAGTTTGATGCGGATGATGCGCTCAGCTGATCGCACCACCCTCTGTAGAGCTCGTCTGTCCTGCATGGTGCTGTTCCCGAACCAGGTCGTGATATTTCCCGTCAGGATGCTCTCGATGGTGCAGGAGTAGAAATTCCTGAGCACCTTGGAGGGCAGTCTAAAGTCTCTCAAGCGTCTGAGGTGGTAGAGACGCTGCCGGGCCTTTTTTACCACGGTGTTGATGTGACAGGACCATGCCAGGTCCTGCGTGATGTGAACACCGAGGTATCTGAAGCTGTCCACTCTCTCCACTGGGCTCCTGTTGATGACGGGGGTCTGGTAGTTCCTCACCTGCTTTGTACTAAAGTCCACTATCAGCTCCTTTGTCTTACTGACGTTCAGGAGGAGATTGTTCCTCTGGCACCAGTTCTCCAGATTTCCAACCTCCTCCAGGTAGGCCGTCTCATCATTGTTCGTGATCAGGCCCACCACAACAGTGTCGTCAGCGAACTTGATGATGGTGGTGGAGCTGGTAGTGGCCACGCAGTCGTGGGTGTACAGAGAGTACAGCAGGGGGCTCAGAACACAACCCTGGGGGGCTCCAGTGCTGAGAGTGAGAGGGGCTGAGACATGTCCGCCCATCCTTACTGCCTGTGGTCTGCCAGTTAGGAAGTTGGAGATCCACTGACACATAGATGAGCTGAGTCCCAGGTGCTCCAGCTTGGTGGTAAGTGTGGAGGGAATTATGGTATTAAATGCAGAACTGTAGTCGATGAAGAGCATTTTCACATAATTCCCCCTCCGAGTGTCCAGGTGAGTGAGAGATGTATGGAGGAGATGAGAGATTGCATCGTCCGTGGAACGGTTTGGACGATAAGCGAACTGTAGTGGGTCGAGTGTGTCTGGTAGTGAAGAGATGATGAAGTCTCTGACCAGGCGTTCAAAGCACTTCATCACTACTGAAGTGAGGGCTACAGGGCGATAGTCATTGAGGGAAGCAGGATGAGGTTTCTTTGGGACAGGAACAATGATGGACTCTTTGAAGCATGTGGGGATCACCGACTGAGATAAAGAGATGTTGAATATCTCAGTGAACACAGGTGCTAGCTGGTCTGCGCAGGCTCTGAGGAGACGGCCTGAGATGCCGTCTGGTCCTGCTGCTTTCCTGGTGTTCACTCTCTTGAAGGCTCTCCTCACGTCATGCTCGGTGATAATGAACGCGCTTCCGGTGCTGGCAGTGACTTCCTGTCTGCAGCCGTTAGCGCCGCTAGCATTAGCATCGCTAGCGTCCTTAGCTGCAGCCTCGAAGCGAGCATAGAAAGTGTTGAGCTCATCTGCCAGAGTCACGTCTGCGTTTATCATACCGGATGTTGGTGCTTTATAATCCGTTATTGTTCTCAATCCCTGCCACAGGCTCCTAGAGTCACTCTGTTGGAGTTGTGACTCTAGTTTCCTCCCGTAGCGCTGCTTCGCCTCTTTCACCGCCTTCCGGACGCTGTATGACGCAGCCTTGTACGGTTCCATGTCCCCCGACGCGAGTCCCGTGTTGTAGGCAGCGGTGCGAGATCTCAGAGCGTCGCGGATGGTTTTATCCACCCACGGCTTCTGGTTGGGAAACGATTTAATAGTCTTTTTTTCTACGGTATCGTCCGCTAATTTCCCGATGAATCCCACAACCGCTTCCGTAAACACCGTACATTTACCATTTATACCTATATAATACTATATAATACTATATAATACTATACCCACTTATTACTATATATATATAATTACTATATAATACTGTACCCAAATATTCTTTAGACATTTTTCTAATCATTTTCTGTTTTTATGACGCTTCTCATTTCTATGAATATTGGGAATATTGTGGTTAAAGCATCAAGTTACCCTGCACTTGTTCAATCACCCATAATGTCCTCAATAGAGAGGTAGGGGTAGCTTAGTGGTAAAGACATTGGACTACTGATCGGAAGGTCCCCAACCACCACCACCACCATCTTACCGCTGTTAAACAAGCAAGGCCCTTAAACCTCAACTGCTTTGATGTATATTGAGATAAAACAAAATGTAATTAGCTCTGTATATGGGCGTCTGCCAAACACTGTAAATGTAGATTGTTGCTCTTTCATATATTCTCACATACCACACCTCACTGAACACATTTAAGCTGCATTTAAAATTATTCTTAAACCATGCGGAGAAAAGCATACGAGTGGAAGTGCAGTGATCTGGAAAAAAAAAATGAGTAAGTGGATGTTGCTAGCAAAAGTGGCGTTGAAATGCTGTTTAACGTTGTGTGTGGTAGGAAAAGTGGTTTGCTTGTTTTATAACAACCAGCACATATGCAGAATGGCCTTTAACTCTGTAAACACTGGTGACTGTGTCTGTGTATTCATGTGGCAAGACTGTGGGAGAATTTATACTGGTCTACAAGTGACCTGATTTTTTTTTTCTCTCTCTTTTTTTGGTTCTGCAGTTTATTGAATGTATTGATTTTTTTTTTTTTATAAAGGCTTGTTGTGAGGACAAAACATTTTCAGGCAATGCTCTAAGCATGCATTATACATGAAATCATATATATATATATATTTATATATATATAGCTATTTAATTCCTACATCTCTACATCTCATACATATATAGTGTAATGAATGCATAATGTAATAAATTAAGCTTCTAATTCCATTATATCGCAGCTTACTGTCTGTCAGTGTCATCCATGGTTAGTTAAAGCATTGTGTGTAAACATTGAGGTTTGTTTTGTGTCAGAATACCTGTCTATTTAGTGGTTTAGAGAGATTTCTTTATTACTAGTCAAGCGACTGCATAATGACCAGCTCCCTAGACAAAATGCTGAGTTCAATAATTGACAGTAAACAACCAGGGAATGTTAATTATGCACTGGCATTCAGCTTAAAGGATGAAATCTATTCAACTTATAATTTGAATGGTGGCGAAAGCCCACACATGGTTGCATGGAAGCAGGCTAAATTTCAGGTTTCCCAGTGTGGGACGAGTACAGACCTATGCCTTAAATTGATGTTTTGGTTGAATCTTGTTTACCTATCCACAACGATATACTTTTGCAAAGCATGCTGTCGTCTTTTCGCAATCCTGATAGTCCTCTGTGATTGTAATGACTGCAATTTCTGTTAAATACAGTCACAGAATCAAGTCTGTTTCTGCTCTTGCTGACTCTTTCACAGACGTGGACATCATGCTAGTTCCCATACTGCTGAAGGAGGCCAAGAAGATCGTATGGAAGGTCAAACAGAAAACAAGGTTCACTAAAACAGCAGGGTCAAACGACGCCCAGGGCTCGAGCATTATTTTAAAATAAGTTGCAGCATTGGAAATCACAATCTACTGTTATTAGACATTGTTTCACTATCATTTAAATTAAACAGGTTTAAGTTACAGAAAATACAGTACATTTGAAAACTCATCCTACAAAACACACGGTCACGTTTGTTAACCTGTTTCTTTCACATGTCCGCATCTTCTCATTTCCTTCTCAAGAGAAGGAAAAAAGAGGAGGAACTATTGAGATGAAAAACAGATCAAACATGTTTTTAACCAAGAATATTATGAACATATTTATGTATCAAAATAAATCCAATATGGCTTTAATTACATTATATAACATCCCAGGAAATTGAAATAAGCTGTTGCTGAAAATCCACTTGAAGTCAGTTCAATAACACATTTGGTGTCCGATGTTTGTGTCAGGGCAAGTCTTTGATTGCACCGCAAATGTAAAAAAAAAGAAAGAATGAAAAATCAGATTTTGCATCTGCACATTTATAAATAGAATTGTTAGATTTATTTATTTAGAATGCGCATAAGATTAAGTTGTTGAGTAAATTAAACATAACCCAAATATGTGTTTACAATATCTATCTATCTATCTATCTATCTATCTATCTATCTATCTATCTATCTATCTATCTATCTATCTATCTATCTATTTTTAATTTTTAGTTTACCCTCTTTGTGTTTCTCAATAAGGTGTTTGGTTTGTGTGTGCATGTAGGTCAAATAAATTTATTTAATAGGATTTTGTTCTGTAAGTTCATGCTTTATGAAGGCTTTCACTTTGAAGTTCTATTTCTGGGTGAACCCTTGGAGTTCCTGAGAGGCCAGTGTTTCAGACATGAAACAGGCAGTCTGATTAGGTGAAAAATGATTTTATTCAATTTTTTTCCTTTTTGATCATTTAACATTTAGACCCAAGAATGGAAAGCTTCCAGCAGGTGTCCTTCTTTAGCAATTTTATCATGGTGGCCAATGGCAGGTTTAGCTTACTACAAAAAACAACAACAAAAAACCTCTCAAAAACTGTTTCACACATCCAGACTGGTTCAACTGGTTTTAAATGTGAATGTAAGGAGGAAGGCAGATTCTTACCTATTTTTTTTTTTATCATTTCCATTCATGCTATAAAATTCAGAAAAATAAGGAACAAGCAAAATAATGATAATGATGCTACAATAGACATCTGTGACTAAAGCCGTGAGATGTGTGCGTATCATGTGAATGCCTTTATAACTGAATAACAATGATTGTCTTGTTGAAAGATGCTTCTTCATGCCTTGAGATTTGTGCACCTGTTGATATGCTATTAATGTTGTTTTATCAGAAGCAGCTGTCAACATCTGCCTGTGGCCTTGACACTCAGTAACTCCATTCTTTCTGCATGGAGTCTTCTCTGAGTGTCTGATATGGGTGGATATGTACAGAAGGACATGCGTTGGTATAAAGTTCTCCCAACAGTCAGTTAACCTGTTAAAAAAAACACATCATATTTGCAAATTGAATTATGTCAAAATAGGTCATTATACAACAATTATTAATGTCACAAAATAATTTTTACACTAGATACTGTAAATATTCAAAAAATGAAAAAAATCATACTATACTTACTATAGGCCTAAATTTCCTTAAAAAACCTTACTGAGTAATTTATGTTATAACTCAATAATACTTTGGAAACACATTTTAACATGTAGGAAAGCATTCTATTAAACATATTTAATAATTTTTCTTCTAGCAGAGATAGTTTCTTTTTTTAGGAACTGTACAGATAACCTCTGAGGAACACCACTTATTTCTTAGATATGAGGATGATTTTTGCATGATTTGGGGCCTACTGCAAATCAAATCCATTTTTTCCTGACTGTTCCATTTTATTCTACGATAAAACAGTTACGTCCTTGAGAGTGTGGTCTCTTCCAAAATAATCCTGCCCATATTCACATGACGGGGATACCAGTAATGTAAATTATATGTTATGTAATTTTTACTCACCAAATCTCATCATAATTAGCTATGAAAGATTATGGGGCAACATGTCAGACAGCGCTCGGGACCCATAATCACTAAAATACCAGCTGAGAAAATATTCTTTGGAAGAACTGTGATTATCTTTATGGTAGAGTACCAGGGATTTATAAAATTTATGCACAGGTTCATTGATGTTCTGAGGCTCAACATGGTCTAACACTATTTTATAAAGGTCAACAAAAAAAAAAGAAGGATATATATACAGTAAGTTTTTTTGTAAGTCCAATAAACATTGTGTAGGTAGTAGGATAATAACACAAATGGCTATACACAGTATAACACTAACGTGTTCCATGAGCTTGTCTTTGTTCTTTAGAATTGTGCTGATGGTTGAACGATTCATGTTAAAAAAACGAGCAATGTCTGCCATCTTTTCATCTTGCTTTGTTTTCTCAATTATCTAAGGTTACAGTAATACAGTACGTATACACGATAAGTCTATCTATCTATCTATCTATCTATCTATCTATCTATCTATCTATCTGAATCATCACCACCAAAAACATTAAAACACCATAATCTATTAATCAATAATAATCAATTACAGTTTTTGCTAGAAGATGTTTATCAAGCAAATTAAGCTCTTTCTACATGTTCTATTTAAAACTAGTTAGCTTTTAACCTCACATTGATTAATCTTCTCCTTCTTCTTACTGCTACTATTCTTAAACACTGAGTAATATTTTAGTATAACTAAAGCAATGGTAATAGCGGATAATGTCCTTTAACTAATTTAACCTCTACATGATTCATAATGATCATATTTGCTATGCAGTAATTTCTGTTAATTTTATTTATTATCTTCCTGTTAGATTTAAGTGACGTTGCACCTAAACTTTGTTCCATCCATTCCCTGGACGGAACTTGAGGAATTGTTTTCCTGGGTCATCCTGGCCAGTCTTCAAGTTCATTAGAGAGCGCTTTTGTCTAGTGTTATATAATTCACCATCCATATATAATGCAAGGACATTTCCAGCACTTTCTGCTCCGCATGTTTAATTCATTAAAAAAAAAAAAGTTTCTAACTGGTATAATTTTTTTTACAGCAGACAAAGCAGTTGCTAAGCTCAGGCCTTGATTAGTGCAGAAATGCACCAGCTCTCCTCTGGGCTCCTCAACATGCATGAGAGCAGCTCCGGGCTTCGTGGCTTTGTGTCGCTGTTTTGGCCGTTGACTAGAAAGCCATCGCTGTGCAAGTTTGCGGACTAAAGCTTAGCACAGATAAAAGGAGAGGAAAAGCTCGAGAAGTGGGTTGGGGGCACAAACCCATAGTGTGCCCTCTGTGGTGAACCAGGGTGGCCTGTACTGGCACAGATGGTCCAGTGTGTCATGGAGACAAAGAAGCATTCACGGTGATTTTGCTCTGATCTCGCACAGGAGCATGTGAACATTCTGTCCACTTCGACGTGAGCCTCCTCAGTAGCTGTGACATGTTCAGGTAGCTGTGGTCATGTGATGTAAGCAGACCAAATTATTGCCTTGGTGTGGATTGTTTAAGTTTTACTCCATTACCATCTAAATATAATCAGGCCACTCTAATATATGTTTGGCTCCATCTCAACTGAATTGTCTAGGGAACTGTCTAGGAAAATAATGCATTATCTGGTGACATCTACAATAAACACACACACACACACACACACACACACACACATATATATATATGTTGTGGTCGACTATAAAATTTACTATAGCAGCTTACTATACCCTATGGTATATTGTAGTATTTATTATAGAAAGTTAGTATACACTATTATACTATTTAATATAGTAAATTATTACATACTATTTTAGTACTTACTATCGTAAGTGAATATGCACAGTGGCATACTGTTTATATTTATTTTAATACTATAAATTACCATATTATATATATATATATATATATATATATATATATATATATATATATATATATATTACCACTATACATTGTGGTACATTGTAATATTTACTATTAATTAACCATAAAGCATCTAAACTCTAAAAGTTCAGATGCTTTAAATCTCATCAATGATATAATGACGACAATATAAAGGAAAAGCAAATAGACTGCTCTTCATGGCATCTTTCAATTAGCAATCAAAAACATTACATTTACTGTCTTGTGGTCTTGTGACCTCAGGCTACTGAACACTTTAAAAAAGCACTTAAAACATTTCTTTTTATCAGTACATATTGTTGACCTCAGTAGCTGCTCTTCATCTTTTATAATTGTGTTTTTATGATATAAGTTGTATGTTAGGTTCGTAGTTTTTCCATTAGCTTTACTGTTTTGGTTTATTTATTAATTTTTATTTTATTTTAGTTTGTTAGCTTTTATCCTCTTGTTATATTATTTTATATTTTTATACTTTTATGAAAATGCTTACTTTGTGGCACTTTGAGATTGTCCTAAATGTGAAGTGCGATACAAATAAAATATTTTATTATTATTATTATTATTATTTTTATTATTATTATTATCTGCTTTTTTGTGTCATTAGACAAATGTAATAATTTACGTCTTTTTTAAGTACTCACTCATCCTTTATACCACTTCATCATCTGTACAGGGAGATAGACCTAGACCTGTACCTATTTCTTAACCACCAAAAACATTCCTCTGAAACTAAAAAGGTACTGGATTGAAAATGACTGAAAAGCCAAAACCTGGCAAAAATGAGAGCCAAAAAAATCCTTCAGGATGTCTGGAGAACTGTTCTTTATGACTTAAAATATCGTACAAGAAACTCTGGATCTTATTGGAAGCTTAACATGAAGAAATAAGGGGGACTCAAACTTTTGCACAGTACTGACATTAACAATATATAATTTCACATGTGAACCTTCCAGGGAGAGAGAAAGACATAATTGAAATATACACATTCTTTACTACACACACACACACACACATTATACTTACAGGGTAATAAAGCTTTTTATACAGTGGATTTGTAACTAGGTTCATCACAATGGTAACTTCTGAGTGAGAGCATTAGGTGGTTTCTATTTTAGGGGTCCAAGGATAAGATAATTATTATTTGTGACCATAAAAGTAAAGCTTGTGTTTTATGTTTCAGTTTCAGTGAAGGATAACGTCGCTAGGATATTTTGTAGTAAAACATTAAGATAAAGGTTATAATGTAGTGGGGGATCTGCTCTCCCACTACACTACACCTCCTACTACTCTGAGATTGAGGAGACATGCAGCAGCCGAGTCACTGGCAACCTTTAAATGACGACTAATGATGTATCTGTTTCTTTAATAATATAAATAAATCCCAACAGTGACCGATGACCGATGGTACTAAGTTAGTTACCTAGTAACCCACTGTAAGGATCCTTCGGATGACGAAAAGACTTCAAAGCACTTTTGCAAGTTACTGCCAAATGCCTTAACGTATGAGAACATCCTTTGCCTCTGTCTCCCTCTTTATATATTACTACTGATCCAGCACCATGTAAAATGTAAAAAAACTAACTTTTTTAAAATATTACTGAGAAATAAAATTACTGAGTTAATATTATAATATTTGCATATAATACACTACAACTGAGCAGAGTGGATGAAGATGTGACCTAAGATATTTCAAACGGCACTGGATGACCTGACCTAAATCTGAGATCAATAACTCAGATAATTTGAGATGTCGGTTCAAAAGATCTCCAAAATCTTGGAACCAATACAAAAAGCAGTCAGGCAGTGTGTAAGTTTGTGCCAGAGGGGGGAAAAAATCATCAAAAACAGAAGGAAATAATGCTGAAGAATCCATGATCAGCACACAAGAAGCAACACAGTTATGGTTCAGTTCAGGGATTTCAAGCATCTTTGTAGAGACTTGCGGAAAAGTTTCATGCATGTTTTATTCTCTTGTAAATTCCAATATCCACACAATAAACTGTTCAAAAAAAAAAAAAAAAAAACTAAAAAAAAATTATATTAATAAAAAAATATCAACCCTGATAACGTTGTGTGTGTTGTCTGGCCAAGCATTCGTGCTTTCCCCCCAATAGCTGGCAATAACGCCACAGCTTACCTTGGAAGTTGCTTTCGCAAAGCTTCGCCCCAGGACAAGAGACGATTACAAGAGAGAAGCAGATACATGTATGGAGTTTACTCAGATTTGGAATCAGCTTAAGAATTCATATGGCTAGTTGCTTTCATTTCAAGGTTTTGTTTTTACTGCATTTACTGCTGAAGGCCTGTTATTAGGATGTGTCTTATTACTCTGGTTCACTGCTAAAACATGGTCACGACAGAGAACACAGGATCCACCATCATCAAATTTAACAATAAGACAATAAAAAAAAAATTTCTTCAGTTACCAGATACGCATTTGTCAGTTGTCATTTGAAGTTGTTAAGCCAAACTATTGAGCTCCTACAGTCGGGCCCATAAATTGTGTAATGAAGAAAAGTTTATTTTTTGGCATTTGGCCCCTGTTCACCACCTCATTGAATTTAAATGAAACACTCGAGATGTGAGCAAATTTATAACTTTAATTTAAGGGGGTTGACAAAGGCGTAGCATTAACCATTTAGCCATTTGTTTATATATATATATATATATATATATATATATATATATATATATATATATATATATATATATATATATATATATATAAAAATACTGTTTCCTCTAATGCCAAATGCTTTGCCAGGCCTTTACTGCAGCTGCCTTTAGCTACTACTTGTTCGTGGGTTTTTCTTGCCTTCAGTCGTAAGTGAAAAGCACACTCTTTTGGGTTACGATTAGGCCACTGACTTGGCCACTAAAGAACATTCCAAACCTTGGTTTGGGTAACGTTTACTGTGTGTTTTGAGTCACAAAACACTTTGGTTTCAGCATTGGCTGGTAATCGAACGTGGGCCTTCTGCATGGTAGGCGTGAAATGGACCACTGAGCCACTAAATATCCAGTATAGATATAGTAAACACCTTAGAATTCATCCTGCTAGATTTATAAACAGTCCGGTCAATAAACACCAATGACCTGTTTCCATTGGCAGCTATGCACGCTTAAGCCATAACACTGACTTTGACAGATGATGATGATGATGTATGCTTTTGATCATGAGCTGTTCCCGTCATTCTGGTACAAGTTAATTTTGATTTCATCAGTCCGAAGAATCTGGCAAAGTTTTCTGGGAAAGTTTAATCTGGCCTTTCTGTTTTTGAGTGTTACCAGTGGTTTGTACTTTGTTGTGAGGCGTCTGTATCTCTGTACAGTCCTGGCCTTGCTGCAAGCCATTTTCACATGTTTTGGCCATTAAAGGAGTTCCCGGGAGGCCAGCGTTTTAGACACGAAGCAGGCAGTCTAATCATGGCTCTGGTGTGCTGTGAAATCTTTTGATCTTAATGATATGCAAATACTAGTAATATGCTGGGATAAGTGCATTAGTGTATATAGAGAAACAAAGGGAGTTTTTACTCTCATAACTGTGGTTTGTTATTTTACACTAAACCACCACAGATCAGTAGTCAGTAAAACATCTGTAGAACACTCAAGCGTGTCACACTAATTTAAATTTTATTTAGACTTTTGCATTAGTGCTTTGATCCCTATGATCTTTACTTGCAGCTGTATTCATTATGCTTGCTTCTATTAACAGTAACTGTTAACTTGCAGACACGAAGGCCAAATAACATGATAATAATATGTTTTTGCATCTTCTCTTTAAATTAATGTATTTGGTGAAATAACAATTATCTGTAAAATGATCCATGTCATACTTGATTGATTGATTGATATCCTTATAAACATAACCAACACCGAATGAAGGAGCTCCGTTTTGTGAATGCAGAGCTACGTTTTTTTTTTTTTTTAATTCCTGGTTTGCAGTCAGCAGAACATTTTAAGTACACATTTTGATGAGTGCATTGCACTTTATTTAAATAACATTTTTAGGAAATTGTTTGTCTAATGGAGTTAAACTTGTGTATGTTTCATATTTGTGTAGACTTTTGTCTTTGCATTTTCTTCCCAAGTTGGTGATCTGCCAACTCCAGCCAGCTCTTCCCTATTATACAACAGCTACCAACCAGGCAGGGTGAAAGCAAACACGTGCTTCCTCCTAGACACGTGAAGCAGCCATCCAACTCCATCTTCAACCTGATGCTGAAAGCTGCTTCAAAGGGCCACATAAAGGGCGAGGAAAGCATGGTCTGACCAAAGAAAGCACGGGCAGTTTCGTTCCATTTAATCCTCAGCATAGATGGCTATGGCACCATAGTTATTTGTAATCTAGATCATCTTGATGATAGTGACCCAGAGTTTTTTTTTTTTTTTAAGAGAAAAGACATGATTGTTAGCCACTAACATTCCAACAGCATTTTAGCAACCAAAGTAGTATGACGTTTTATGGATTTAGCAAAATTATGTGAATTTAGCAAAAAAAAAAAAAATTTATTGTCTACTGGGGTACTCATTTTATCATAAAAGTTATAAGTGTAACCATAGCTGTTACCGAATCTGTTTTGCTAATAGAATGCACAATTTACAAAAAATAAATATTGGTAATGTCATTTAAAATTTATGATTTAACACTGAAGTTTGCTAATTCTGTATATAGTTTTTCCAAATTTCATGGCAATCATGTTAAGTCATTTTTACCTGTTTTGAGTCAAGCAAAAACTAATGTTAATTTGGTCATTTGCACGATAATACACCCTTTCAATGTGGCATGTAAAAAAAGAGAATAAAGAACATTGACGCTAGACATTTTAATGATAGGCCTGCATATGTACAGTACCTGTCCTCGGGCCCTAATTATTTATTACTTGCTGTATTTATAAATAACTTATTTACATTTGTTTACAGTAAAATATGTTTATGGACCCTAAGGTTAAGGTAACCAATTCATTCACGTCACAGTTTACTGTAAAAAAGTTGGTTTAGAGTTTATTGAAAAAACATTTTTCTATGTACAATATATTTATATTCGAGTGACTTGTGATGAAATTTCTTGTGCTGAAGGACGATCTCACCCAAGGTGGTTTGGACTGCGATTGTTCCTGTGAACACTCAGCGATTAGACAGATTAGACAGCAGTGGCGGCTGGTCAATAAGGGGCGCAGCGGCCCCCGTAAAGTTAAGAAGAGAAGAATGCTACTTTAACATGTAATTATTTAACATAATAATAATTTATTTTAACATTGAAATAAAGTTATTTTGTAACAATATTCCCCTGTTTTTCCTAATATAATTTATTTACAATTAAAAATAAAATCTAAACTGTATTACGCTCATTTGTATTCGTGTACGCGAGGCGCCGGACAAAAGAGTGTCTATGTAAACACATAATTTTTTAAAAAGGCATGTGATTTGAGGCTGAGCTCTAATTGGGTTTTTTTTCAAATCATTTTTCTTTTTTTTTAAATCATTGGATTTTTTCAAATCATCCTTGGGGCGGAGCACTGTGTGCCCCGAACCCTCCCACTTTTGATCTTGATATTGCTTTTGAATATTTGGGCTCATGTGATCGGACCTCTCAATGAGTCTTATTAACGGTCAGCAGATTGTTAGTTAATATATCGAATAGTAATTAACATGGAAGTCAGCTAAATATGATAGGAAATTCCGCAATTTCTTTGCAAGGTGATTAGACGAAAAAAGAAAAAAAGTTAAAGAGCTTGGACCAGATGGACCTGATCTTCTAATTAAGCAGCAGTCACGTGATTGCGGCCGAGCTTACACCCTGTGCTTTTCCAGCACTTCTTATGGCAAGCAGAGCTGGATGACTGGATGTGCGTCATGCTTTTATTTTATACTATTGACATATGATTATTAAAAGTTAAATTTAAACTTTGTTTGCGTCCCCCCGTTTGCGTTTGCGTATTTTTTTTTGCAAAGTCCGCTGTCGGACTGATAACTTAGACAGATAACTTGTAGCCAACTTGTGGAAGAGATGTACACACAATCATGCAGATCACCACTTGTCCATTTCAGGAACTCGGCTATGTTATCGCTACACCCGCTGTACAGTCCTGACCCCATTCTATGCTATTTCCATATGTTTGGACCATTAAAGGAGTTCCTGGTAGGCCAGTGTTTCAGATGTGAAACAGGCAGTCCCATCATCTCTCAGGCATAATGAGAAGTTTTATCTTGTGGGTTCCTACTGTAAGAACGAATGAAAGACTGGGATAAGTTAGCAGAGGTTTAAAAGAAAGGTAGTTTTCCCTCTCATAGCTGTGTTTCATTATAATGGACAATTAAAAGTCCCGTTTGACTTAAACTCGTTCTTGCTCGTAATTACCCCTTTGCTTTTTCTCAGGCAACCTTATATAACATTAAGGCAAAATATCCATACACGCTACCTTCACTAATTAAAATCCACCCATCATATAAGTGTAACTCTTGTATCTCTTGCATTCTAAAATGATCACAGCTCATACTGAAGCTACAAGCCATTGATATTGCACAAAAAAACAGCCTGGAATCTATTGGCAATAGTTTAAGCTCAAGTACAATTAAAACAAATTGCTTCCAGAGATTTTCACATCCAATGCCAATATTAGTCATTCACAGATTCGGGTTTACCCTGAAGCTTCAAGAGCAAGTGATGGATGTGGATGTGACATACTGTAGCAGTCATCTGGACAGGATAATATTTTCCATCGGTTGTCTGTCGTACTTTAAAGTTGACTTAGGTAAAGAAAATCAGCAAATTCATTATGAATGAAAAAAGTGTCTTCTGCAAAGTGATACCTGAAGATAATTTTTTTTTTCTGTCTGATTGGGGATATCATTGTGATGGTATTGGGCCACAAACGCAGTGAACTGCTTGCCCTGAAAAGGGTAGTGGAAAACATAAGGTATTTATTAGTATGGATTCCAGATGATTAGCAGGAACAGCGCTAGTGAGGAAAGCTTAGAAGAAAGGGCAGAGGATGGGCATCAATCTGCACCCTCATTGGGACCTGCTTTCTCTTCTCCCCAAGGCCTTCTGCGGCAGGTGGTTCACATTTTATCCAGCGTACGATCGAATAATAATAATGCTAGCACAAATTCGGTATGAAATGGAAAAATTCATCCTGGCAACTTGAAGCAAAGTTACCAAAGCAACCAAAATCCTCCCACCCATGACTGAACTTAATAACACTGAGTACATCAAGTAAGGGTTGATTTGGAAGGGCTTGTTGGTAATTAATCCTGATGATCTCAAGTGGAATGCTTCTCTGTTCAGGGGGATAAAGAAATCAGCTCGATGAAGGTGCTCTTTGAATTTTTGCAAAAGGTCTCTCCTGAACACTGAATGCGTCATGCTCACAGTGAAGACTTAATGTCGAAATTGTGCATGCTGGTATCCAGACCCCAGGCATAACTATTGAGTACAATTCAGAAATTACACACAGAGGGGAGAGATGTGTTTCAGTTTCTGATCATGAACTTTTCCCCCTTTTTTCCCTTATGGAGCAGTTTTAAGTCTAGTACCACTGTCTGACCTAACCATCCTATTTCATGCAAAAATCCATGTTTCATCCTTCAAAATACCCAGAAATATGGAATGCCATTTGAAGCCAATTAAAAAAATTAAAGTATTGTGAAAAAGTCTTGGAACCCCCTTATTTCTTCACGTTTTGCTTCCAAAGTGAGATTTTGAGAATTCTAATGTACTTTTTGAGCAATAGGTCTCCAGGCTTCCTGAAGAATTTTTTTGGCTCTCATTTACAGTCCAGTCCAGTCCCTGTACTTTTGCAGTCTCAGAGGAATGTTTTTTGTTTGTTAAGCCACACACTGACCTACAATGTGAATTATTAGAGCATTAAAAACAATCTAGCTTAAGGCATAAACCAGTCAGAAACAGGTGCAGATGATGACAGATGATCAGGCTGGTGATTAGTATACTGGGGATGCTGAATGCTTAGTGGTTGGAACAGACGAGAGGGGAAATGAGGTTGCTCCTGAGTTTGTTACATAAATAACCACTGAGTTTGTTACATAAACAACCACTCAGTGTTATTAAATTACGAATTTTTCCCCGAAATTGCTAGCAGTGGTTAAATGTGCCAATTTAGACACGCCTTATGTTATGTGACAATCAAGCATAGAAAACTATAGTATATTCAATTAAAATAGCTTCTGCACAATAATAATTATTAACACATATACCATTATATACAATTACAATCCCAGGGCTGCCTTTGTGCTTTGAGTCAGGGATGTTTTTTGGTAAAAGCTAAAAAAGCCAAAAAAATGTAGTGTCCGTAACCATGTCACGTTCATGTTGCAATATCCTAACAATTTTGCATTTTAGAATAATACACTTTTCCAGGCTTATTTCTTTTCATGTAAAATCTAAATTGGCCAAAATTCATCTGAATCACAGGTAAGATCGTTGGAGGACTTGAATTCCAAAAAGCTTAAGCAAATGAGTTTCTTTTTGTCTGGTAAAAATATAAATGTGTATGCATATTTATAAAAAATAACTATATTGGATGGATCAGGAGATAAGAAGCATTAAGTATTATGAAAAATGGAGTCATATAATCCCATCTAAAAATTCACTTTTTCACGTGGGTTTAACACTTTTTAGCACTGATACCATGCTTTGGCTGTAATCATGTGCATGAATGCATGTATATAAATTAAATCCCAGTACATAAATTAAACCTTTTGTGAATTGATGATATTGGAACAGGGTGAAACCTTTGGAAATTATTTTGTCCACTCTAAATGACTTTCCTTGTAGCACCAAAAAGATCCTAATGTGCTCAAACCTGTGGAAGTATTTTATGGTAATGTGCTCCCTGTAATCACTGTGATGATTTGCATAAAAAAAGAAAAATAAGAAAAACTAAGAATAACCTAGCTTTGTCTCACAGGCACATGCAAAAAATTAGTTATTTTTTGCCATGAAAATATAAACTGTTCCCTTTCCAAATGTGGTATTTTTGGTCATAAATAAAACAGGTAAGGCTCCAATAAAAATACCCAATGTTCTCTTGTAAAATTGTGAATAGCTCAGTAATTAATCAATTTTATTACAACAACTGCATTTTATAGCTCAGAGTTGTCCTGTATTTACAGATACTGGAAACGTCTGTGACTGAGCCAGAATGCCCTACTGGTTCCTTCAAAGCAATGCCCTGATACAAAGCTGCAAATGTTCAACAATAGATTAGCATCGTTAATGGGGCTATTAAAGCTGCATGCATCCTGGGAATGAAAACAGTGAAATGGCACTGTGGGGTTTGTATCAATCCATGCTGTAATAAAAACCTTTTGGATGGTTGAGTAAAAAATAATCTCATTTGAGAAGCACATGGATGATTTAACTGGATAATTTCACCATATTTTTTTATAGCGCACCAGCATGGCTATGGTGATTATGTTGGCTTCCTTCATATTTGGAAGAAATAATAAACGTTTTTTTTTTCCCTATTTCTTTTTCTAACAGTAGAATTGATGCAAATGTACTTAACACCATTGTTTTTTTTTTTTTTGTTTTTTTTTTAAAGTTGCTTTTACAAATTTCTGGCATTATTTTCTCATTAACCAGTAGGTGAACTAAAGGAAAGAACTTGGGCATCTTTTATCATCCTTTCAAACTACAGTATGAATCACCCTTTCATTTAAGAAAACCAAGTATTTAAATTTTTTATGAATTGAGAATAAAAATGCCTTAATGAACTTCACCTGTATTTCACAATAATAAGAAATACATTATCAATAAAAACAATAATAGGGTTAGCACTGTACCCTTGCACCTCCAGGGTCAATGGTTTGAGTCCCGCATTGGGATGTGGAGTTTGCGGCTTCCTCCCACAGATAAGGCTAATTGACATTTTCAAATCCTGCACAGCATGCGAATCAGTGCAATGGATTGGCACCCTGTGTAGGGTGTACCCCGCTTCGTGCCCCAAGTCCCCTGGGCTACCTGTCACCCTATACATGATAAGTCATATAGAAAATGAGTGAGGGCATGATTTAATGCAGTAATGTTAATAAAAAAAATAAAATAACAAATGAATAAACACAACAACATTGTGATATTTATTTTAGTCAACATTTATTGACCTTTTGTTAGAATTCTAGCAATAGTATTAACATTTATTCAATTCTGTAATATACATGGCCAAGTTTAAGTCAAACCAGGGACTTAAATTTCTCTTGAATGAAGGTGTAAAACTGATTGACTTCTTACCACGGTACAATGGTAAATAGGGTAAATGTTTTAAAGAAGGCCATAAGGCCAATAATATATCCCGGCCAAGATGTCTCACAGTCCACTGCAGTTGTTCCCGTGAACATTCTGCGAGTGAAATGCCTGTTTTTTAAAAATCAACAAATAACTCGTCACTTACTTCCAGAATTGATGCATCTGTCTGTGGGAATTGTACACAAAATTATTCACTAACACCAAATACACATTACAAAAGCTCAGCTGGGAGTTATTGCCACATCCCCCCATACAGTCCTGACCTTGCTCCGAACCATTTCCACATGTTTGGATCATTAAAGGAGTTCCTTGGAGGCCAGGTCTCAGAAGAGAAGCAGACGGTCTGATCATGGCTTTGGCGTAATAAGGAAACTTTTTAGCTTGTGGTTATCCAAGCACGCTGTGATAAGTGCATTAGTGTAGGAATGGATTACATGAATAAAGGTAGTTTTTACTCTTAACTGTGTTCAGCAGCTAATGACTAGCCACACAAGTACAACCTAATAACTTTTATATTCTGTTAATCTTGCAAGATAGAGAGTAACAAAATAACTAAACAGTGGTTTTGCAAAAAAAAAAAAAAATCCTTTTACCAAAATCCTTAGCTAACAAAATAATTTAACATAACCAAACTGCTTGAACGTAAAATAATGATTCCTTACAGCCGCAGGGTTCTCCTGAGTTCGGGTTACTTTTACACTGTGGAATTCTTCTGGGTTCTCCAACTCCGAAAACATACCATTAGGTGGACAGGCTATACTTTAAACTACCTCTAGGCATGAATGATCATGCAAGGGTGTTCTAGGGAAAAGGAATATGCTTTGGATCAACCCCAACCAACAACCTAGACCTGCAAAGCTTATGGAATTTATGGCACTTGCCATTTAATGTAAATTCTAGTGGTTAGGCTCGGCATGGCAATGCTAGCTTTTAATACTGTGCCACAGCACATGGGGAATGAACATAAAGTGAGCTGTTTACCCACCAGTCCATGTTTGTTCCTCTTTTCCGGGTAATAAATACCTTTGGCTATATATTTCACCTCATAAGACTGCTTTCACACTTTTGTGTGTTTTTGTCATAACCGCCATTGCACAGTTTTCATGTAATTCAAAGGGAAGTGGCTGCAAGGTGGGTGGAAGGCAGACATTTCAGGTTTCTGTAAAAATGGTTAAATGGTCACTAACGGTATGATTAATCAGATCGCAAGCTGGAGAGAACCGAAGAAAAACAAACAAGAAGAACAAAGTCGACCATGTATTCAGGGTCACTAAAAATAGTAATTCTTTCGATTTTAAATTTCGAAATTGAAATCTAAGTTCCTCATCACATGAGTTAAACCAATTACTCCTTCTTTATTACAGATAATATTCTAGTAATAGCTAGGATAGGTAATTGGTCTATACTAGATAATATTAGGGTTCTTATGGTTACAGTCTTCCCATAAATTCTTGCATGCCCTTCATTTCTTTCTAATACTTTATCGTACATTCACAGTTCCTTCGCACATTTTTTCTTCTTCTTTTTTCCCCAAAAGCTTTTTTTTTGTCTTGCATATTTGATTTGGATATTTTTTATAGTTCAGGTCCCGACTGAGGTTTACACTTTTGTACATGAGCTCTACAATAGTCTAGGAGAAACTGGTCAAACCACACTGACGAACAAATAGTGTGTCTGGAGACAGCCACAAAATACTATAAAACCTCTATGTGGTTACTGGTATAAAAGGGATGTTACAGGCATGTAGCAGTTAGCCGAGACATTGAGATAGGAAAGCATTACAGAGTCTGAGTGGTTCAACATGGCTGAGTCTCCGTCTTTGGAGCTGGTGACCTCTGTAACACTAGGCTTCTGTGCTACGCACCTTAGTCACAATACACTCCCTGTTCGGTGATCGAAGAACAAATCGCCGATGAGAAATCAAAAAAAAGTTGATTGGTTTTAAAACAACTCCAGCAAGTTTAAAATTCAATTCTGTTATTTCAAAAGTAAGTATGTTAACTAATTCCAGTAAAATATTTGGTTTAGCTTTTTTAATTAATATCTATTGGTGCAGGTGTTTGTTTACGTTGTGTAATTAGCTTATAAGTAGCTTATTTTTAAGTAGATTATTATTATTATTAACAAATCATAACTGTTCATAACATCGCTTTTACTCAACATTTTGATTTTAAGTAAAATAACAATGGACTATCGACCAGTGTCTTATTTCTGCTTGATATTAGCGCCACGGTTTGAGAACATATAAGACAAACTTTCTGCAGGAAGAATAAACACGTGTTGATCCATCCATCCATGTCCATCCATCTTTGAAGGTTCAGTTTTCATAGTCTACTTGCCTTTTTTTTTTTAGAATAAGACAGGCTGTGTTGAGTGTTTCTTTCTGTTTTATGAGGATTTGGGCACTTTATAGGTGCATTACAGTTATTTCTGTGTCTTCCACATACTGTACTTTGTGTATTTACAGTCTATCGCATTGATTGGCTCTGTTGAGTGATGCGTATAGCCACGCCCACTTCAAAGAAAAAAGGGTTATATTCGTCCAAAAAAGCACTAGATGCTGTGACATCATCTGAAGCATAACTGCTCACAACATCCCTCCTTCTCAATGTTTTGATTTTATTTATGGCACAGATTTAACTTCAGGCAAATACCAAAAGACAGGCAAAGTTTAATTTGATTCTGTTGATCCAGCTTTATGTGATGCTGTGACAAATTCGTCTGGACAGACATACAGATATACAGACAGACAGACATACAGACAAAAAATTTCTGTGACTGGTTTCGGGTCCTCCAAAATATAATTGAAAGACTGAGTTTATGTACAGACAAAGCCTTTCTTTTATTTATATGGATGTTTATAATAATATGAATGTTTAAGTGCCTCGATGATGAACTGCATGGATATTAGTTAAGGTGTTTTTGTTAGGCAAACCTGGCAACCCTGCACTGCTGTAAAATTTTCTTAGGCTAAGCCAATGGCAAACAGCAGTAAGCTTTCAGATTTATTGCGTTGCTAGAATGAAACCTGAAAACAATCATTTAAAAAGTTTATTTAAACCCATGGTGTGAGTAATGCACGGGGAATTAAGCAAGGACATAGTGGATGGAGCTATAAAGCCTTGCTGAGGACGGTCATGTTGTTAGAGATTAGGAAAATCTGCGACTCTACAGTAGAATATATATCAAGCAGATAGTTTTAAGAGAAAGAAAAACCCTTTAAATGCAGTCCTCGCATAAAAAATTTGACTGACCATAGAAGCTCCTCGTACACATGAGGACGGTGTAAATGCCATTTAGCTTTAGCAGCAAGCCAGCCAGAAATGAGCACACTTTGCCAAAATATTTAAAATGAGTACATGGAAAAAGAGATATCAACTTCCTGGTTTTGGGTCGTTCTGTTCTGGATTGTTGCCTAAAAAAATCAAGCCAAATAGTGAAAGTTCTGAAAGCAAGTATGACCTAGTGAATGTCAGGAGCTTAAAACATGAATGAGTAATTTACTATTAAAAGGCTAAATGTAACCGTAAACTATGTTGAGATGTGAAATCAAGTGGGCATTACCTCATGTGACTGTCACATGCTAGATTTCCAGAAGTAGCTATATGTCCATGTGGTTAACAGTTAAGCAGTCTCACATGGTTGAGAAGACAAATGGGAGCACGGAGGTCTCTTGACAGTGTGAAGCAGCCGAAATTAGACTTTGGCTTGAAATGCAAGTTTAGTGAAGCTCCAAGACAGGAAACATTTCCTGTATTTAAAGGCAGAGTAGAGTTGCGAGGCTGTGTATTACTGTAAAGGACTAAGAGACTAAATGTTTCCTTGCCACCGCTGCCCTCGACTTGCTCGTCAGGTACAATCTTATCATTTTAACTTATACACATTTTCTCACATTTCCATTATTTTAATTCCTTTGCTTCTGTAAGGCTGCTTTGTGAAAAATGTACAAATTGGTCATTTTTAAAAATTGCTATACAAATAAAATTGAATTGAATGATTTAAAGATGTGAGATTTGATACATTGTTCAACAAACCCCTGTGTTTACAAGGCCACATGGCAGATTGATAAACAGTAAGCCAGACCTCTTCTGCATGCATCTTCTACGCATAATCTTCATCAGGTGGCATTGCAACTTTTTATAAAGTCTATAAATGAGTAATTTTTTTGCATTTATAGTTATACCAATACTAAGCAAAATATATTTATTATATAATTTAAATTATTCCAGAGTGCAGTTAAATTTTTGACTCTGATTAGTCAGAATATGTTGATGTATTTTATTTTTTACAACAGCAGCTTACAGGTTTCTATTCCTAAAGTAACAACTACCTCAAAGGCCTGTTTGACAGACACTACACATAATTACATCTATTGTAGAAATATGTAAAAAAAAAAAAAAAAGATTTTATACAGTATACAGTATGTCATTTACAGGCTGCCTGGGGGCATGTTCCCTCGCCTCCAGTAATCAAAAGTACACCCACAAACATATCATTAAAATAATTACCTAATTTTACTAAGTGTTATAAAACACGATATAGTGCTCAGTACAATTTCCAAGCAAAGAATAGCACTCATTAATGTCCATTGTCCTCAGACACCCCTACTAAGGTGGACAACTTACCATAAAATAAAAAAAAGTTACACTCTTGGTCAAATCAAATTCAAATTTTATTTGTCACATACACAGTCATGCACAGTACGATATGCAGTGAAATGCTTGTACGACCGCCGGTGACCTTAAAAAGGAAATAAAAACTATATATAAGGAATAAATATTAATAAAAAGAAATAAAATACAAAGAAAAATAAATGTAACTAGTAAAATAAACAAACTGTACAAATAAGGGCATGTAAAAATATCAGAACATATATAATATAGGAATATGGGGGGGGGATATATATATATAACATTTTAAATGTTTTAAAGTGGCATTAAAATGTTTTAAAGTGTCAAAGTGTCATGTGCAATGGCAGATAAACATGTATTGTATAAAGTCAATTATTATACAATACATTGTATAATGTATTGTCTTCAGAAGTAAGAAGATGAAGATTTCACTGTCAGTCGATATATTGTGTTATAGTGATGCTGAAAATATCAACATGTTGGGAAAAAAATCACATTCAGATTCAGTCCCGTGTGTTATTTCGTCGGTTAATGTCTCAGGTGTGGGTGAGTTGGTGTCAAGTTCGGCCTAATCCAGTATTCGAAGCAGACACAGAATGACTAAGTGAGTGAGTGTGAGTTGGTTGCTCAGAGCAGCTGTCCAGTTCTTCTTCTTCTTTTTTCCTTTAACGAATCTAAGCAACACATCAGCAAGGCAGAAAAGAGCAGGCCATCACAGTCGAGCCAGACATGCTTTGTTTGCTTCTCACATCCAGTTCAATAAATGTCTCCTTCTCACCCAGGAAAAAAAAAGACCTTAGTAACTGTGGAGAGCTAACAGCACACACAGGCCCTGTGCATACAAATGACTTCAGCTATTCTTCAACCGAGAATAGTTTCAGAGTTCCTCCGTGCTCTTACACCATGATTAATGTCAGCGGAGCTATCTAAACATAAATTCTCTCTGAAGAACGTTTCACTGATTCTGCTTCCGGGTTTAATGTCTCCCAGACGACTCTTTCCTCTTTCCTTATTGCACATTCGCTCTTTCTGCATACATCCTTTGCAGCATGTATGTACACTGCCTAGAGTCTGCATTTGCTTTCCATTAATAAAAGAATGAAACCAGAACCTTACTATTTTCAGTGCGCTTCCAATTTACTCTTAATGTATAGGAAATTGATGTTACTGAGTAGGTAACAGGATAATGTCTTACTGCACGTTTTTGCATCCATTCCAAACTCTGCGGGTCTTCACCAACATTGTGTGCTCATATATTTTTTATAATTATTTTTTTTAAACATGATCAGGTCTGGTCCTCATTAGACAGAGGGAATATTACTGAGGGTTTTTGCTCATGCTGTGGATGAAGAAGAATCGAGCCAAAGCACATTAAATGCGATCATGTGGTAAGAATATCCAGGTGAAAGGGATATCCGGGGTCATTGTGTTGGCTATGAACTTGTTTTTTTTGCCATTTTGTCCAGGCTTTTATAAGAAAATTATTATATTATTAAAGATAATGGGTTAAACAGAACCCAAGACTCCGAGCATAATGAATAATATGCTTGAGGCTCGCGTAGGCACATAGCGTCTGTAGCGATGTAGAGATTATATTATATAAAAAAAAAAAGTGCTGTTTATGTAAGTACTGACATTTTTAATAAATATTAATATAAATTATCTGTCAGTGCAATAAGACAATTTAAGTTGAATGAACCGACCAGGAATAAGCAGTTACTGAAGATGAATGCATATATAAATTAAACAGGCATTATTTATAAATGAAGTAAGTATAAATAACTTTATAAGTTAGCAATAAAACTCAATGGCGCATGTTGTTATAACTCCAAAGTTCTCAGCACTTTGAAGTGGTGTCACAGCAATTTGCAAATAACCACCATTAAAAAAAAAAAAAAAAAAATCTCAGCTATTGTTTTGCAGACGTTCCACAAGATTAAATGTAACAATAAACAGTTAAAAAGCATAATGCGCCCTTATTTAATTGAGTGTTTAACCCAGCACTTCCCTGTGAATGAGAGCGTGAAAACAGTTGACGTTTCCAGAAGATCTCAAGCACAGTAGACTGATTTGACTCTTAACAGCATTTTAAAGAAGGCCGTAAATAACGAACGTCACCCAGCCGAGGTTACTCGGGGTTCACTGCAGACGTTCCTGTGAACATTTAGCGAGTGGAACACTTGATTCTTAAAAATTGGAAAAACTGGTCGCCAACTTGCAGATCAGAAGCATTTGTCTATGGGAACTGTACACATAATCATTCACCAACTCCACTTGCACATTACAAGCCATTTCCACATGTTAAAGGAGTTCCTGGGAGGCCGGGGTTTCAGATATGAAGCAAGCGATTCATTCATGGTCCCAGCGTACTGAGAAAACTTTCTACCTTGATGGTATCCAAGCACTAGCAAAACACTGGGATAAGTGCATTAGTGCAAATTTAAACATCTTTGAATAATTCTAGAAAGCTCTACTATTGTTCCCATTTAGCTGCAACTTCAGATTGTATTATAATATTAAAACACTTATCCAATCTTAAGGGTTTCAGTAATACAAACGCAACAGAGATGGCCGGCCTCATTCCTCCAGGGTTCCCTTCATCTTCTTGCGGCACGTAACCACACATCACACCGAGGGCCGAACATCTCTCACCTTCATGCTAGGAATTCTTGGGCTAAGTTTAGATCAGAGAACGAGGACTTACACTTTGCTTTATGGAGATGAAACGAGAATCAAAGCTCATCTTTTTTTCAAATGAGATGATGAAACAAATGACTTACATCATTTTTTTTTTTTATTATTTGACATGATGCAGTACTTATACCATAATAAATTTCCTGATGAGAATTGCAAAAAATAAATAAATAAATGGGACATTGGTGGACTTGGTAACCTCTCGAGTCTGCGAGTTGCACGCAGTCTGATGCAAAACAGCAACAAAGTCCAGGTCCAGACATTCTTCCTCCAAAACAGATTTTTCAGAGTGTGTTTTCTCTTACCTCCTAAAAGACGTGGTGATGTCGGAGGTGCTGAAATACTTCTCATTGTCATGTGTTATACAGATGTTGGGTGTAGGAGGCAGCACTCACGACCTAGTGGAAGAAATCAAGTCTGCGAAGTGGAGGCTTGTGTTAAAAAAAAGGGCTTAGAGGAATGACGCCGATGCCTGTAATGCAAAAAATGATCTGGTTCAGAAACACACCCAGTATGTTATCATTCACATTTGTGTATTGATTACAGGCACGGGGCTCTAATTGTTTTAGAAAGAATAGTTTACCATTTCTCTCACGCACCTTTTGGTCTTTGTTTCCTTTCTGGATGTTTAAGTGACATTTAGAGGCTGTACGCCACAAAGCTCGAAAAAAGGGTTTTCCGAACGTTTTAGCGAAGCTCACCAGTTCAGGATCACTGGTTTATTGCCTAATTCAACAGATGTTTCAGTGCCAGGACAACATGTTTAGTTTGATTACACAGACAATTGTGTGTTTAGACACCTTGCAGGACCAGACCCAGACAGACTGCCCTCCCCTTCCCCTGTCTTTGCCACACGGGCAACTGGGATGAATCTGCACTGGAGCCCAAATGCAATGCTCTGTGAAGTGTAATTGTAGTGTTTATTTTCCTAGCTGTGTTTTCGTACAGAAAAAATATGTAAATGTTTACGCGTGCACGGCCGCTGAGAAGGTAGGCCTGCCCTTCCCAGCTGTTCTCATGCAAGGCTTGCTTTTTTTTTAGTTGTTGTTTGCAACGTCACCTTGCGATTTTTGTTCCTGATGACTGGAACTGGGTGCAACATCTAGCCCAAGAAACGCACGTTAGGTCTAAATCAGTCCTGCATCACAGTGAGTGAAGGAATTACCGCAATTACACGCTCCTTGAGTAGGCGAGCTGCTTAACACTAAGGCGAAACAGAGGTTAGAACATCCGGCGGAGTGGAACACACGCAAAAACACAGGAGCCACGTCTCTACTTGTGTTCACACTCGAGGTGAAGACACGCAAGATGGCCTTATCGCTCTCGAGCTCCAGATTGAAGCCTCAGCTGTCTGGCTGTCGAAAGAGAGCGTGCTTTCCACTTGTACTGACGGACTAATTGAACCGTATGATGTTGACCAGCCACCATGAACGGTTATGGATTGTTTCTGGTGGTTTTCTTACGTTTACAGAGTGCTCAATGAAACTCCAGGCTTGGCTGCTCACCAGCGCGTACGAATTAAGCATCCGTTCATTTCAAACTTGCCGTCTATGATATAATTATGTTATTCTGTAGCTGGGAACATATTACGGCTAAATAAACATGCGCAGATATTTTTAGCAGGAAGTTTATTGACGGTTTGATTGACCGATGAATTATTTGTTAGGATGGAGGGCAAAAAAACATAGTCCGTATCAATGATGTGAATAAAGAGAGAGATTGACTAGTTGCTGGAAAACTTTTTCTCTCCCGTTCTCAACATGTGTTTTCTAATATCTTCAGGCTTCAGAAATTCCCCCCCCCCCTTTTCTCACATTCAAGTGTGCATCTCACGACAGGATGATGAGATTGTGAAGGAATTAAAGCAATTATATGCACAGAAATGGCGAGAAAACAATGAGACAAGCCAGTCATTCCTTATTTTCTCATCAAAAAGAAATTAAAATAAAAAAAGACATGAAAGAAGGGTATGCCGTAATCATGAACCAGGCGGAAAGTGCATCTGTCTGAGCATGTGCAAACAGGAAGGGCAAAACGATCTAGCTGTGCTCTATCAGCAAATGCCATGAAGAGATCCCCTGAACAGTTGGCCTATTAGTGACCTATGAGTGGAGGGTCCCTTCAATGGAGATACAAAACTTGGAGCTAGAAGTGCAAACATCTGGTGCGTTGCGTGGCAATGAACTACAGCGCTGACCTCTCCCTCTTCCTCTGTCGAGTGAAAACAAACACGACTCCCATGTTTTCAGCTGGTGTGACTGCGCCAGTGGTGCCGTGCCTTTGATGGCTTTGGTGGATAGCACCATGTGTGTCTGTGACGTCTCTGCGTTCGCCAGACTGGTTGTTAGAGGGTCAGCGGTGTGCGCTGTTTATTGACACAAAGCATGGTGAGTGCTTCGGTTAGGAGCGTAATGTGCTGTAGATCTCCACTTGACTGCACTACAGTTAGCTAAATATGGATAACAGCAGAAACCTTTTGACAAGTTGAACGTTTGCCTAAGGATCACAGCGAGTGTATTTTCTATTATGCAGAAGCAACACTGTTTGATGGTATGTACTGCACATACTGTACTGTAAGTAAAGAACTGTGTGCGTGTGGCAGCCTGGGAAAATCATTTACATGTGCAATTAATTAGAAATGTACATATTATTATCCTTTTTATAGTAATATAAAAAACGATCAGGATTTCGCAACATGAATTCACTCATCTGCATCCTTAATAGGAACTCCTGTAGAGCTAGTTACTCATACAGTTATTCAAACGAACAACTATGTGACAGCATTGCAGTGCACACTACAGTACAGTGACAGATCAAGAGGTCAAGAGCTTTGGTTCATGTTCATATAAAAACAGAACCGTAAAAAGTGTTATCTTTATTACTCTGACTGTAGAATATTTGATGGTCAGTGTCAGACAGGTTGCTTTTAATAACTGCTGGGATTCCTAAATATAAAGCATATCATGACATTTAATAACATCTATTTATCTTTTATTAAACAGGAGATGACAAAGCATATTTTTTCTGGAGCAAACAAAATCATGACCAGCCCTTTTAAGTCAGGTGCTAATTCACACAGTTTAGTTTTGCGCAATAGTGTTCTGTAGGGGACACACACATGTGGTCACAGTGTTATAGTAAACAGTACATGCGTGCAGGGATGTTGATTATACAGCAGGGGAGACGATTACCCACAATTCCGCAGCGCAAGAGAGAGAAAAAACATTGGCTCAGGTGTGATCACATGATGCTTGGCGTCAAAACAAGAAGCGCATGTGTAATACATGATACTCGGTCCTCGTAAAGCAAGACTTGCTCGTTTTTCAAGTAAAAATTTATAAAAAAATCTTTGCTCATCTTGCGGAACACCCGCAGATTGCATTACTCGCAATCCGAGGTTTTACTTTATCTTCCTGATCCTTTAAGAGAATTCAGAAGCATTATTTTAAAGCATTGTTCGAAATTCTAATGTGTAAATGAGGCTGAGGGTTCCCTCTTTCTAACTATGTCATAAAATGTTTATATAAATATCCTATGAGTATGAATATTTTGACAGTTTATTTCGAGGCCATCCTCGTAAACAAACTCGCTCTGGCCATATCTCAGCAAATGGACATGATACAGTAATAAACTTGGTGTCAAATGGAGCTCATTGAACCAGGTATCTAAAAATAAGCCCAACGCAAATCACTCAAAAACTAGAATTTTTTTTGTCGAAACCTGATTTTACTTCTCTTTTCCACAAATTCTCACGTCCAATCTGATCCGATAAGACATTCCCTTTATACTGTACATGTATGCCTTTATCCCTTTATACTGTATGTCTTTTCTGGTAGCTCTGGTGTCCATTCTTTTCTGTCAGCTTTGGAGGGCAATTGGATCACACGATTTAAAGTTTTTTTTGTTTTGTTTTTATTTATCCACATTTTCTGATATACAGTATTTCATACCTTAGATCCATCCAAAATCCAGCATGTTCATGCTGAGCTCTATAAAGCTTCCTGTTTACTGTTCAACCTCACCCACATATTTCCGTCTGTCCATCCATCCATCTAGAAACCTCTGTAGTCTAACTAGGGACCGTCAAGGCCAATGGTGACCATTGTATTGATTTCCATGTTATATGACCGTGGTAAAACCTTCGGTTATCATTCACATGCATATTCACATTCTATAGATACTTTGGGAACTTACTGTATATCATGAACTATAGGAACTACATGCAGATTTAACCTAACCAGGTTATAGTACCTGTTTATTGTCCTAAACACTCATTCTTTCAGTTTGTCTGTCTTACCTCCCAAAAATATTCCAATGAGGGTATATTCCCAAGATGTTAATAAAATAAAAAATCAAAGATCAATGAGAGTATATAGATCCAGGTTTCAGTTGGTTATGATTTGCACTGTAGTTACACTGTTTGGAAAGGAGCAAAAAGGACCAATGTAGCTGAAAGAAGAGACAAACTGCAATAGTTGGTTCCTGTCTAAAGTTGATCTTATCACATTTGAAGTAAATGACTATGGTGTACCATTATGTCATTACTTTGTCATAATATATCGTATATACGAAATCCTAAGGAGACATCTCTAGATTTCAACTACTGTACGAACGATTCCTGGATGTTCAGTAATCAGTAAAGAAGTAACATTTAAAACACAATAAATATAAAAAAAAGTTATTTTAATACTTCTCAACCCTGTTCTCATATGCAGGCCAGGGATCTGTGTGTGTGTGTGTGTGTGTGTAAAATACAGGGCAGGATGTAAGACATTAAAGGTGTTACTGGATCTCAACACATTGAAGTCATCCCACTTCAATTAGCTCAGTTACTGAAAGATTTGATTTGATGCTCCACACATGCATTCTAATGAGAATATTAGATCCAGGTGGAGCCAGCAGTTTGCACGGATGTGAAAATTTTCTGAGATGTTGTGTTAGGAATGCTTTTTGTCAAATACTTTGGCTTGATTATGAGTTTAAATATTAGCAGAACCAGCTGGTATAAATGTGCTAGGAGGAGTAACCCCTCCCTCTCTTTCCAAGAATAAATACATACAGTTTCACTCACTCACTTACTTACTCATCATCTATACCGCTTTATCCTGTATTCAGGGTTGGGGGGGGTCTGGAGCCTATCCCAGGAGACTTAGGGCATGAGGTGTGTACACCAATTTATTGCCGGGCACAGACATACACACACTCACACGCTCTTTCATACACAACGGGCAATTTGGGAACACCAATGAGCCTAATCTGCAGACACAGAGACACATACAAGTTCAACATTGTCTAATTTGCTGTAAAAATAACTTTATTGCTGTATTATTTTCTAGAAATTTATTTTATTAGAATTTTCTTGAACATAGACTGGGACATAACCACCCAATTATTATTATTATTATTATTATTATTATTATTTTAGTTAAATATGAATAATGTAGGTTGCATGGTGGTGTAGTGGTTAGCACTGTCGCCTTGCACCTCCAGGGTCCGGGTTCAATTCCTGGCCAGGCTCGATTCCCATCTCTGTGTGCATGGAGTTTGCATGTTCTCCCCGTGCTTGGTGGGTTTCCTCCGGGTAATCCGGTTTCCTCCCACAGTCCAAAGGTTAGGTCGATTGGCGTTTCCAAACTGCACGTAGTGTGTGAATGGGTGTTTGAGTGTGTGTATGTGTGTGTGCCCTGTGATTGATTGGCACCCTGTCCAGGGTGTACCCTGCCTCGTGCCCTAAGCCTCCTGGGATAGGCGCCCGCGATCCTGAATACAGGATAAAGTGGTATAGAAGGTAAGAAGATGAATAATGTAATAAAGTTGAATCTGGTGCTGATTATTACCAACCCTGACTGTACAGTAGATTCATCCAGCCCTATCAGCGAAAGTTGTATCAGATGCTTTGGGAAAAGTGCATGGGAAAAATAATTGTTGTTGGTGGACGTTCGGCTGCTCCCGGGAAGGGGTCACCAGAGTGGACCGTCTTATGCGCACACACAAGCTTGGCACAGGTTTTATGACAGATACCCTTACTGACGCAACCCTCACATTTTATCCAGGCTTGGGATCGGCACTGCACTGCATCCAGTGACTGGGGTTTTGGCATTGGCTGGCAAGAAACTTACTACTGAGACACCAATGAACACATTTTCATGGGAAAATAGTATTACGTCTCAAACATGAATGAAGTATTAATTTCTTAATTATTGATTTTTCAAAACGGGCAAGAAACTGGAAGTAGACTATTCATTCCATTCATTGTCCAAACCATAGCACATGTCAGGCAAGTGGACAACAACAATAAACGTAAATTAAGCTTGTTGTGAATAAAAGTGGTCGCTGTTGGTCAGCACTTCTCTCTTTGATATTTGAAAGAGAAACAAAAAGATTCTCAACTTCAAACACTTCAAACCTTTTTCTTACAGCAAGTGTTCCTTTATGTATGTGTAATAGTTGAATGCTATGATTAGAGTCCATAATTACTTTATAATTAAAACACAGCTGTTGATCAGGGTGGCACAATGGCTTAGTGGCTAGCACTGTTGCTTTGCACCTCCAAGTTCTGGGTTCATTTCCCACCATGGGTCTGTGTGCGCGGAGTTTGCATGTTACCCTGTCTTTGGTACTGTAGGGTTCTTCTGGGTACTCCGGTTACCTCCCACAGTTTAAAGACATGCAGATTAGGCTAATTGACAAATGAGTGTATGGCCTATGGGCACCATTATGGAATAGGCTCCAGGCCCCTGCAACCCTGATACAGGATAAAGCAGTATAGATAATGAGTGAGTGAGCTTTTGATGACTTTGCCCTACTGTTCAGTACTGTCAATATTATAATATTCTTTAATGCATTAAATAGAACTTATAGTGCCAGCTTCCTTTTTCCAAAGTTTTGAAGCCAAATTGAAACATACAGGCGTCGGTTAACTGTCGCCACTAATCAGTGAACTTAATTTATGGCCCTATTTAAGTTTCTGTTTTTTTTTTAAAACTACCATTAGGGGGCAGTCTCTCTGATCCACATACAGCTGTGTGAACATTCTGGTGTCCAGCTCAGCTTAAGTCATTTCATAAGGAAAGAAATCAGCAGCCCAGCTCTGTATGAATAACAAAGTCATTAGCAACACCATAGGAATCTCTTAAGCCTATGAGGTTTACAAAAAAACGCCCATGGAGAAAGAAAAATTGTTTACAGTCTGAGAGGTCTCATGCATCACTCGGATGATTGTTGTGGCAGTTGAACAGGAAATGAAATGTTTCTTGGGGCTGCTGTGATTCACTTTCCTCAGCTTCTTGTATTCTGGGCAGAATTTTTTTTTTTTTTTAAAGATTGTTTTTTTAAAATTATGAAATAATACTTTTTAGGTACCTGTTGGACATTATGTATTAACTGCAGTAAAATTAAAAGGTAAGTAGTCTAATTGTTAAACATTTTAGTATACCTGAATAAAATATTTTTATGTATTATCATTCATGTATTTGATTCATGTATAATATTTTGGCAAAATATTGAAAGGCAGCACGATAGCGTAGTGGGTACTGCAGCACCTCTAGGGTCTGGGTTTGATTCCCGTCTCGGGGGTCTATATGCATGGAGTTTGCATGTTTTCTTCGTCCCCTTTCACAGTCCAAAGACATGCACATTAGGCTAATAGGCATTCCCAAATTGTCCATGAATGTTGACGGTTGATGTTCTACCGTGGTTGTAAAAATGGGAATAAATACAACGCAAAACACCATTTGTCTCAACGGCCTCTAGTTGGACAGAGGATCTTGGATGAATGGAGGGAATATATTTAAAATATATATTTTATGATGTACACACATACACAGTGTCTGGTTTATATAAAATACTGGGTTTATATAATAAAATTGGGGCAGCTCTGGGCCCTCATTGCATGGCTATACCATATACATTGGTGCATTTTCCTATATAAACCCTTATCTAATGTTGTTTATAAACCTTAAAAAAACAAAAGAAACAAACCTAAATTAATTACTCTCACATCGTCTAAACCACTTTATCCTGTATTCAGGGTGGCGGGGGCCTGGAGCCTATCACAGGAGACTTAGGGCACGAGGTGGGGTACACCCTGCACAGGGTGCCAATTTATCGCACACACACACTCACTCACATATTACGGGCAATTTGGGAATGCCAATTAAACCCACGAAGCACGGGGACAACCTGCAAAGACGGGAATTGAACCTGGTCGGGAATTGAACCTAGAACCTGGAGGTGCTTGGCGACAGCGCTAACCATTACACCACCATGCCAACCCCTAAATTAATTAAACAAAAATGTAATAAATTTAATTTAATTCATTACTAATTTAATTAGAGAAACATTAGAGCTAATTATATGTAATATGTAATGTAATAATATTATCCCTAATAATTAAAGCTAATATTATTAAATTTTATTCCAGTGTATATTAAAATAAGTAGATTAACCCAAAAACTAACAACAAACTTACTTTTGTCTTCTGTCCCTGTCCCCGGCACATAGTCAAACATTTTACCTCATTTCTAGACATTTTACCATGCCATGATTCACTTTAAGCTCAGGCTTTATGAAATAGCCCAAACATTACAAAGAGGTTCTTTCCTGTCTTGCTTCTGTTTCCTGTCATTTTCTAACCACACGCTGTCTACAAGTCACATCAGAACCTAGCTGAGGTTATCTCTTTGTGAGTCTGTGCCCTTCTGTGGAAAGGAAAGGAGGGGCAGTCGGACGTCATTCTCAGTGAAAGGAAGACTGCTGGTCTCCTCCATGCCTTACTCATGTCCTTCTCTTCCTGTTTAAAAAAAAAACAGGGAAATGGTATGAAGGGCAGCAGTATGGCTTTAATGTAGTAAGTTAAATTATGTACATATTGTAATATAAACTAACTGTCCACTTAAATAGGAATGCCCTGTACACCTGTTCATTCTGATCAGCTATTTATGTAGCAGGAAATCATGCAGAATAAAGACAAAAAGTGTGATTTCTTTGCCTTTGGGAATGACATGGATGGTGGTCACAGATAGGCTGGTTCAGCTGATGCTCTCCTGGGATTTTCACACACAACATCTCAAAAGTCCAGGGATTCAAGGAAGTCGTGTATCTAGGCTGTTTTTTTCGTTCTGGCATCTAGATGGTGGAATGAACTTGCTCTCGATGTCCACATAACCAAGTCACTGGCAATCTTTAAGTGACAACTGAAGACATATATGTTTCTTAGATATTTGGGTTTATGCCCACACATACACACCAAGAAAAACAACAACCTTCCCAACAGTGTTTGACTAACGGTATTTAGTTAGTGAGCTAGTAACCAATGTAAGGATCCAATGACAAAAACTTCAAAGCACTTCAAGTCATTCTGGATGAAGTTTGCAAAATCCCTAAATGTAAATGTAAGAATTTGCACAAAATGGGGTGAGGAGCCAGAAAGGTTAAAGCTGCTAGGAAGTATATATTATCTAATATAAGTACGAATTACAATTGTGGTGAGAAACGCATTTCAGCATAAAGAAGAAACAGCAAATTTTGAGGTGGATAGGCTGGAGACACATAAGCCTAATCTTTGTTTCTTTGGACTGTAGGAAAACGGAGTACCTAAAGGAAACCCAGCAAGCATGGGGAGAACATGCAAACTCCATGCACACAGACTCCAAAGGATAGGGAACACACCTGGACACTGGAGGTGCAAGGCGACAGTGCTAACCACTACGCCACCATGCCACCAGTCTTAAGCCTCGGTCGGTAAATATGGTTAAAGAAAATCAAGACCAGTTATGAACTTGTGTAATGTAGCCACCTTGTGTAATGTAGCCACATTGTGTCACATCCCTAGTTGAACAACATACCTACGCAGCATTGTTGTTTAGTTTTTAGCAAGATTCTGGGTTTAGTGGAATATTTAAAAGTTTTACTTTTTGAATCCACAATGAAAGTTGTGTAATGGAAATAAAAGTTCTTTAACAAATTCTTAAACCTTTCTCAGCGAAGTTTTGAATAAAACAATAATGTTACAAGAACATAGTGTTAAGTGTTCCAGTGGAAACATTTCAATAAAATTTTTAAATACTTCCCAGATGAAAAAAAAATCTGACGTACATTATCACTGCCAGAAAGCAGTAAAAGATAACATAAATGTTCTGTCAGTTAATGCTTTAGAACTTGTTGGTTTTAAAAACTTTATCAGATGTACACAGTGGATAACGAAGCACAGATCAACTTCCTGAACGGTTATCACAGTCATTCCACTCCATCCTGTTCATCATGGAGAAAATTGTGGGCACGTTTTTTTTTTTTTTTTTTTTTTCACTTAGTGATTCACTAGGAAAGAGGACGTGTTCCCTTTAAGTCTGCCTCACAAATGCAGGCTTTGCATTTTCCCTTCAAAGGGCATGCTGCGTCTGGAACTCTGGCATGGTTCAACCACTAAGATAACATTAGAGGACCATTAATCCCTTCATGGTTTTATCCAGCTTTTGGTGAGGCAGGAGAACAAGCCAGGAACACCATATTCTCAGAAGAACTACCAAATAGCACATAAAAAGTGTTCAGATGCCTGGCCTTTGATATGCAACCCGGCGCAGGTCTGTGGGCAATTAGGAGATGTTCTTTAGAGATTGCAGCATGGCTGCTAGATGCTAGCTAAGGGGATTGACAATGATTTTTTTTTTCTTTTAATGCCACACAGAATCAGTGTTTGGTGATACAGCAAAGCCTGGCTAAACAGATGACTGGAAAGGGCGAGTGTGGGAGTGGGTGGCAGTGTGTGCGGATTTCCTGCCATGCTTAAGGCTTTCCCAAGGGAGGAATGGAAAGCAGAACAGGCCGAACGTTTCCTCCAGAGCCGCGTTTCCTTAATGCTTCGTCAATTTGATGTTGCTTTGTCTATAACCAAAAAATAAATAAATAAATAAATGGAAACGATTCTGTGTTCAAGCCAACATGCAGTCTGATTAAGTCTCATTTAATCACCTGATGATACTAAAATGATACAATCCAGTGCACCCTGTTCTCAAATAGAATTAAGACGATCAGATAACATGCTGTACTACTGAACTCTCACATATCAGATCAGAAGCTCGGACAGTAGTTCTGGCTATACTTTAACTTAGATCACAGGTTAATGTTAATATAATTCACTCGTAATACAACTCAGTAACAACTCGTAATATGACTCGGGGACACGTCATGATCTACAAGATCCAAGGCTGATGATTTGCAGATTTAATGCATTTTTCTGTTACAAAGAAAAACTTCATTAATCATAATAATAACAATTATGAAATCATGAAGCTTTCTGTAAGAAAGTGTTTATTTATCAGTTTAGAAGGAGTTTTCAGGGTCTTTGTAATACGTTTTCCACTATGAGAAACCCTTTAAAACTTTGTATTTTTATAGCAATTTTTTGTAATTTTAAAAGAACAAATACAGTATGATGGGATGTTCAAGGCAACCAGGACTTGTGATGAAATTTCTGGTGAACAAAAGCAGAAAAGAATTTACTGAATACTTCAATAGCTACAGTAAAACATTTGAATGGTGCAAAGGTTTTTAAGATACTTTATGACCATATGTCGATACGTTAATGATGATCCCAGCTGAGGTGGCTCAGAGCCCACTGCAGTTGTTCCAGTGACCATTCAGTTGTTCAGTGGAACGCCTGATTCTTAAAAAAATACCAGCGGACAACTTGTCCCTGACATATCTGTGGGAACTGAACACACAATTATTTACCAATTCAACTTGCACTTTTCAGGAACTTGACTGAGATTTATTGTAACATCCAACGTATAGTTTATGTCGGGACATTAAAGAAGTTCCTGGGAGGCCAGCATTTCAGAGATCATCACTCTCAATTTTCTACCTTGATATTACCCAAGCACCAGTGAACCCTGGGATGAGTGCATTAGTTTAGCAGGGGATTGTATAGAGAAATAAAGGAAGTTTTACTCTCATAACTGTGTTCACAATCAAAATTTCTGGTTTGACTTGAAGGTAACACATATTTTTGTCACTGTCTGATTTCATTCATTTATTTATTCATGTTCAGGAAGCTCTTTATCCTGGCCAGGCTTGCTGTGGCTCCTGGGAACGCTGGCCATGAGGACGGAATGCACCCTGGATCGGATCCCCTGCCCATCACAGGGAACCAAACACACTCACACATTTGCTCCTAGGGGCAATTTAGTGGGGAATGCTATTGGAACCTAGGAGGAACTCAGAGTTCTTAGGTTAAACCTGTCCTTTGGTTATTACTTTAATATAGTTAATATAGTTATTCATGCTTATATTTCCCACCAGTGAAAAACCCGTTAGACTGCCAGAATCCGATTTCTTCTTCCTGTGAAATGTTTTTAGAGCATTTCCAGAGGAGTATAATGGCAAAACCTTGCTAGGTACGCTAAAAAGTATTTTTTCCCCAAAAATATTCCAACCTTGGTGTTAATTTGTCATCTTCATTTCTTACATTCTGACCTCTGATTAATGGTCATAACATTGTGTATATGACTGATATTTTTTTTTTATTGATGGATGACCTACCCTGAAAAATAGCAGGTATCTTTTACAGGGGTCATTTGAACTTTAAATACGATTATGCTGTTTTTACAGATTCTTTTTCTTTCTTTCCTTGGAATCAAGACTCTATAGGAGTTCTATGACATTAGCACTTTCACCTTCCCTGTACTGTAGCTGATTCTGAGGAGAGAGAGCGAGAGAGATGTTTTTTATTGCATTTTTGAGGGCTGCTAAGGTTTCAAGGTTGCAACAGGCTGTGGAAAGAATTTCTCAATTGTTGACGGTTCTCGGTGTTTCTAAAATGATGAAAATGTATCTAGATGTTTGAGGGTAAAAATTAGTACGTAAACACTAGAGAGTACCCACGGCTCCGCCCACGTGTAGAATCTGACGCCTGCTCCAATATTTGGGCAGCCAAGCAGAAAATGAATGGAAAAAATCATATATTGATAAAAAAAAAAACATAAATTGATGCTTTAACTATAATCTTGGTAAACTGTAAAATTAGCTTCAGTAATAACAGTAAGTTTGCATCATCACCATGAACCTGATTTTTAGATAACAAACCAGACATGACATAAAAGAACTGAAGTAGGGTTCTTACCAAGATAAGACAATATACAGGCGAAAGTGATCATGTGACTTGCTAGGGCTGCTGGGTAATATAATTTAGTGCCACTGTGGGGCTACCAAGACATTACATACACGGATTAACCGTAACATTATACAAAGAACATTAAACCCACCTAGCTTTTGGGTTCCTCTTGTACCATTGAGGCAGCTCTGGCAAGTGGAATAAGTTCTGGTTTCTATAATAAACATTGCCCTTAAAGTTTTTTGAGTGTATTTACAGCCCATACGATATATTTTAGGAGACAATACTGTCAATATCATGCAAGAAAAAAGGTCAGACTTACAGATACAGATCCTCCCCACATGTTTAACTCTTTTCATGCCTATTAAATAGCACTTCAGTTTGAATAGATCCCATGGGTGCTCAATCAGACTGGGATCTGGAGAGTTTGGAGACCAGGTCTGCATCATTGGGCTTTTTGCGTGCTGGGTGACCCTGTGTCCCGTGAGCAGTGGTGCACTTGCCGTGGTGCTCTAGTGCCTGTCTATTATGGTCAGAATTCATTGTTCTAGATGATTTTGTGTTGCATGTGCTTTTCTGTGGGTTTGGACTGGACAGACTGGCGTTTGGTCCCGACAGGCCTGGGTGAGATTTGGGTGCCCATGAACCTGTGACCGGTTTGGTAGTGTATAGATGGTGATCAATGTTGTTTAATTTAATTGGCAGTGGCATTGATGTTGTTGCTGAAGTGTGTTTATTTAAACAATCTGTTTAGTCTTACTGCATTGGTAGATAGTTTTACCTCCTTGAAACTTTTTAAAAGAAAAAAAAAGATATTTAGGGCAGGAAGACAATTGCAGTTGACCAGAAACATATGGTGTGCATGGTGTGTAGGTTGATTGATGTTTATAAATCATTGATGGTGTATGAGCGTGCATGGTGCTTGTGTCATGCAATATCTAGTATATTAGGTATACCATGAATTATGGCCTGAGTTTCCTGCAATAAGCTTCAGCCTACCCCTTATCGTACACAGGATAAGTGCTAAAGATAATAAATGAATGATTTAACAACTTAATACAATATACTCACTCTGTTCATTATATCCCAAAGTGAAATACTTTTAATGTGTGTGCATGAGTGTCCTGATTTTAGAGTTAATTCCTGAAACTTGAACAAATACACCGAAGAAAATGACAATCACTTTGTTATTTTTTTATTACTTTTGAAATGCAGATCTTGGCATTTCCCCCGGAGATAAGACTCTTAATTTTCTCTTAGAGAAAAGCGGATGACCACTAATTTTTCAGACTCAGCGTATATTTTTTTTAACAACAGCAGTTTGGAAATCCTAGAGAGTGCATTCCTTTGGACAAGTGAAGATTAATTAACAGGCGGAGGTAAGCTTTGTTGCAAGTCAGTGAAGTGAGACGAGTGGATTTGAAGACAAATAATACATGACTGCAAATATAGACTGCTTGTATTTTTATTAAACTTTTTTCAGTTCAGAGAGGTTTATGTGATTTTTTTGATACAGTTACAAGCTTGTGAAAAAAAAGACAAAAAAAAGAAATCTGTATTTTTCTTCTTCTTTACTTTAATCCTTATGAGTCCAAGCAGGAGATCACGTACATGCTTTCTGAAAGCCAAGTAGAGCTTCTGACCCCAAAAATGGGAACGTTTACGTTATATTTTCTTTTCATTAAATCTACAGGATGTGGGTTATTCAGGAGTGCAATAACATACTCCTGTGAAAGATTAAGGTTGTCAAAACCTGCTGCTTTTGAGCATCTGCTTCTGTGATTCACTGCTTCATGAAAGGATATGTATTTGTGATCTTATGATTATGTTTGTGGCAACATTATTATTTTTCTTATAACTGATCATGCTATTGTTGTCATGATAGTTGTCCCTTTAGGCAGAAAGATTTTCTGCTTCAATATTTGTGGTATTACTGTAGTTCTGTACGAGTTTTTGGATTTTAAAATGGTGATTTTCAGCTTGGACGGATAAAGCAGCTCTTGAGCTGAATTCTAACAAATAATCAGTCCATTAAAAGAAGTACAATTCTGGCAATGTGTGTTTATTCTCAATCTCTGTCATATAACGCTAAACGTAAGTTGTATAGAGAAAAGCATGGAATGAACAGAGGTTCTATATTTACATGCTAACTGGGTTTTAAAAATAATTTTTTACTGCATACCTACCAGTGATATTTTCTAATCATTTCCACTATACAGTGTGTTCAAGGCCTCTGTTGGGGTACGAAACTGAAGAGCAGTGCTGGTTTCAATTAGCATGCCAGTCTGAAAGGCATGTCCGGCTGACACAGCTTTTACAAGCGGCTAAGCGCAGAGCTGATAGGAGCCTTAGACAGTATCCATCTTTCAGACACGGGCAGGGGTGAGAAGAAAGACAAGGGGGAAATAATAGAACAAATTGTAAGAATGTGATATAGACAACAGAAGTCATTCAGGTCCATATTATTTCAATGGTACAAAGCATGCAGGTGATTGGAAACAGCTCAGGGATGTTTGTAAAGTGTGCAGTAGATATTTTTACTCCTAGCCTCATCATTCTCAGGCCTGTTTTTTGCCCTTACTTTCCCTTATAAATCTTACTTATAAATTATTAATAATCTTGCTGAATATTGCAAAACAAATAACAGATCTGTTGTTAACTCAGCAACTCATTATCATTTATACGTTTTTTGTTTATAACTTATTCTTCATGGCCAAGAGGCAATTTCGAATAGCTGATTTAATAATGAGGGTTAGTTGGAGATTGGAGGAAACCAGAGAATCCAAAGAAAAACCAACATAAACAAGGAGAGAACCTGCGAAAAAAATAAGGACCACATAGACAACCCAAGCACAGGATTAAACTCCTGATCTGGAAGCTAACACACATTAAATAACTGACATTATAAGCGTGCTAAAGGGCTAGTATTAATAAACTAGCACTGTAACCCAGGACTGTTTTTGCTAAATGGTAAAGTTTTACCTGATTTTAATTGTATGCACACCCCTTTAAGACAAAGTAGTATTTGTCTAAGTATAGTTTCGAGACTAGTTTTGTAACATGCCAACAACAGTGTTGGGTGTAACATGTTACAAAGTAACGTGTTAGAGTACTTGGATTATTTTTTTAATGTAACGAGTAATCTTACGCATTTAAGTATTTAGGTATTTTTTCAAGAATGTAATCCGTTATTTAGACAATTTATGTGATCTGTGAGCCAGACAGTAGTGAAGTGTAAACCGTTATTGTGTGTGTGTGTGTGTGTGTGTGTGTGTGTGAAAGTCGTCCTACAGGCCCCGCCCCAATAACCCACCCCCGCTGTTATTCCTGCTGTTATACCCCTAAATGTAATCACAGCGCCAAAACTCGCAGTGAATCATGAACTATACTTACGGCCACCACGTGAAACGGCGTAGGTGAGATAGGGGTATTAGTAGTTAACAGATTATGGGCCAAACTTCACTGAGTGATGATGGTAGAATAATTATAAAGGTCTTGACTAAAACAAAATGCATGAGGAATCACAAAGGAGTTTTCATTGCAAAATTACTCGAACTAGTTACTTTTATCAGAAAGTAATGCTGTAAAGTAACTGATTACTTTTTAATGACAGTAATTTTGTAATGTAATTAGTAACTTTAAAAAGTAATGTCCCCCAACACTGGCCAACAGGCTTGCAAGCACAATCACAGGAAGCACTGACCTTCCTACAGTAAGTCAGTGTGCCAAAAGACATCGTCCCGTGTACATCGGGAGCTGTGCAACTGGTGCTATACTGACCATGTGCCTTACCACATTTTCAGTTTTATCATGGATAGAAGGCCAGAACAAAAAGCGAAAGTGAAATTCTGTGTGACATTGGGCAAATCTGCCACAAAGACCTTAGGCACAATTCGGCAAGTTATTGCAATCAGTCATTCGAGCTGTTCACACCTTCTTCAAGAGCGGTGGAACATCACTGGAACATCAGGTAGTCTTTTCACCAGCTCAACCCCCGAAAACGCAGCTTGTGCATGATGATTGTGTTCCCAGGCCGCTGACCCAGGAACAGAAGTCTGCCAAGAATTTGGTCAGCATGCTTTTGATGACCCATTCTTCATGTTGGGGTACTTGTACCCATACTTCATGTCGGGGTGTATGGGTGCGACCCTGAGACAACGGAAGTGTTGCTTTGTCCCAGTAGAGAAGCCCATGATCTCCATGACTGAAAAGCTAAAATAGTAGCATTTATGATGTCATTAATCTTGAAAGTTTAGTTTCAAATATAATTCAAATGCTAATGCTGTTATTGTTGTTTTTATTATTTTCAACAACTAGTTTCTTGTTCTCCAGCAACAGAAGTGGTATTTTATTTCACAGTTGATTAAAGACTTTTGTCCAAAGTAGTATGTTTTAATGGAAACTCTGAGTGCTACACTGCAATTTTTACTACCCCTTGACAGTAGTTGAGGTTTTTTTTTTTTTTTTTTTTAGAATTGTTACCTCTTTATTTATAAGACAATTTGGCATGCAGATGTGCTTTAGCCAGCAAAACCTCACACACATGCTAAAAACTTTTATTAGGTGTTCAATTTTAATTGGCTTTGTGCCAATTTCTGTTTTTAAGTAGTAAAGACTACGCACATGTACAGTAATCTTCATGTAACAGGCATGAAAGAGGGGGGGGGGGGTTGTGATGCCGGTTATTTATATTAAAAAAATAATTGAAAAGAAACAAACTGATTAAAGGAAAATTATTTGTAAGATCAGCTGTGACGAATTAAGTCAAAATTACAGCATGGAGATTAATCACTGTTTAATGACCGCTATTCTGCACAGGATTAGTGACATAGTGCTTCATGGACTTAATTTACAGCTTAGGTAATCGAACGTGACAAGAAAATCATTTACAAAATGGAACCTTCTTTCATTCCTTATTGCGATTTGACTTTATCTGACTCGAGTCAGATAAGCTGTTTCATACTTAGTTCTGGCTTTTTCAAATAACAAGCATGTTTATGGCAGAATACAAATTGGCCCCCTGCTGTCAATTAAATACATTGCCTTTTCATAAAGCAAAATGGAGAAAGATGAGTCTCTCAATGGCTGTGTGCAAAAGGCAGAAGGAGCTTTTCATTCCGGTTCTGGCACCACTGCCAGCCATAGAGGGTCTCAAAAGAAGCAGTGAAGAAGTCCAAGTCCTCAATATGCTCTTCACATTTTCCCAGGCAAAAAGAATCCCATGCTGTTGTAGTTTGGTTCATTTGGACCATTGGTCGGGGACTTTATACATCACTGAGCGTAATGACTGCAGGTTACTGTCGGTCATTTGAAGCAACAAGGACACTGGGAATGTTATTTAGAGACGCAGAACCAAGACTCGATTGCTACTTTGTCCCAGAGCTCATTAATCCCACCAGATGCTAACAAACAAACAAACTAGTTTTTGTTTTTCATGTTTACCTGAATGGGTTTTGATTTAAACATGAGCCTTGACTTTGGCAGTTTTCTAAAAGAACCATGCTGCTAGATGAGTTGATTAGTTTCATCTATTTGCTCTAATTGCTCAAAAGCGGATTATACAGCATACACTTCAAAAGCAAGATTTTACTGACTGTTGGCAATTAATTAAGGACAAATGATCCATTAAATACCTACATGTTATGTCAGAAGTCCAACAGAGGTCCCTTCGAGTGGGGTATTTGCCCTCTTCCAGTTCATGCACTGTAACTTACCAGAGTCTCATTCTGACATTATATAAAAAATTTTATTTTCAGAGGTATATTGTAAAGGCTTTCTTCCGTTGCACACCATGTGTTTATGTTAGTCTATCTCTTAACATTTGGAAATTGGGCCATTTTTGTTATTATGGTTAATTGTGAAGGCTGCTCCTTGTATTGTAATTTTATGCCTATATTGCTTGCATCTCTGCATTTGTATTACCAATAAAAATTATGTGCTTAGCATAGCACTTGAAGTGTGCCCATTAGTATTCCTTGTTGCATCCCAATCGCACACTCTAATGGGTCTCTAAATGAGTAATTTATTGAAAATGAAGATTTGATTTAACAGTTATTGTAAGCAGAGGGTTGCCTTACTGTTCATATTTTACAGTAATATTATCAACTATACATTGTGTGCTACGTGTGTCAAATTAACTATCCCGATTACCTTTTTTTAGAGTTATACCCTAGGGATTTGGTTACAATTTTAAATATCCCCTGAACCAATTTAAAACGTATTATTTAAAAATAAAGTTTAACCAAACATCCTAATACAAATTGGTTAAATGCCTGACCAGGTCACTGGGAAACTACACATTAATTTGTTTGCTTCCTAAATCATCAGAGACAGTCCTGATTTTTTGGATAGACTTCAATCTACAGCAAGTAGACTCTGCAGGTCTTTTCCAGTGACCCACTTTTGAGGAGGGAAGATACCCATCTTTAGGTCTGCCTGGAAATGTGTCTTTGAAGGCCAGCGTGCTTAACTTTGAAGTGCCTGTACTAGTTTATCTTACAAGTCTCCATCAAATGCAATGGCTCTTAACGATTAATAGTAAGAACGAAGGACAATGCAACACCATCATATCTTTTTTGATAGAATTCGACACAGTTCCAATCTCTTTTATCTTTCTCGTTAAGCCTTGAAATGGTCTTGAAAAGGCTTGAATTTTAAAGCTGCAATTGTTTGGGCTTTTCCTGTAGATCTTTATCTTTTGTAAGCATCAAAAAGAGAACTCTTTCCTGAAAAGTTTCATTCTCATTCTTTTTCATAAAAAAAAAAAGGAAAAAAAATCTTTGATAGCATTCCAGCCCTTCACAAGGCACTATTCACACATACACTCACACCTAGTGGCACCTTGTTGTCACTAATACGCCTACCTACTTTTGAAGAACCTAGAGAACCAGTGCAGACATGGGGAGAACATGTGAAATGCCGCATAGCGAGCTCAGAATCAAACCAGAGACACCGTACTACCACGGTCCTGCTCTATATAGAAAATCTGCTTTATGCTTTGATGGCAAGCTGTCACTGTGACACACCCAGCAAAGCCACACGCATATAATGACAACTCACTATTTGTACATTTATAGCAACTTGTAGCATAATTTGTAAAACCTGAATCTGGGTTTTACTCCTTTGTACCATTTAATGCATTTTTCTTATGACCACCACTTATTCTGTTGAGTCAAATGCCTAGGAAGACATTTTTAAAGAACACGGAATCTGATTTAGATGCCAAAAATTAAGCCTTATGTTGATCCCTTTATCATTGGCCTAACACACTTGTAACATTGTATTTTTATTTCCTACTCACTTTCCTACTCATGGTTTATACCACTTTATCCTGTATTTAGCGTCATGGGGGGGCCTGGAGCCTATCCCAGGAGATCTAGGGCATGAGGCGGGGTACACCCTGGACAGGGTGCCCATCCATCACAGAGCACACACATACACATACACACGCTCTGGGAAATTTAGGAACGCAAATTATCTGCATGACTTTGGACTGTGGGAGGAAACCGGAGTACCCAGAGGAAACCCAGCAAGCATATATATATATATATATATATATATATATATATATATATATGAGAGAGAGAGAGAGAGAGAGAGAGAGAGAGAGTTCTCTTATTATGAGATGGTATCAAAATATGTAGATATTTGTGCACTGCAATCATTTTCACTGGTCACTTTCTGTCTATGACTAGACTTGATTTCCAGTCTTCTTAAGTGTATCCAAAGTTGAACTTATGTAAGTGTTTTATGACTCACATCTTTAATTCCATAGAATCTACTTTTCCATTTCTTGTTGAAGAACAGGATCAGGGCCCTTAACCTGCTAAGTGACCTTTGTGTAAACTCGGTGTTACTGTACTGTACTCTCAGCGTCCTCGGTTGTTTTAGAAATGCATCAGCAGGCCTTAAAAGCTTCATGAAGTATCTGAACGAGGCTGTATGAGTCTAGTTTTGGACTAGAAATATCGGGCTCGTTTCTGTTTGCGTGAGCTTCAGAGCACTTCTGACAGGTGCATGTTTTATTTCATCACTCACTGACACAGAGGACATGAGCGCACGTCCGCTCTGGCAGACAGAGACGCTGAGGAGGAGAGCTTCAGCGTCAGAGAGTTCACGTCAAATCCTGTCTCACCTCATGTTTTCATTGGCCGGCTTACATAACCAATCATAATATTTTCAGCTCTGAGGAACAAAGTTCTCTGAGAACCAACATTAATAATAATTGTAGAATTACTCAACATGCATACTTTATTGGTCAATGTCTTATATTTACAAAGACTGTACTGATTTACAGGGTTGGATACTGAAGATTGAAGACTGGAAACACATCTCCTGGTTCCTGCTCTTGGCTGACAGGAGTGGAACTTGAACTTGTAGTTTTATTTTGGTTTGACATTCTGTTCATGCTGAGATGCTTTCCTGCTTACGACTGTTGGGAAGAGTCATTATTTGGGTTACTCTAGCCATTTCCATTGCCATTCGTCTCTAACATCTCTTATCATCAAGGCGCTTCCACCCACAGAACTGATGGTCACTTCTGTGTAAACCTTAGGAATTGTTGTGTTTGAAAGTTCCAGGAGTTTCTAAAATTTTCAAACCATGCAGCAACAACCATGCCACTGTCAAAACCAATGAGATCATATTTTCCCTCTTTTTGATGTTTAATGGGAATAATATCTAAATCTCGTGACTAGTAGCTGCAAGATTCTATACAACGCACTGCTGCAACACGATTGCCAGATTTGGTATGGGCATGCATTTCTAAACAGCGTAATACATCATATTTGTAGTTAACTGCACTGCGAGCATAAATATTGGCACCCACATTATTGAGCCAATTTTCTCAATTACACACCACAAGTGTTGGGGGACGTTACGTTTTTTATTTAATGAGAAAATTACTGTCATTAAAAAGTAATCAGTTACATTACAGCATTACTTTCTGATAAAAGTAACTAGTTCGAGTACTTTTCCATTGCAGAAAATTAATACTTCTTTGTGATTCCTCATGTATGTTGTTTTAGTCAAGACCTTTATAATTATTCTACCATCATCACTCAGCCAAGTTTGGCCCATAATCTGTTAACCACTAACAGCAGAAATAACAAAGGGGGGGGGGCGTTATTGGGGACGGGGGCGGGGCTTGTAGGACGACTTTCACACACACACACACACTAACGGAATCACTGCTGTCTGGCTCACGGATTACATAAATCGTCTGAATAACAGATTACATTTTTGAAAATTTTTACCAAGTAGCTGAGTACTTAAATGGCGGACTTAATGCATTAGATTACTCATTAAATCAAAAAAGTAACTTTGTAACACGTTACACCCAACACTGCCCACCACACATGATCACTGAATTGGATTGAAAACATGTAGTAAATGTTCAGGGATATATTTATTTTAGGTAAAACAAAAAGAAAGGCAATGGAAATGAACATAAACAAGATAACATGAGTAATGTGATCATAATAAAAGACTTATAGAGAGTTCTGGATAGAATAACTTAATTCCAATGTGAATCTGGTGCAAATCAAGCATGTGATATGGGCATCCTAATCAGTTGGTGTTCAGTGGCTGATAAAAGATCAAGTAGCCCTGTGCAATTGTTTCTTTAACACATGGATCGCAAAAATGCTCTAAATCCTTGAGCAGTGGTCCCGGGCAACCCAGCCAGTTTCTCCATTGTCTGATTCTCTACTTATGTGTAAGGTAGAACAATCTCGTTCAACCCACCAATGGGTGGTGGGCCATCCAAGGCCCGACAGCAGAATGACAGCCACAGCAACACCAGAGAGGGCAGTACAGCCCTGGGAGAAGTGAGAGGAAGGAATGACATCCTTGAATCCATGAATCTGGAAGGGGATGTGATGTTTTTTGCCAAGTAAGAATGGGAAGCATTGCCCAGCACCAATTCGGGTGCAGAGTTACTTCCTTAGCAGAGCAAACAGTTGGAATGACATCCTCAGTGGAGAAAGGAGCTGGAGCGATGTCCTCAGCTGACCACTGAGATGGAGTGACGTCCTCAGCAGAGGAAGGAGGCAGGGCAATGTCCGGTGAGATCAGCAGTGGAACAAGGAGGTGGAGTTATGCCTATAGCAAGGCCAAGGGCTGGAATGGCATCCCTTGTTGAGGCTGGGAGGGTATGAGATGGTTGTAGCTTTGTTGGGAGCCCCTTTATCAAATACTGTAAATAACTAAATAAAGGAATAAAAAAATAATAAATATATATAAGAATGAATGTAAAACAATTCAATAATAAATTAATACATTATGGAGTAATTAATACCTTATGGTGTGTTAATGGTCATGGTTTGTTATTAACTAATGTAATCTAATATGATTTAGTGTTGGTTAAAAATGTCATATGGAGTCTTGTATACAGTATAGAGACATTCTTTACTTTCTCTTAAGTATTTGGTTTCATCATACAGATATACAGAGCTGATATAACACATACCCAGACACTTTTCACAGATTACATCATACATGCCTAACTGTAGATGCCAAATAAATAAAACTCCTGAAAGGAATAGAAATGGAAAAATGCCAACTCTTTTATTTAGTATGAACATTATAAGTAAATCATAAAAAATATTTCTTCCAATATTTTGATAGGCTTTTTTTCATGCTGTAAGGGGCATTTTAAATGATCAACTCACATTCTTTAACACCCCCGCCAACAATAGACCCCCCCTCCCCTCCCCCCAGGGTCCGGGTTCGGTTCCGGCCAGGCTCGATTCCCGTCTCTGTGTGCATGGAGTTTGCATGTTCTCCCCATGCTTGGTGGGTTTCCTTCAGGTACTTTGGTTTCCATTTACAGTCCAAAGACATGTACAGTAGGTTAAGTTAATTGGTGTTCTCAAATTGCTCGTAGTGTGTGAATGAGTGTGTGTGACTGTGTGTATGTCTGTGTGCCCTGCGATGGATTGGCTCCCTGTCCAGGGTGTACCCTCCTTGTGCCCCAAGTCTCCTGGGATAGGCTCCAGGTCCCTGCGACCCTGAATACAGGATAAAATGGTAATGATGATGAGTGTGTGAAAGCATATAAATTACAGTTAGGTTTAAAATGTTTAGACTTAATTGCCATATTATCTATAATTATCCCAACATTACCTATTTAGCTGCCCATATGAGTAGTGCCCAATGAATTTTTTGGCCATTCGAACATGTACCATGAAACAGTAGGGCATGGAGGCAAGGGTTTGATATAAAGAAGGTAATTAGCAGTGAAAAGTCCCTCAGAAATCTCTCTCATTAAAACGCAACCCTCTACCACCGTTTTACAAACCACCTCTGCTGTACAGCTGCACTTTCTTTTTCCCCTCCTGTTTTACAGCATAAATATCTGCCTCTTTTTTAATAGCCTCCATCACCATTCCATCTGGCAGTTACTTCAAACATACATTAAGGCATGCAGTACATGCACAGTAGTTCATAAAAATACATATACGACCCGATTCACGCTCTCATTGAGTTGCCCTTGGCATTAATAGAGGGACATTTTTTTTGGCCTGCCCTCCTGGATCACCCGTGGTGTCAGTCACTCTTTAGACTGAAATGCGGATGGTTGCTATTAGTTGGGTATGTTTGATGGAATTATGACCTATTTACACCCAAGACTTTCTCCTGTGTGGGAGGCGGTGCAGGACCACCCTTGTTTCATGTCGGCGCAGTCACCCAGAACCCCACAAGGGCTTATTCACTGTGGTTTCTGCATACCATAAGACCATTCATACCCACTCATGTGGTTTCTGTAAAAGCCATCCGCTGCATAACATGGCTATGATTAATTTACAATTTTTAAATGCTTGCTAGTTGTGTGCAAGTGTAAAGCACAGTTGTTTTGTAAAATTAGTTCTTCTGTAAAAAAAAAATCATGTATTTCTGCCAGTATTGCATAATACTTAATGGGGGCCAGGGTTAAGGCATTGGACTACGGTTCGGAAGATCCCAGGTTCAAACCCCACAACCACCAAGTTGCCACTGTTGGGCCCTTGAACAAGGCCCTTAACCCTCAACTGCTCAGATGTGTAATGAGATAAAAATGTAAGTCGCTCTGGATAAGAACGTCTGCCAAATGCCTAAATGTAAATGTTAATATTAAGAGTAAACTTTCATATGAAAGATTTACATCTCCTGCTTGCAGGCAAAGACAAATCTGTTCATATTGTCATAAATCCATTACCTACCTAAAATCTTTTTTTGTTTAACTGAAAACTGACTAGGCTATAAAGTACTGTAGGAGCTAACGATGTAGTATATAGTGAGCCGCTTTGTTTACTAATAACAATAATACAATAGCTGTAATATTTGCGTGATTGCATCATTGACAAAAAAAAACAAACAGTTAATCAGCAACTTTTCAGTTCCAGCATCACATGACACATAAGGTTAGGAATATTCAATTATTTGTCGCATATTCCCCTAAACAACGGTGAAATGATTTTTTTTTTGCATATCCCAGTTAGGAAGCCGGGTGCAGAGCGCAGGGTCAGTCGCCTTGGAGCAGACAGGGTTAACGGCCTTGCTCAAAGGCTCTCTGCTTGGTGGGTTTCCTCCCACAACCCAAAGACATAATCTTGGCTGATTGGTGTCTCCAAATTTCCCATATAAAGTAAGAAGAGGAAGCAAAACACGCCATGAATTAGGGGGGAAAGAGTGCCTTCCTTATCAGAGCCAGGACTAGGAGTGATGTCCTCAGCAGAGCATGAAGGTGGAGGAACGTCCTCAGCTGATTAGATTGTTATGGTTATATGGTTAGGGTTTGCCAGTAATAGGTTTATTAATTCACTCTTAATGTTTTCAAACTGCAAGGTTGGGGTTTCGAATCTCACCTCTGTTTTGTGTAAAGGGTGCTAGCATGCTTAGTGGTTGCATTGCACTCCATAGTCCAAAGACATAAGGTAGACTGATTGGCCTTTCCAAATATTCTACTGTGTATGATTTGGTGTGTGTGCTTGTGGTCGGTGATGGGTTGGCATCCCATCCAGCGTACCCTGCCTTGTGCCTTAAGTTTCATGAAATAGGCTCTACAAAGAATTAGGAGTATAAACAAAGGATGAATGAATGGATGGTTGTGTGTTTAAGTGTAAGGCAAATGTGCTGGACAAGTAAACTAGCATCTATCATTTGACATGATAATTAATCCACCTGGTATAATCCTAATTCTGCTGAAAACCAAATCCCACCTTGTGTCTAGTAGAGCAATAGTGCTGATTGTATAATCATTTCATAATTAATGTCATTTGTTTCTAGCTTTTTTCCCCATAGTTGTTACAGTAGATCTACTAGCCACTAATGGTCCAAACAATATGTCTGTGTGTCCATGGCTACTGATCTGTGTACCCCTGCAAACCATCTGGTACTAAAAGAATTTGTCCTTGTGTTCAGTATCAGATTAAAGCCCATGACTATGCCTCATGACGTGAAGCTTGTACCCATCAACAAAACAGATTGACTACAGTAAATACAGAGTGAAGACATATTTATAAAACCAAAGAACCATGGAAAATAGGCATCAAAACAGCAATGGAAAAAATTACCAGCTGAATAATGACCTTTCTGGATAATATACATAATTTTTGCTACTTTTGACTTGGAAACCATAAACTGTTTTGTGGGTAAACACAAATCAAGGTTTTGGTATTGGGGTTGAAGAAGATCCATCTAGTTGGCTGATTGATTGTTCGACTGCTAAGTTGTTCTTTTGCCTTCCAATCTTTTTGCTGGCATCTGCTATTGATAAGCAGAAAAGTAGCATGAAAGTATCTGTAGCAGTTTGGTTTTTGAGGTGAAACCACTGTAGAATCACTGGTGTGTGATCACAAATGAGTCCTCTTTGGTCAAGGCAATCCGCGAGCTGCCCAGTATTCCACAGTGTCTTGACTGGATTCCTTGGGTTTTTCCACTGACACAAGCACAACACCAGAGCAATTTTAATTTGCCTCATGTTTGTCAGTTGGAACTTTAGAAATGGGCGAGCAAGCAGGAAAACAATCCAAGAAAATGTGGATTGTGAGCAGTTTTGATGTTGACACAGCAGTCGAAGATAAATGCAGATGGTTTGTTCGAAGGCCTGTGTTGGATTTAGTTCGAGAGATGGTTCTTAATAATCATTTCTCCAGTTCTTACCACAAGCATTCTTTTGTTTTCTTATTTAAACCATATATATTTTTTAAATAAGCCATTTCATTTCGGCACGATTGCTGCAAACAGCCTTTATTTATTGAGAGTTATATGACATTACTTTAGATTTCTCAAATCTGATTGGATGAAAGTTGGAAATTGAATGAACTTGTACAATGGACAATCTTTATAATCTAAGTATTTAAAAAAAATACTGACAATTGTGAAGCAAAAAAAAATCTGTAATTTAACATTTA